>NW_022900949.1:40474603-40514711 GCF_012274545.1 Fukomys damarensis
GGGGGAGGAGGATCGGCGGGTGGGAAGAAGGAATCGAGAGACACCACGCCACCACGTCTCACCCAGGCTAGCGCTAGAGGTGAGACAAACCCTTGTGTGGAGGGCCGATTTTTGATGGATCGCAGCGAGGGAGCTGCTCTGCCATGTAGGAAACCCGGACCCAGAATGGTTTAGTGCCTGGTTCCCCACGAATGTGCGTTCTGTGACGGTTGAGAGGGCGGCCCCCTTTCTGGCCGCGCCCCGTTTCCCAGAACAAGGGCTCTCCTCTAGGGACCGGGTCCCAATGCGCACAGGGACGTGCGCACGCCCCGGGGGCGACAGACGCCCGGGCTATCCGAGGCCAACCGAGGCTCCTTCTATGCTGCCCTAGGGTTCCGCCAAGACAGGATTCCCACTTAGAGGCCTTCAGTCTTAATCCCACAGATGGTAGCTTCGCCCCATTGGCTCCTCAGCCAAGCACA
Source organism: Fukomys damarensis (assembly GCF_012274545.1). Taxonomy (NCBI): domain Eukaryota; kingdom Metazoa; phylum Chordata; class Mammalia; order Rodentia; family Bathyergidae; genus Fukomys; species Fukomys damarensis. The sequence goes on from NW_022900949.1 coordinate 40,475,065, forward strand.
GACACCAAATGTCTGAACCTGCGGTTCCTCTCCTAACGAGGATTACCATGGCAACAACACAGCATCAGTAGGGTAAAACTAACCTGTGACGGTCTAAACCAAGCTCACGTTCCCTATCAGCAGGTGAACAATCCAACATTTGGTGAATTCTGCTTCACAGTGCTAGGAAGAACCGACATAGAAGGATCAAAAGGCGACGTCACTGTGAAAGCTTGGCCACCACAAGCCAGTTATCCCTGTGGTAACTTTTATGACACCTCCTGCTTAAAACCCAAAAGATCAGAAGGATCGTGAGACTCTGCTTTCACTGTCTGTATCTTGATTGAAAATCAAGATCAAGCGAGCTTTTAACCTTTTGCTCCACAAGCATTTCAGTTTTTAAAACAGTGTCTTTAACAGTCTGAGGACCATAGTAATTTTATGAGATGATATCCTTTTCCTGTTCACTCATTTTTTAAAAATCACACAACCATGTAAATGCTCCTGTTCAATGTGTTCCTCAGTGTGTGTTTAACATGCAGCCCCTTCTGGAAGTTGTCCTTAGCAGGAACATTTTCATAAGCTCTTCCTAACACATTAATATCCCCTCCATATTTCTCACCATTGTAAACTCGGTGGGACTGTATCACTTAAATAGTCTTAACTGTGGGAAGAGGCCCCATTTAATAATTAAGAGGTTTTGGTATGTTTTTGTGTTTTTTGTTTTGCATTGCTGTGTATGGAACCCAGGAGTTGACTGCATGCCAAGCAAGCATTTCACCACTGTGTCACATCACCAGCAATATTAAAACCTGGAGAAGCAGTGGTCTCAGGAAATGAATCGTGTGTTTGAGACCCTGCATGGCAGGCATTTATAAAATTCAGGTTTCCCAGGTCGGGGGAGAATAAGCCCAGGGACCAGCACATCACAGCTGCACCCAGTTTGGTCCAACACCTGAATCAGGGAATCCCTCTGTGACTCCTGTCCTCCCCACACCGATGCAGACACAGCTGCAGGCTGGGGCTGCCTCAGACCTGGCTCTAGGCTGGGAGGTCACCATGAAGAGACAGAACTCTGGGGACTCAAAACTGCCCAACCCCAGCCAGAGCAGGAGGGACAGAGTGTGTTGAAGCACTGGAGACCATGAGGCCCTCAGACTCTAGAATTGCAGGAGAGGCTCCGGTGCCGCCATATCTGGTTCCAGCCACTCACATCCAGACCTCACAACCACCTCACGTCATCTCAGGACACCCATCCCACACCGTTACCATTGCGTGGCTTCAGGATCCTCCAGGGTCCTTCCCGCGCAGCTCACAGCTGTTAGAAGTCATAAAGTAAGAAGGCCTAGCCAGCTGGAGCAGATCTCAGCAACGTGTTCAGGATCAAAACTTTAGCGCCATGACACAGGAAGAGCCTGCCTGCCTCCGCCCACCTGATTGGACAGTTTATACCACCCGCCCCTTCATCACTGATTGGCTTCTGCCCCACTGCCCGCCCTCTGAGGCGAGAGTGACCACAAAAACAAATCTCTTCCTGCCTGAAGGGATCGCAAATGATAGCTTTTAACTCAGAGACTTTAACCCTTGGATTTTCCCAGGATGGGAGCCTAACCTAGCCTGAGGGATAATGGCTTTTAAATAGAGTGTGCTCCTGGCTTTTTTGTGCTGCACTTCTTACTGGATTCTATAGGCTCTTGCTGTGTATTCGCCCTGAAAATGTGGTCACAAGTGTGCTCAGTCATCTCCTAAGTCAACATCCCTTGACATCAGAGAACCATGGGTTCAGGTTGGGTCAGGACGCAATGGAGTAGAGGGAGTATCTGATTTTATGATTGGTCAAACTGTGGAATGAGGTAGGGCGGCTTCCTGGCCAAGACATCCCCTCACTGTGTTCATAGTCAGTCAAGAAAATGCATATGTGCCCAAAAGCAATACAATTATTGAATAAATAAACAATTTAAATGATAGCAATGTTCTGCAACAGTCAAGATTTAAAAAAAAAAAAAAGCAAACATTTCATTTCAGTTGCATCTGACCAGTAAGCTGCTTAAGGGTCACAAAGAAAAGGTGATTTCTGAAAATAAACATTCTTTGTGCGAAGGCAAGGATAATTGCTAATGAGGTGCTGGTGGGGCAGGGAAAGGGGCGGGGAGGAGTAGGTAACTCTACCCGGGCCTAAGATCGCCTCCTTCTCCCCAGCCAGTCTCCCCATCCCTGCGCTGTGCAGGCAGCTCCGGAAAAGCCTGTGAAGCAAGAGGAAATGTCCGCTCGGGCGCAGACAGGGTGGCAGTGGTGGCGACCCAGGCGATAATCCGCAGGGGCAACAGCACAGAAACAGTGCAGCCACCCAGGATACTCGGCTGTCACCTTCACCGTCACTGTGACTCTGCGGGCCGCTGCCTGAAGCGAGTCAGGGACGCCATAGCAGGGCGATGACGAGGAGGAGGAGAAGGCGGAGGAGGCGGCGACGGCGACCATGGCGACCACCACGGTAGAATCCCCTGCCACCGCCGCCACCGCCTCCCCCACCAGGGGGCAGCACATAGTCAATCTGCCCTTAAATATCACCATTTTCCTTTTTCCTTCTGCCCTTAATAATTATATTTATCCAATATATTTAGTTGAGAGATGTATTTTTATTATGCTGGTTTTCTTTTCTTTTTAAATTATTGTTTATATTCAATTAAAATGTACAAAATAAAGTTACACTGCTGGTCTTGTAAGAGCTATACAATTTTCTTAAATGTATACCTATAACTGCGGCAGTTCACTTATTTCAATAATTTATAATTCTGTTCCTTTGTTTTCTGTAAGACCGCCTAGAATTTAAAGGCTACCTTATTGTACATATAAAGCATATTATAACAGTGTAGTAGTTAGTAAAGCACTGGGTTTGGTTTGGTTTTGGAAAAAAAATTCGTAAAATGCAGCCCTACACGCAATACACTGCAACATTTCTTGGCCACAATGCAATGACAGCTAATGACTTCAGAGTATAACACCCGGGGCTGGGGATTTAGCTCAGTGGTTCTGCTGCCTGCCTCGCAAGCTCAAGGACCCAAGTTCGATCCCCAGTACCCACCCTCCAAAAAAGCAGAGTATAAGATCCCTCTGACCTGCAGTTCTCTCTTCATAGGTTAAAACTCTACATGTTTCAACATATTAATACTCAGTAGAAGAAAAATATTATCTGGAGTGTTGTGATACTCATTATTGTCACTTGATTTGCTTGAGAGATGGCCAGATCATGGAGTGTGACCATATGTGGACCCCCGCCTTTTATCTTTTCCTCTCAGGCTTTTACTCTGCTCTCTCTTTCCTAGCTCCCACAAGGTGGCTAACATTTTTTCTTCAATTACTTTGACCATAAGGTTTCTTCATTGGAGAGAGTTGGCCACAGACTGCAATCTCTGAAACCAGGAACAGAAATAAATCTTTTATCATTACAGTCTCTATGTCAAGTATTTTTGTCCCAGGAACAAAGAAAATAATTCGGTTCATGTTAGGCACCTGAACTAAATAAACTTCCATATGCATCACCCATTCTTCTGAGATCTATGTGACTGGTCTTTAAAGTATTCCTTCATGTGTATATATTTCATTCAAACTACTCCAAGTCTTTGCATATATGAACCACTTGCCAAAAAAACCCAAAAAACCCTCTGGTAACCAGTAAGAACCACAATGAGGACAAATTCCTCAACATTATATGTACAGGAGTCACCTGTTCTCTACTGCTTTGTGATTTTTCACTATCAACACTTTTAATTATTTTATTTTATTTTATTTTATTGTTAACACTCTTTTTAGAGCTGCTTTCAGAAAGTGGAGGCCACATTCCAGGGAGGTATGTAGTCCAGGAAGCACCAAGAGGTTCCCCATGCCATCCTAGAACTGGTGAATCATAGAGAGCATCAGTGGCTCTCAAATAATAGAGTCAAATAATATCAGGCCCTTATCTGTGAGAACCCAACTCCATGTCTTGTTCTCATTAAAAACCTTGAATCCCGCTACCATTTTGCCCTCAGAACCTGGCTCCCCTGACCATGACTGCCTCAGCCTCACCAACGAGTTTTTGTCAAGTCATCCAGATCTGCAGAAAACCGTGCTGCCTGATGCTGATTTCATCCTGTTCATGGATGGGAGCAGCTTCATGGAAAATGGGGTACACTATGCTGGCTATGCAGTGATGACTCAAGATGAAAAGGTCCAAGTGGGATCCCTCCCCACCAGATGGTCAGCTCAGTGAACAGAGCTAAGGGCACTCATATAGGCTCTCCAATGGGCAAAAGGGAAGGAGGGTAAATGTTTGTAGATTCCTATTATGCCTATGCTACCTTTTATATTCATGGCATAATATACAAGGACATGGTCTTCTCACAGCGGAGGACAAACAGATTAAAAATAACAGGAAATAATACAATTATTGGAGGCAATGTAAGAACCTGATAAAATAGCAATGGTGCATTGCTCTGGGCACCAAAAAGGAAAAGATACAACAGCAAAAGGCAATGTTAAGGCAGATATAGAAGTCAAAAAGGCAGCTAAACATAAACTTCAGACAGAGATACAAAGGCCCCTAGCTGCTATAAATACTCAGATAAAGAGGACCTCCCTGTGCTAACCCCTGCCCATTTGATAAAACCAGGGGACTGAGTTTATGCTAAAAATTGGAAAAAGGCGCTTTTGCAACCTATATGGAAAAGACCATATGAGGCTCTTATAGTTACTCCCACAGCTCTCACGATGGCTAAAGTCCAACTGTGGATTCATCACTATAGAGTGAAGTGACTGAGAACCCCATGGACTGTGACTCCAGGAGACAGCACACTCAAAGCCCTGCTTTCACCACACCAGAAGCTGGTGAGTCCATGCATGGCTGAAGAATGGGACTGCAATCAAGATATTATGGACTTTTATTGTGTCAAATGTTTATGAGTTGTTTTGTTTTATTTTTGTACTGGGGATTGAGCTCGCGTCCTTTCACTTGCAAGGCAGGCCACCAAACTGCTAAGCTAAATCCCTGGCATTTTGTTTTTTGAATTAAGAGTTTATAAGCCTAAAGATGATGTTTGATAAAAAATATGTGATCTTTAAAACTGTTAAATGGGAACTGGAGGAACACCCCCTCACGCTTCTTTTTTATACCTGTCCTAAAGAACATTATGGAAACCCTGGTACCATACTTGACTGTGGTAGATATACACAAAAAAGATGTATTGTTCAGATAAAACTCAAATATGGTTGAACAGTTCTGTGACAAAAATATTGGTAATTGTGATAATTGTACACAGCGACATTGTAACCCCTTAAAAATGTATGTAGCCTGGCCTTGGAAGGCAAGCTGGTTATAGGGAGTAGTTTTTCATATTTATATTAGATATCAGTCAACTGCTAGCCATGTGCCTTAGAGGTTAAAAAGATGGATTCTACAGATTAAAAAGGTCTGGAAGGGCCCCCCTCCAGAAATAGAAAAAAAAAAAAAAAAAACTCCTGCACTACAGGAAATACAAAATATCTTAAAAGGGCATCCAAAGAATTATACAGGAATAGATACGATGGATTTAATTGATGGAACTCATTCACTGCTGCTATTAGCCTCTGACTGCTAGATTTGTGCACCACTCACCATGATGACTTATCAGGCAATTGGCATCATGAGTGACCTACCCTTAGAGCCAACAAAGCTAACAATGTCGCCCTTACTCAGCTACCCATTAGATTTAATGGGTGTGAATTCAATGAGTGGTAAGGAGTTACCCCCAAAACAAAGGGAGGAATGATACAGAGAACTTCTGTAAATAATCTAAAAACCTACAAAATGTTAGGAAAATGCAAAATGACTTCTGCTGTCTCTAACAGCAACCTGCTTTGTTTAGTTCAAAATTAACACACACTAGAGGCATTGATCATGAAATGAGATATCTGGCCTCATCCCTAACCTTGAACACCCCCTTCCTGTGCACTAGAATAGATAGCTAGATGAATCTTGAGGTAAACTCCCTAACTACAAGGAATTGTTATGTCTGGGTTAAAGTGAACTGTCTGGTTACTGTAATTTGTACATGGGTAATGTGAACTTAGAAAATAAAATATAAGCACCTGAATGAGATCATAGCTGTAAAACCTATAAAAAAAAGAAGCTGCAACCCAATACGAGGTCGATCACCATTGCCTATCTGAGTCTGATCGAACTTTGTCAGGCAAAATAAACTTTTATTATTTTACTTCCAAAAAAATAAGAAAGAGAAGGCAAGGTATTCATTCTGTTGAAACCACTCTGGTATCCTCAAGGCAAGGCAATCTTGCTACTCTTTATTGGCTATATCTCCTGTGAGTTAAATTCTAATAGCTCTGGGTCTCATTAGGTTCAAGCAAATTCACATTTTGCTTCATTATTTCCTCCTCAGTTAGTAAACAAAACAGAAAAAGTAAAAACGTTAGAAAACAAAAAATAACAAAAGATGTTTATTAAACATTAAACCAAGTGGAAAATGGGCCTGGGATTGGATGAGAAGGACGAGGGTAGGCAGAGCCAGGGAGCCAATGAGAAGGGTGTGAGTAGGTAGGGCCCAGCCATGAGCCTTCTATAAAAGGGGAATTTGGGCTGCAGCTCCTGCTGTCACCTCCAGCTCTATGTTCTAGTCACTGAGGACCAGAGACCACATTGAGGCTTCTGCCCATTGGTATTTTGTGTAAGTTCCAGACCTTCTTGCAACTGCAGTAGTGAGAGGAGACATGGTTGGAGGTCATGAGAAACCCAAGCGGTTCCGCTCATGACTTGAAGAGCAGCTCACCTGGGGGCTTGGCTGGTGGAGGTGAGGCTGCCTCATCTTCCCTCCCCACCTACACTCCTCGCTGTCTGGGCACCTCCCGGGCCTAACACCCCATGAACCTATTTCCTCCACCTCTGCCTTCTGTCCTCACCTCTTACCTGCTCCCTGTTTAGGCCCTGATGGAGAGCACATCTTACAGGTCAAACCTGTGACCCACACCCTGCTTCACGTGTCAGTGGCTAGAGTGGGATCGTGATATTTGGATGGCCTTATTAACAACAGGATGTACCTGAGATGAGCAGAAACCGGGCTGATCACCTCAGGCGGCTTCCAGTGGGAGGTACTAGCCTGGAAAAGGGAAGGGTGCCTGGAACAAAAGCCAGACTCTTGGGAGGGGTCCAGGTGTTTCCTGGCTGTCCACACAGCAAGAAAATGGTCTCATCTTTGCAAGCAACCTAGAAGGCTGACTTCGTCCTGTCTTCTGGCATCCTAGGATCCTACCCTGCCTATACTTTCCTAGGGAGGCTTTGGAGGCCCAGGTGTGATCTCCACACACTGCTCTTCTTCCAGGCTCCGAGATGACCTCTTCCCAGGAGGCTGTCTCCACTAGCAGGACCGAGCAGACTGCAGTTCAAGGCCATAATGTAAACACCCAGGTGCCTGAAGTTGAGCTACGGAACAGGAGGATCCAGGTGCCTAAAGTTGAGCTACGGGACAGGAGTATCCAGGTGCCTGAAGTTGAGCTAAAGGACATGAGTACCCAGGTGCCTGATGTTATGGTTGATGATGCTACTACCCAGGTGCCTGAGGTTAAGTACCGTGGAAATCAGACTGATCAGACTGTTCCAACCACTTCTGGGAAGTATGACGTTGAATGAATAAGCATGAAAGCTAAGCAGGGGATCAAGTGTGAATCCCTAAAAAAAATCACCTTTCTGATCTCCTGCCCTAGAAGCTGAAGGAAGAATGTGTGGGTTGACTTTTTCACTAAACTTTGCAAATAAAGATTTATAATGTTCTAATAAAGAGTCACATCTCAGGTCTTTTAACTGGAAGGTAGAAGGAAGGGAATGACCTTCCACAGTGCTTCTGGGTGCTGCCCTCTCCAGAAACAGGTAGGGCTTCTTGCATTGCCACCATCTGGGCCACGGTATTCCTCAACTCCCAGTCAGATAGCAGTTGTGCTCCTTTACCAAGTGCATCTGTATCTGCAGCCAACAGGACTTCTGACCCACTGAGTCAACCCTTTTCAGGAAATTCTCCCATTGTGATTCTAGGGAAGGTGACTTGGGATGCAAAAACATCCACCCAGTGGCTGGAGCCTTGCTGAATTTGAAAGGCCCAGTTCATAAATGACATAAAATGACTCTGCCACCAGCTACTCCCTAAACTGGGACAACTAAGGGCAGGAAAGCAGCAGAACTGCACTGCTGTGGTCCTCGAGGCTTGCTTAGGTCACCTGAGCTGCCACAATATTTGATGCAAAAAAGGCACAGGCAGTTCCAGGGTGCTTGGTTGCTGCAGCACCAGGAGCCCATCCCAGGATGCAACCCAGTCCCAAGGGTACAGAAATGCCCGTCCCAAACCGGGCGTGGTGGCACATGCCTTTAATCCCAGCACTCAGGGAGGCTGAGACAGGAGGATCACTGTGAGTTGAGACCAGCCTGGGCCGCATAGTTCCAGGTCAGTCTCAACTACATAGTGAGACCCTGTCTCAAAAAAAACAAGAAATGCCAGTCCCTGATCCTATGTGTGGACAGCAGAGTGCCAAGATTAAGCAACAGCACAGAGTCATCTTTATCACATAAAATTTTCATTTCAAAAATTCAAGGGCCAGGGATTGAGCTCAGTGGCGCCACACCTGCCTTGCAAGTATGAAGTCCTGAGTTCAATCCTTGGTACTGCAAAAACAAACAAACAAACAACAAAAACAAAAATTCAAGGTGGAGGCATTCGCTGAGGAGTTGACAGAAAGGAACAGCAGCTGAAAGCTGGGAAGGCAGAGCCCAAATATTCTGCCTTAAGAGCTTAGTGCCAAAGCTGGACCTGAAGCCAATGACCAGGATATGATCTCCTCCTTATGGAATTTCCTCTGCTAGGTGACCCATTTGCAATGCATTCATTTTACCTTAAAGAAATCAGAAAGATGCTATGTGAAGACTGAGCATCACTTGTGATGCATGTTGTGGAGAACCTGGTTGCAGTTTCTACTTCTATCTGCAAAAGAGTAGTCCCAGAAAAGAGTAAGAGACTGAACAGAAGAAAATGCTACTTGCTAGGCTATAGATGTAGCTCAGGTAGAGCAATTGCTCAGCAGCCACAATCATTGGGTTCGATCCCCAGCACTGGGTGTAAACAAAACATAAACCCACTTAAATATGTTGGGCTCTGGTAACTCACCTTCATAGCTAACATGTAAAACCACTTGAAAATTATGGAAAACATTTTGTGGTGACGGTGCACACTTACGTTTATGATATATGACCTCTGTGAATGGTGTAGAAACAGTGCAAGGACCACGGCAACTATTTGAGAGATTACACCCCTCTCCCTTTCCACTCATTCCCAAAGCACATGTCCATGTAGATGCACGAGTTCAATGAGTTTTTCAGTGTGAATTTAACAGGAAGTCCCTCCTGAAAGTTGTTCTTAGCAGGAATATTTTCAACTGCCTTTGCTCACACATTAACATTCCCTCAGTATTTCTCAGCATTCCAAATTCTATAGGAAACCTTCCTTTAATTATTTTTGTTTTGTTTTTTGTTTTTTGAGACAAAGTCTCACTATGTAGTTCAGGCTGGCTTTGAACTCACTTATATAGCCCAGGCTGGCCTCGAACACACAGCAATCCTCCTGTCTCTGCCTCCTGAGTGCTGGGATTACAGGCGAGTACCACCATGCCCAGCTGAAATTTTCATTTAAATAATCTAATTATGAATAGAGGTCTCATTTGAATAATTAAAATATTAATTTTTTGTGTGTATGGTTGTGTACGTAACCCAGGATTTCACTGTGAGCATGGTAGTCACTTTACCACCGAGTCACATAGCCAGTAATGTTAAATCTTTCTTGGAATTTTCATTGCTTTTATTAACATCTATCACAAGTTTTTCAATGTGAGGATATATTTGGAAATTTAGAAATTGACCATCATCATGAAGAAGAAGCCAGAAGGGACAAGGGTCCCTGCATCACAGACATTTGTAAAATTGATTTTCTCCAGGTCTGTTGCCGGGAGGAATGAAATCAGCACCACGGCTCAGAAAAAGTGGAGACATGGCTGTGTCCGATACCCAATACCATGCCGTGGGCTGGGCTGTTCATTGTCAGGAGACAGGGAATCAGAGAGAAAGGCAGTCTAGGAAACGAACCTTGGCTCCTCACCACAGGAGGTGGGCCTCCTGCCTTGGCCCACCCAATTTCATGGTTCATGCAGCCATGCCCTTATCACTTTAATGACAATTATTTTATCTATAAGCCAATTTAAGTTGTAGACATATTTTAACCTATATAAACCATTTTCTATGGAAATGTAAAAAAAGCAAAAGCAAAAAGGAGAAGGAAAGAAATTGTTGAGCTCAAACAAGACAACTCTAGGTATTGCAACTGGTTGTGACAGGGAAAATTTTAATAGCAAAAACTTAGGAAATGTCACAATATAAGATAATTTCTGCCCCTCACTCTGCTTAGTTCAGAATTAACCGGTACCAGAGGAACTTAGTCTCCCCCAAAAGTTTTGTAAGTGAAAAGAACCATTGTTAGCTTTGTTGACCAAACAAGCTCCCTTCCCCCTGGCTAGAATAGGTAACTGAATAAACCTTAAAGGTAACTTTCCCTGACAAAGAACTGCATCGGGGTTGGAATTCAGCTGCCTTGCCACCATGTTTTAGGTATCAGCAGTGTGAGCTGTGAAAACGCAATGTAACCAATTGAATGAGATCAAAGCTGTAAAACCCTATAAAAGAAGGAGTTGTAACCCAATGGGGAGTTGATCAGGGCACCAACGTTAGGTGTCATTGAGCCCCATCGATGGAGTAAACTTTTTTATTTTACTTCCATTCTGTTTGCTCTCTGTGTGTTACCTGCCAATTCCTTCTGTAACAGTTACAGATTGAATAGACAGACAAGCACACATAAGGCAATTGTTTTTAAACCTTAGTGCACTGAGATGTATTTGAGCATGGCCTTTTTATGAATCAGCAGCAACTATTATTTTAGTTTATGACATAACCTATAACCATAGCAGTTATCCTTCCTTCTCTTTATCTTCCTGTGCCTATGTTCTTTTAAAGAAGGAACATGAGCCAGGGATTTAATTCAGTGGTTCCACCACCTGCCTTGCAAGTGCAAGGTTCAGAGTTCCATGCCCAAAACCAAAAAAAAAAAAAAAAAAAAAAAAAAAAAAAAAAAAAAAAATGAAAGAGGGCCTCTCTAGGTTGTGTTCTTGCCCTGTTAGGTCCCCAAAGTTGGGTCCCTCTTCACTCAAACAAAAGTAAAATTGGCCCCAAAACAATTAACTAGGCAGTGTCAATGGAAAACTGAGACACCAACTTAGGGTCACTTTTGAGACTAAAGAATGATTGAATATAAGCCATTTTCCTCCAGTTTTTTTTCCAAAGCTGGTCTAATAGGCAGGTGGCACTGTAATTTATAGTCCACAACACACTTGGTCACCTTTTTTGGAAGGGAAGGGGGGGTCTTTCAAGAGATACCATGGCCAAGATGTAGTATAACAGAAGTTAAAGGCTTTTTTGGTTAAACTCTGAGGAATCTAAATCTCTGTGGTGCTTAAGAAGACATTCCAGGGGCAGTCTGATGGCTCAGCCCCCATATAAGAGAAAGACTGAATGTAAGGGTCTCTTTTACATTCATTGGAGTGCAAAAATTTCCCCCAATTCTGAAATGGGGAAGGAAGCCTGTCTAGGACACATTCTACCCTGTTGTAGGTTTTCACCTAGGACATCTATCCCCCTCTCTGATGAGGAAGAATGCCTATCTGGATCGCAACCTATTGTACGTCTCTACCTAGGACATCTCTCATCAGGAAGGTCAAGCGTGGCCTTGAGTGCCTCGCTGGCCCCTTAACATTGTCAGAATTTATCCACTTACTCATGTATGGATTTAGAACAGTGCCTCACTTCAATCTTTCTCTTTGAGTAATTGGACCAGGACCTTTGTAACCCCTCTCATGTCCTCAGTAATGATGTCTGTGCCACATCTCAAGTGCAGAGAGCTCCCAGAAGGCTCTTTCTTTCAAGGAGGCTAAGATGGTTGTTAAAGCCAGATTGCGAAGTGAATAAGAACTTTTCTTTGGTTTATATAATCTGAGGAATAATGGCCTACTATAGCAATCTAAGAGTAGCTTTGACCATTTTTTAATTGGTACTCCAAGACCTTGAATTGAGAAGCTCTAAAATATAGAGTGAGGATAAGGCCCTCTGGTACACTGTTCTCTATATAGATTTAATTTTTTTTAGGTATCTAGCCAATTTGTTGGGGATAGTGGGTTGGTGACAGAACAAATGAAAAGTGGAAGGGAAGAGAAGGGAAGGATTTAGCCAAGGCCTTGTTTCAATGACTCAATTATCTCTGAGTGAACGGTGACAAACAGGGCAAGATGTAATGAAAACTTCTAGTCTGTCTTCTAGATAGAGACAAGTAATAGTTCAGAAGGAATCTCAGCACTTGGCCTTATGACAAAGTCATCTCCCAGATATTTTGGATTTTCTATGTAGCCACCTAGGCAATTTCCCTCTATAGCAGTACTGACTAAGCTTTACTTAAACCCACTTAAGAAACTCACAGATTAAAGTCTGTTATCTCTTGTGTAGCAACCACAAATTTTATGTTAGTAGAGGCACATTTATCAGTTTCCCTCCACGTATGAGAACCAGACCTAGGAGAAGGAGGAGAGAACAAGGAGGTTGGGGCCTTCTCTGAGAGTAAGAGATCGAGAGAGTGAGAAAAAAAAGTGAACCTTCTATGCTAAGTCCGTAGACGTCACCAAGTGTCCCGAGTAGTATCACCCAGTACCTCATTAGCCACTTAGATCTGCACAGCTCGGGACATGATCCCAGCCTCTTAAAAGAGGAGACTCGTGACTCTCAAGTGGACTGAGTTTGTGTCCTTCACTTTAGCAAAGGAGATGAACTTGCAGTTCAGAAATCCTTTAAATCGTGTGTTTTGGCCCGGACGATTGCTGCTTACGGAAATAGCTCCCTCTAGTGTCATCCAGAGGTCGGTTCTTTCCTCTGTGTCTCAAATTCAGCCTTCTTTGTCTGCTGGACAGGAGACTGTGCTGTGGAGTGAGCCCCGGTACCAATAAATAAATAAATACAATGGCATTCCTTATCTTCAGAATCTTTATGGAGACGTGCTCATTTCTCTATGGACTTGAGAGTTTTAGTTGTTAGGAGAGAAAGGCTAACTAAAATCTCTTAGGACTGTTCCTCTCTAATCTGTAGCAGAAACATGCCTTCAAAAAAGGTGGGGAAAGGGCCGGGGATTTAGCTCAGTGGTTCTGCCGCCTGCCACTCAAGCACAAGGACCCAAGTTCGATCCCCGGTACCAAAAAGGGGGCGGGGGATAAAGAGCAACAGGAATGTGTTTGAATAAAAGATCAGCAAAAAGAAAGTTTCTCTCCTTGCACGCACATAGTGAATTAATGAGATGGCCCACACGAGTCATCATCACTCACAGCCTGTGAAGGCAGGAGTGAGGAATCTCGAGTGCCAAGACTGTCATCCCACCAGTGGAGGATCACACAAAAGGAAACTGAGGCAATACAAACTCAATATCACCCTCTATGAGTGTAGGGGGGATGAGGTTAGATTGTCCCAGTGAAACCTGTGGTCCAAGTCTTGAGAATGGCTGCCAGCACAAATTGCCCTTTAATTGGCATTTGGAGTCCCATGATTAATAGGCAAGTATTTCCTAGATATAAAGGATATTATAAAAAGATCTATTTCACAACATTTTACAATTTCACGTTTTGGTTAGTATGGAAGTTCACTGGGGGGCGCTCTAGCATTACATGGCAGACAGCTACTCTGGATGAGTAGGGAATATTTGAAAGTGAACGGATTTCTTGTCTGCAGCTCCTTTTACCGAGATTTTTGTCCCTGGAAGAATCTTGGAATTTGATTGGCTTCTTGTCTTGTCTTTCATCCTAACCCTGGATCTCTTCCACCATGAGACCTTTCCCTGTCTTTTGGAGGTTAAGATTATGGGTGGGGGTGTCAGGGATTTAGCTCAGTGGTTTCACTGCTTGCCCTGCAAGCACAAGGGCTCGAGTTAGAGCCCTATTGAGTTCTTTGTCATGTCTTTCTGATTGTTTGAGTTTAGCTGTCTTTGTCTTTCTAATTCCTCAGATCTAGCTGCCACTGTCCTAACTGCTGGAGTCTGGTTGCAGAGGTCAAAACTGCCTTATTGATTTTTAATAAAGCTCAATAAGGCCTTCATCATATTATTATAGTCAGCTAAGTTAATGAGATATCTTTCTGGCAGTTAGACAGGACTGGCCCTCCAGGAGTCAATATGAAAAACAAGCCAGATACATTGACTAAAGGTCAGCATTATAAAAAGAGAAAATATACTATATTAACATGCTAGAGATGAATAGCAGTGATTGATATTCTAAATAGGTATCAATCACTTTGTGTGGGGACCAAAATTTCCCTAGCCCATTCCTTCTGAGGAAGTCTTTGTTCCTTCCATGTAGGCTTGATATGTGACTAGCTTCCCCATCTGATTGCTGTTTAATCAATGTTACCTAACTGACTAGATTTGCAGTCTTATTGGTTGATCATAGTTTTGTCCCACCTTGTGATCTCCCATCAGATCAATATTACCTAAGGGACTATACTTGTTATAAGATAACTGCCATTTTGGTTAGCGACTGCCATTTTATACCTTAAATTTCCATTTCCTACATCACTCATCATCGTCTGCAAGGGAAACTGACATGCAAGCAAGACTTCTCCATATAAGGAATGGATCACAAATAATGACCCCTGAGTGGCTGCTTTAGCAGCTGATGCAACTCCCTGACCCACCTACACCAGCCACCCGCTATATAACCAAACCCCTTCAGCTCTCTCCCTCCTTTACTGAGTAGGCCACTGTACTGCAGTGGTTCTACAATAAATCTCTCAGATGAGCTCTGTCAGTGTGTGGAGTGATCTTTGGCAGGCTCCGATTACTTTTATTGGTACCATGACTCAGATCGGGTGCTACCGGCTCCCAGCTTTAATGCCAAGGATCTAGGGGCCCTGAGCCTTGGCTCCCCGATCTTCCTGCCCAACAACTTGTGTCCAATTGCCCCGACACCTCTATGTGCCCACCACTGGCCTCATCGATAGGTGAGTAACCAGCCTTTACTCACAAGCTTGTCAGTCTGGGTTTCAATTCCCTTGGCAGAGATTTCCCCTTCCTCTATGAGACTTGGTGCATTTTTGGCCTCTCACTCAAAATTCCTGATATCAGGTCCCAAGTCTCCTATGGCCCATTGGCCCTAGCTCTCCATTCCAGAGTTGTGACGATCCTCTTGAGCAGTGCTATTAATCTCATGGTCTTCTGTTCTCACCCAGGGACACCTCAGAGTCTGACAGAAACCTTCTCTCTCCACCATGGCATCGGGACAACCCATTCTGACAGACTCCCCCTTGGGCTGTCTACTCAAAAAATCTCATGACCCTCAGCCTCACCCCTGACCTCAAACCTAAAGGCCTTATTAGGCTTTCTACTCAAATTTGATCTCAATATTTATTAGATAACCAAAATAAGTGGCCACCTAATGGCTCTTTTGATCCCTCACTCATCTGGGATATTTACAACTTCTGTGAGCACACGGGCAAATGGAGTGAGATTCCCTATGTTCAGGGCTTTTCTTACTGAAGAACTAAACCACCCCTCTGTTCTTCTTGTCAGCCTTGTCATGTTTTGCTTGCTCCTAAAACCCTGAGTTCGCCCTCTGCCCCTGAAGAATTTTATCCAGCAGATGAGCCTCCTCCCTACCTCTTTCAGAGACCTCCCCCACCTCCACCCCAACCTCCAATCCAAGGGCCTTCAGGCCCTGATCATCCAGACCCCTCAGGGCCTGTTACCCACTCTAGGACCCAACACACTCCTGACCCAGGACCTCCTCCCACTCTGGCCATGTTGTTGCCCCCCTTTGGGAGGTGGCGGGGGCTGAGGGCATGGTCAGGGTTCATGTTCCCTTTTCTTTGTCTGACTTCTCACAGACTGAAAAAAGATTAGGCTGTTTTGCCACCAACTCCGCTTCTTTTACTCACGAGTTCCAATATATCACCCAGTCCTACAGCCTAACCTGGCATGATATTTTCATGATTCTTTCCAACACCCTCACTCCTGAGGAGCACAGGAGAGTTTGGGAACAGACCAGGATATATGGCAATGAGGTCCATCAGACCACACCTAAACACCCAATTGGCATGGAGACTATTCCTGATAAGGAACCAAATCGGGATTATAATTCGGCCGGAGGGATCACGTCCAGAGATCACTTTGTCACATGTCTCCTAGCGGGTCTCCAATGATCATCCCTTAAGGAAGTCAATTACAAAAAAACCGCAGGAGGTTATCCAAGACAGGCTGAAAAACCCCTCAGCATTTCTTCAGCGCCTCACTGAGGCTTTACTTCAATCCACCAATCTAGATCCGGAGACTCCCAATGGAAGACAACTCCTTATGACATACTTCTTTTCACAGAGCTACCCCGACATAAAGGAGAAGCTTAAACGCTTAGAGAGGGGACCTTTAACACCCTAGGCTGAGGTCCTGGCCACGGCATTTAAAATATATAATGGGCACCATGACTGCACCCACAAACAAAAATATCAAATGCTTGCACAGGCCATCAATCCTAACCTAGCCAGGTCGTCCAGTGCCCGAGGGCTCAGAAAAACGTCAACGCCACCAGGGCCATGCTTTAAGTGCAAAGCAAAAGGCCACTGGGCAAGAGCCTGCCCAAATCCTCAACCACCTCCCAGTCCCTGCCCAGAGTGTAAACAGGACAGTCATGGGCCGTTGACTGTCCCCTGGTCCAGAGAGGCCCTGGGCCATCTGGACCAGATGCCCCCACTACAGATCTGCTGGGACTGGCGATGGATGACTGACATGGCCCTGGCTCCGTTCCCCCCTAATGACCATCACCACGCAAGAGTCCAGATAAGATGATTGCCTTTTTATTAGACACCGGTGCAATCTTTTTGGCCTTCTGGGAATTTCATGATCCTACCTCTCCATCTCAGACCTCTATTGTTGGGGTAGAGGGCACACCATACCTCCCACTTCAGACACTAATATTACTTACATTGTATGACAGACAATTTCTTATTCCTTCACTCCTTGTCATTCTGTCCTGTCCAGTTCCCTTACTAAGCCTAGACATTCTAGCAAAACTGGGAACTACTATTACCTTCTCAGCCAATTCTGGGCCAAAACAGGAGTCTCCTGCACTCACTCTTCTCATGGCCCTTCAACCCTCCCAAGAAAATAAACCACCCAATAACTTGCCTTGGCTGGTTTCCCCTGATTTGGTAGATCCAAAACTTCTTTAGCTTCTTGCCCTCCTGATTAACCTCAGTAAGGGGAAAAAATGAGAATCAAGACTTGTCATGTAGAGGTACAAGATCCCAACAATGAATGTAACTGTACTGTATCCCTAAAATGTACCAATAAACTCAATTAAAGCTGGAAAAAAAAAGATTAACCTCAAAGATCCCACCACCTTCCCTACACAGGCCAACACCCACTTTCTCACTCTAGCCTCTTGGGCCTTCAACCTGTTATTCAAGAGCTCCTCGACAAGGGCTTTCTCCGACCCACAAATTCACCTTACAACACTCCCATCCTTGCTGTCAAAAAGCCTAATGGGTCATACAGATTGGTCCAAGACCTCAGACTCATTAACTCGGCAATTGTCTCCATACACCCTGTTGTTCCTAATCCATATACACTTCTCTCTTCCATCCCCTCACATGCTACTCACTTCTCAGTACTAGACCTCAAAGATGCCTTTTTTTCCATTCCACTACACCCTGACTCACAAGATCTCTTTGCTTTCACATGGATGTACCCATACCCAAACCTCTACCCAGCTCACCTGGACAGTCCTCATGTGTTGGGCCAGGCCCTGGCAAAAGACCTGACCTCCTTAATCTTCAAATCCTTTTTTTCTCCAATATGTTGATGACCTCCACTGCAGTTCCTTTCTAGAGACCTCACAAGATACCTACACCCTTCTTTCTGTCCCAAAAAGGTTATAGGGTTTCACCATCTAAGGTCCAAAGTAGTTTACCTAGGTGTTCTTCTATCACAAGGTTTTAAGGCTATCACCCTAGATCGTAAAAAGCTCACACGTGACATTCCTGTCCCAACCTCCAAACAAGATCTTCTTTCTTTCTTGGGCTTGGCTAGCTATTTATGCTCCTGGATTCCTAATTTCTCCATTCTAGACTCTCCTTTGTACAAAGCCTCATGGGGACCTCCTCAAGAACTTCTCCTCAACTCTGTCGCCACCCCCTTCTTCAATCTCCAATGGGGCCCTTCTACATGCCCCTGCCTTACACCTTGCAGATGTCTCCTGGCCCTTCTATCTCTACACCTCAGAAAATCAGGGCTTCGCTTAGGTGTTCTCAGACACCTTACAGGCCCAACCTTTGCCCCAGTTGCTTACCTTTCCAAACAGTTAGAACCCTACTCAGGGATGGGCCCCCCGGCTCTTGCTGCAGGCTCAGTCCTCATTCAAGAATCTAAAAGACTTACCTTCAGTTCCCCCATCACTGTCCTCTCACCCCACCCTCTGTCTGAACTTCTAACATACAAAAATATTCAAACCTTACCACCCTGCCAAGTACTATCCCTACAGACCTCACTCATCAACGATTCCTCACTAACCTTTAACACTTGTCCCCCACTCAACCCCTCCACACTCCTTCCCACTCCTTTCGATCCAGATGTTCATGAAGACAGCCCTGGTCACAGCTGCCTCCAAGTGCTAGAAGAGCTCCTTCCCTGTCCCTCACATATATGTGAGGGTACCCTGCCCAACTCTAATCTCGTCTGGTTCACCAGTGGTAGCTTCTTTCTTCACAGGGGCATCCTCAGAGCAAGGTATGCTATTGTTTCACTCCTAAGGACAGTAGAGGCAATGCCCCTCCCACCAAACACGACTAATGAGCAGGCAAAACTACATGCTCTAATTAGAGCCAGCAAAGGGCCGATAAGTTACCATATACACTGACTCCAAGTATGCTTACCATATCCTCACTTCACACTTGGCCATATGGAAAGAATGAGGATTCTTTAACACAAAGGGAGATTCCATTACTAATTCAGATCTCACTCTCCAATTGCTCAAAGCCTCACGACTCCCTAAGGGCATCGGTATAGTTCATTGTAAGTCACATCAGTCAGATCCATCCAAGATCATGGAGGGAAACAACAAAGCTGACCAGGCAGCAAAAAGGGCTGCACTACTCCCCATAATAGGCATACTCAAGTCCCCTGACAACACACCACCGGACCCCCAAGAGACACCTTCAAATATTCATCCCCAAGTACACACTCAACAAATTCTGACCCTATCTCCATAGACTCTTCCATCCTAACATCCAGTATCTGGGCCAATTTCTCAAAACATATTTTCTTCTATCCCCGTCAGATACTAATTTCCTTAAACAGCTTTCTTCTTCCTGTAAATTTGCCAGCACACCAATCCTTCAACCACACAGCCACCTCCCTTCCCCACATCAGGTGAGGGGACTCCTTCCAGGCATGGACTGGAAACTCGATTTTACACACATGCCCACAGTTAAAAGATTCAAATCTCTATTCATGTTAGTAGACACCTTCTCAGGCTAGGTTGAAGCTTTTCCTACCACTAACAAAAGGGCTCTCACTGTCTCTAATCTCCTACTCACTGAGATAGTCCCTTGCTTTGGAGTCCCCACCTGATTCCAGTCTGATAATGGCCCAGAATTCATTTCTCAAGTATCCAAAGCTTTGACCAAAGCCCTCGGAATCCCATGGCATTTCCATATATCTTTCCATCCCCAATCCTCTGGTAAAATAGAAAGAACCAACCACTCTCTCAAGTCTGTCCTGATCAAACTGTCTCTTGAACTTCACTTAGATTGGATCAAATTACTTCCCCTTGCCCTCTTGCACCTCCGCTCTCTGCCAAGAAAACCTTTCAACCTCTCCCCCTTTGAACTCACGTTTGAATGACCAATGCTACTCCAGGGACTCACCCCTCAGCCAACACAGTTACCACCACACTTGCTAATTCCCTTGCTGAACCATATGCAGTCTCTACTCTGGCAACACGCTGATTCCCTACTTCTGTTTCTCCTCTCTTCTTTACCTGTTACTTATCACCCAGGTGACCAGGTACTGTTAGCCCCACCACACCTCCAAAAGGGCTCCCTTAAGCCCAAATGGCAAGGACCTTATACTGTCATACTCTCCACGCCCACAGCAGTAAAGGTAAAAACCTTCCAGGATAGTACCATTGCACTTGCCTTAAACCATTCCTCCAAAGCCCTCCTTCTTCTCCAGTCACTTTCACAGGATGACATCCACCCTACACTGCCACCCCCTCTGGGCCACTCAAATTAAGGTTCACCTGGATCCCTGAGGACAAAATTGTTCATGGCCCGCTGTCATTGCCAACCTTCGGCTCAGATAAGCTACACTAATTTTCTCTCTTTCCCCCTCCCAGTCAAGCTCTTACACGGCCCCAGGAGAGGCCCTGAGAGAGTAGACATTCCTCTCAGTAAAAGGCCCAATGGGATATTGTGACTCCTTTAACACAGGGGCACCCACTGAAATCCTGAGCTTCCTCCTGTTTCCTTCTGGGTTCTTCTTTGGAATTGGACTCACTGCCACAGCCCCATCAAACTGAAAAGCTCTAAATAAGTGCCTTATAGCAACAACTTACTATATTATCATTACCCTTCTTAGCATTCTAAGTTGCTGGTGTTAACTTGCCATCCGACCTTTCTAGCCATCTGTAAGGCCTTGTCTTATGGTCAATTAGAGTAGACAAAATATTAGTTTATTCTCCCTTTCATTTGCCATATGTTAGGAGAAGACTGTTGTTATTTTGTTAACCAGTCAGGCATAGTCACCTGTAAGGTTAAAGGCCTCTGAGACAGAATTAAGAGAAGATGAGAAGAGCTTCAGAATGATCAATCCTATTCCATTTTCCACAGTCTCCTACTCTGGTCCTACCCTTACTGGGTCCCCTTAAATGCATTCTTATAATTGCTGCAATAGCTTCCTGCCTATTCTACTTTCTCCAAACCCAGATACAAAAAATTTCCAACCAAACTGTCAACCAGCTTATTTTACAGGACCCAATTGGTTTTCCAACTCATCCTCCAGATAAACAACAACCAACAGATGATACATGACTCAGGCTTGGATGCATTCGTGATTTCTCCATTTCTTTTCCCAGCTACAGCAGGATCTCCATTGGCTTTATCCCCAGGAGAGATTGACCTCGCTGTCACTGTGCTTTTAAAGGTCCCAAAAAAGGCTGGCCCTCTGCAACTCTACATCTACATGGAGTGGAGATACCAACAGACAATCAGCAGGCAGAAACACTACAAGGGTCCAAGACCACAAGAGTTCTAAAAATGTTATATATATCCCTTCCCTCAGCCTCTCATCATCTCACATCTGCCCCTTTTCAGCAGGAAGTAGCTGCAGAAGACAGATTCATCACCCCTCTTCCTGAGGCCATAACAAACAAAAAAAAAAAGAGAGAGAGAGAGAGAGAGAGGAATATAAGATAACTGCCTTAATATGGCTGTCCCCATTTTGGTTAGTGACTGCCATTTTATACCTTAAATTTCCATTTCCTACATCAGGCATCATCATTTGTAAGGGAAACTGACATGCAAGCAAGGCTTGTCCATATAAGGAATGGATCACAAATAATGACCCCTGAGTGGCTGCCTCAGCAGCTGATGCAATTCCCTGACCCACTTACACCAGCCACCCACTCTATAACCAAGCTCCTTCCACCCAGCTCTCTCTCTCTCTCTCTCTCTCTTCTTCTTCTTCTTCCTCCTTCACTGAGTAGACCAGTGTGCCACAGTGGTGGTTCTACAATAAATCTCTCATACAAGCTCTGTCTGTGTGTGGAGTGATCTTTGGCAGGTGCCAGTTTCTTTCACTTGTAATCTCATTAGTTGACTACTTTTATGCCATCTTGAGCCCACCTCACCTCATGTTTTTACTCCTTTTGTCACAGGAAATTATGAAATATGAAATATATCTCCCAACATGTTAATTGTATGATATGCCAAGTTCTTGCTCTCTAGAAATTGAAGAATGATGCTTAGGAACAATGGAGGTTAAAAGTAGGAAGGTATGCATTGATAGGAAAGCTCCTGAGAGTCAAGAGGGGGGTCCCAAGTGGGTAGCCCAAGGACCCCACTTTACAGAGAAGTTTTACAAGGTGAAACCCACGTGGGTACAATGTGGGCCACAGCCATGAACATCTGATAAGGTTGCAAGTATAGTCACTTACATAATGGTGGTCCAATTGGGAAGCAAGTCACATAGGAAGCGTGGATGGAAAGAACAAGGATTCTCCTAGGAAACAGTGAGTCCAGAGGTCTTTGGTCACCCCCAGAGTAGTTGATGCCTATCTGTCTATACTTCACTAAGCCCAGTTCTTTGAAGAAGTATGTGGGTCTGGTCATCTTGTCTCCATATTGAGGCCTGGTTTTCAGCTGACGTACAGCTGTGGTGTGTTTTGCCTTTGTCCTGGCCCTCTCAAGGACTTAGCCCTATCTGACTGTCTATGATATTTCTGCCTAGCTCATCTATCTATAATACTTTGAGAAGTGAGGTGGGTGGGCAACCCACTTTCTGGGTGTCCCCTGTCCCTCTTATTATAAAGAGTCCTCTTGTCAACAAAAGACAGGCTCTCCATTATGAGAAAAAGAAAAGTTCATTCCATTGAACAGAGTCTAGAAATCAGGAGATTTTAACAGCTAGCTGGGAAAAGCTTCATTTATCACATCCACATGGGGATGGGCTAACAATGGGAGAGAGACAGTGGCAGCTAGCTGGGAGAGATTTCATCCCTGAGAGGATGGGCTAACAACAGGGGAGAGATATATTAGCAATTAACTGGGAAAGGGATTAGGTTTATATAGGTATTGAAGGGGCTAAGGAATCTGGGATGACATATTTAGACTTAACTGCCCAAGAATGGTCTGGGCAGATATGTAAACAATTATTGGACTTTTCAGCATCATAGGGTTGTAAACCATATTTTTTAGTCCATTTGCCTCACTTACTGGGAAGCTGCTGGTATTTGTCAAAAGCAGCCTGTTTTCCCTGTTTATTTAGGGCAGGCCTTACACCTCTCAGGCAGGAACTGTATTCCCTCAATAAGTATTCCTTACTCTTCCCCTCTGTTGTTCCTAGAATTCATTCTTTGACATTAAAGAACATGAACTCACATTTCAGATATCTGTCAGGTTAGGAGTTATAATATTTCCCTTGTTTGTTTGTTTGTTTTTGGTTTGGGGAATTTTTTGGTACAAGGTATTGAAAATTCAGGACCTTGAGCATGCCAGGCAGGTGGCCCTGAGCTAAATCCCTGGCCCCTATTTCCCTGGTTTGGTTTATATTTGCTTCTTTGGATTACTTGGTAGCCTATAATCACTGTTTTCCCTACGTACAATGCTCCTTGTCCCTGACAGATCCCCAAGTCGGACCCCTTCCCAACCAGAAGGAAACCCTCCCCCGAGAAGACTCACTACCTGCATCCACAGAGATAACAAGAAACCAGTAGCCATCCTGCTGCTCCTACCACCACCGTTTATCAGCCAGCACTAGGCTCATTACCATGGGACTCCAAAGTGTTCCACCCTCTCAACCAGTTCCCCCTTGTCAAGAGCAATTCTACATAATTTTGGGGAAAAATCATTTCACAATTAAATCACAATTAGGGTCTAGTTTTCCAGCCTACAGGCCAGCTACAGCATGTCAAAACATAACTCCATTTTCACCTCTGATCACAGCTAAGACCTCTAAATTCTAGTGATGCTGTGATCCCTGAGGGCAAGATTACACAGCTGAAGACATCCTGGTAGAAACAAAATTTTCATCTACATAGCTCCTCGTTGTTCCAGGATTATCATCACCACCCTCTGAGTCATCTGCTACATTTGTTTCTCCCAATGTACTGAATTAAGGTGTGGCAAGCTCAGGGTCTTTCGTCTTTGCTGCCCAGAGCAGCACTTATTAGTCCCAAAGCTCATCTTCTCTAAGTCTAATTTCTGTCTATATTAATTAATTCACCTCATGTTGTCATGGCTCACAGAAAACTAGGACTTAATGCAGGGGTTCTAGTAATATCCCCTTTTCCTGCTCCCTACACCACCTCCTCTACCTATACTCCCCTATAACAAACACTCCCTCCTATGAGTGCCAATGGTCTTTTTACCCTTGGCCCATCTGCACCCAAATGGCAGTAAATTCATCACATTTTGTTTACATTTTGCCTGCCTTGGTGGTCTCAATCATGCCTTGGTCTGACCTTAGAGTCCCTACATTTTAAACTCGTATTTTCCCTTACCTCAAGCAGGAGCTCTTCTGTGTCAGCCATGATGCTTAGCAACCATGGTGTTTAGAGTACTTGTAATTCTCATCAGCTTAGAATTTATTAATCCATTCCATCATCCATCAGGTTATAATTAAATCATATGCTCCCAGAAACAAGCCTGGGCTATGTTAATTCTGAAGTAAATCAGAGAGACAAATTTCTTTCATTAAAGGAATTATTTTCCATAGAAGGAAATAAACAATAAACAGATAAAATAAATAAATGTGATAATTGACTTACAATCTCTATTCCACATGCTATTTAGAGCAATGAGAACAAATAAAATAACATAAAGGATGGGAAATACTGTTTTAGGAAGACATGGGAGATGGTATTAGAGCTGAGAGGTGAAGGAAGTGATGGATGACAGAGAAGATAGGGATGAAGTTAGTGTCACAAATTGAGAAATTATTATGAAAAACTTGAAGATTTTTGGCCTAAGCAAGGGAATGAATATATACACATTTATTATGAGTAAAAAAATCAAGGGAAATGTATTTTTGGGTCCCAGACACAATTCAGCCTTAAACATGTGGAGTTTGAAGTGCCTCTGAAACATCAAAGTACATATGTAAGGGAGACAATGGGTTACATAGTTTTAAATCCATGTTGCACTATTTTAGTTATTATGAGTATACAATCAAAAGAGCCTAAAGATAGGGCCAGATAGAAGAAAACAGCCCAGCCAGGTTAACAGCTAATTTGAGCAGCTAAACCAAGCTTAGTGATGCAAAGGTAAACACAAAAAGAAAAAAGCTACAATAAAATGGGAGAAAGACCTTCCTCCCAGAAGAGCTTCTCCCCTCCAGACTCAATTTGGAAAAACTTAGAAATGCAGAATAACCAGTTTCCTTTGAATCCAGTTTCATGTGATCCAGCTAAATAACTCATTTCTTTTTAAATTGTAAACCCACAAAGAACATCTCTTTAAAACAAGCCCCCACATATAACACCAAAATAAAGAAGATACATCAAACTCTTTCTATCTTGGTGAGTATCCACCAGGAACTTTTTTGTTTTATTATTGCTAATAAATGCTCTCCTAAATTCCTCCTGTATCCTCAAACTTATTCTTAACTTTTGAGAGACAAATAACTCGAGTTTATACAAAATTAACTGTTTTCATATTGTATATTGTATATTACATATTTTGTATCAGAGGAGGTTGTGTAAGAGTCATCAGAATATAGGCATCATGAAAACCAGGGATTCACTCTTCATTTTCTAGCTATGATAAAGTGACCTGTGGAGACTTGTGTTCTCATGAAAAGCAAATTAGAAAGGAAATAAGATTTTTAAAAGTTAATTTGTCTATCTTCAGAGAGCTGCCTAGGCAACTA
This sequence comes from Fukomys damarensis, assembly GCF_012274545.1. Lineage (NCBI taxonomy): Eukaryota > Metazoa > Chordata > Mammalia > Rodentia > Bathyergidae > Fukomys > Fukomys damarensis. The sequence continues at coordinate 40,500,813 of NW_022900949.1, forward strand.
GGATTTGCTTGGGCAGAATATTAAAAGGAGGTGAAGTAGAGTTGTAAGCCAAAGTTCTTTGTTTGATTTTTGCCTGTGGGCATCTGGTCATTAATAGCATGAAGTAGCCTGAAAGGTCAGGAATGAGGAGGCCTGGGCAGAGTTACTGCTGTGAGCCAAAGAAGTGAGCAAAATGAAGTAGCAAAATGAACTTTGTGATGACATGGAAGTCAGGATTCAAGTGGCCTATATTCCACCAAAAGGAGATAGAAGGATGAAACCTCAAAATCTGGCCTGATTTCTCCTTTCTTTTCAGGCAGTTGCCAAATTCTCAGACTACATTAAGGAGGGGAATAAAAAATTGGGCAGAAAGCCTCAAAAATATGCCAGTCTCTCAAGGTTAGAGAAAACATTGAATTTTAAGACCCAACAGAGAAGAAGAATGGTATGGTAAACACATTCCTTTTTGGCTTGAGATATCTGAAGGTGTACACTAAGGCAAGCCAGTAGCTTGTTGTTATTGGTGTTTTTGTTGTTGTATTGAGAATTGAACCTGGGTCCTTTAACGTTGAGCTACATTCCCAATTGTTTTTATTCTGAGACAGGATTTTGCTAAGTTGCCCAGGTGAGACTGTTACAGAGTCCATTAGTAATCCAAATTCTTGCATACAACAAGGAAAGAATTGCTGAGTGTATAGCCATTATAAGTAGTAAGTAGCTATTATTAAAGATCATGCTAAATTGTGCTCAAGGCCAGTCCGTGCCAACAAAAAAAATAACACATACCAAGAATGGTGGCAGAGCAACAGAAAAGCATTACACATGGGTCAAATGTTGCAACAGCGACAGGAAAAGGGGGTCAATAATAGGCTTTCAGAATTTAAAGGCCAGACACTTCTAATTTAAGAGCCTCCCAATGAGTCTCTACGTGTGATTAACAGGAATGATTGAAAGGGTGTTGAGTCATCTTAAAAGTTCTTAGCATGCATGCTCATCCTAGAATGCACTCTGATATTAATTATACTTATGAGATATAGTGCATATTTATGAGCCTGTAATGAGGTAGAAGTAGGATAAATGTGACCAGAATGTTGGTCTGGGAGATCCAATGCCCATTGTAAGGTCAGACTGAGTCATGATAGAGACCACCAAGGCAGGCAAAGTTCAAGCAACTGGAAAAGAGTTTATTGCCATCTGGGTGCAAACTATACTACAAAACCACAGTGGTTTTGTAGTATAGTTTCAAGTTGTGGATTGTGATACCACCTGCCATGTCTGTTGCTAGAACTGCTTTTGCTATTCTAGGTCTCTTCTGATTCCAAATGAATTTTTGGATTGTTTTCTATAGTTCTATGAAATGTACTATTGGGATTTCAATAAGAATTGCACTGAATCTATATAGCAGCTTTGGAAGTCTGGCCATTTTCATTATATTGGTTCTTCCTACCCAGGAACAAGGGACATCTTTCCATTTTCTTACATCCTCTTCAATCTCTTTTTTTCAGAGTGTTGTAGTTCTCAATGTAGAGTTCTTTGGCTTCCTTTGTTAGACCGATTCCTAGATATTTCTTTTTTATTTTGGATGCTACTGTGAAAGGGATTGTTTCCCTAATTTCATTCTCAGTGAGTCTGTTATTTGTGTACAAAGAAGGCTATTGATTTGTTAGTGTTAACCTTGTATTCAGCTACTCTATTGAATCTGTCAATTAACTCTAGAAGTCTTTTGGCGAAGTTTCTTGGGTCTTCTATGTAGAGTATCATATCATCAACAAATAATGACAGTTTAACTTCTTCTTTTCCTATCTTTATTGCTTTTATTTCTTTCTTTTGTCTAATTGTTGTAGCTAATGTTTCTAGAACTATATTGAACAGGTTTGGTGATAGTGGACATCCTTGTCTTCCTCCTGATTTTTGCATGAAGGTTTTCAGTTATTGACAATTTAGTATGATGTTGGTTGTTGGTTTTTCATAGATATCCTTTATCAAGTTGAGATAAAGACCCTCTATTCCAATTTTTGTAGGGTTTTTATCATGAATGGGTGTTGAATTTGGCTGAATGCTTTTTCTGCATCTATTGAGATGATCATATGGTTTTTGTCCTTGACTCTGTTAATATAATGTATTACAGTTATTGATTTACATATGTTGAACCATCCTTGCATCCCTAGGATAAATCCACCTTGGTCAGGGTGTATGATCTTCTTGATGACCCTCTGTATTCTGTTTGCCAGTATCTTATTGAGGATTTTTGTATCTATGTTCATTAGGGAGAGTGGACCCTAGTACTTCTTTTTGGTTGGGTCTTTTTCTGGTTTTGGAATCAAAGTAACACTTGCTTCCAAGAATGAATTTAAAAGTATTGCTTCCCTTTCAATTTCATTGAAAAATTTAAAGAGTAGTGACAATTGTTCTTCTCTAAATGTCTTATAGAATTCAAGCCATCAGGACCTGGGCTTTTCTTTGTTGGTAAACTTTCATTTTATTTTTATTTTTTGGTACCAGGGATCAAACTTGGGTCCTTGTGCTTGCAAAGCAGGTGATGGAACCACTGAGCTAAATTCCCTGGCCCTGTTGATAAATTTTCAATTATGTTTTCAATTTCTTTGCTTGTAATTAGGATGGTCAGAATTTTTATATCTTTTTCACTCAACTTTGGTAATTTGTATGTATCTAGAAATCTGTCCATTTCTTCTGTGTTTTCCATTTTATTAGAGTACAGGCTCTCAAAGTACGTATTGATGATCCTCTGGATTTCTGCTGGATCTGTTGTGACTTCACCTTTTTCATTCCTAATTGCATGGATTTGAGTTTTTGCTTTCCTTTTCTTTTTTTGATAAGGCTGGCTAAGGGTTTATCAATTTTATTTATTCTTTTGGAAAGCCAACTCTTTGATTCAGTGATTTTTTGTATCATTCTCTTTATTTCCATTGCATTGATTTTTGCTCTGATCTTCATAATTCCTTTGTATGAGCTTTGGGTTTGTCTTGCTCTTCTTTTTCTAGGAGATTAAGATTCACCATGAGGTCGTTCATTTGAGCTTGCTCTGTTTTCCTTGGGTGGGCATTCATTGCCATGAATTTCCCATGCAGAGCTGCTTTCACTGTAGTCTACAAATTCCTGTATGTTGTATTGGCATTATCATTAAATTGCAAAAACTATCTAATTTCTCCTGTGACCCATTGGTCATTCAGGAGAGCATTAATCAATTTCCACGTGTTTGTGACATTCTTAAAGTTTCTTATGCTATTGATCTCCAATTTAATTGTAGTATGGTCTGATAATACACACGGGATAACTTCAATTCCTTTGCATTTACCTAAACATGTTATATGAACTAGTATATGGTATATTTTGGAGAATGACCCTTGTGCAGCCAAAAAGAATGTATATTCTGATTTTGTGGGGTGGAAAACTCTATAAACATCTATTAAGTCCATTTGTTCAAAAGCCAGGTTCAGTTCTAATATTCTGTTGTTGATTCTTTGTCTAGGTGATGTGTCTATTTGTGACAGTGGGGTATTAAATTCCCCCACTACAATTGTATTAGTGCTTATTTGGTTTTTCATGTCCCTTAATATTTATTTTGTATAGTTGGGGGCACTAATGTTTGGTGCATATATGATTGTCATCTCTTCCTCTTGGATTGTTCCCTTTACAAAGATGTAATGACCTTCCTTGTTGCTCTTTTTTTGGGGGGGTTGAGACAAGGTCTCACTATGTAGTTGAGACTGACCTGGAACTCACTATGTACCCCAGGCTGGTCTCAAACTCATAGCAATCCTCCTGCCTCAGCCTCCCGAGTGTTGGGATTACAGGCATACACCACCACACCTGGCTTCTTTGTTACTCTTAATTAGTTTTGGTTTGAAATCTACTTTATCTGCAAATAACATGGTACCCCGGCTAATGTGACAACCATATCATTTGTCTAGCTCAGTGCCCGCCATATTAGTGAGTGCCTGAGAAATGGTGGTAAACATAATGTGATCATTCAAAATGATGCTAACTAGTAGATGCCACTGAAATAAAACTGACTTGGTCCTCTTCCTCCTCCTCTTCTTCTTCTTCTGCTTCTGCTTCTTCTTCTTCTTCTGTACAGGGTTTGAACTTGGGTCCTTGCGCTTGCAAGGCAGGCAGTGGAACCACTGAGCTAAATGCCCAGCCTTGGATTTTGCTTCTTAACCCATTCTGCCTATTTCCTTTGATTGGAGAATTGAGGCCATTAACATTGATGGTTATAAGGCCTGGTGATTTAGCTCAGTGGTTCTGCCTATGGCCTTGCAAGTGTAAGATCCCAAGTTCAATCTCTGATATCAAAAACAAACAAAAACTTTGATGGCTATAACTGATAATGTATTAACTTGTCATTGTCATATTAGTTTCCTGTTGTTGGCTCTTTTTTATTTCTTCCCCTCTCCCTTTAATTTCTTGCTTTGCCTGATGAAATATTTTGGATTTGCTCTGTTTGGACTCATTGGGTTGTGATCTTCATTGTATTTTTCTAGGATATTGTTTAGAATTGTTCAGAGTTCTGGTTTGATATTCATGAAGTTTCTCAGGTGTTTTTTGCTGTGGAAGTATCTTATTTCCCTATCAATTTTGAAAGATACATTTTACAGGATACATCAGTCTATGTTGGGTTATTTTCTTTTAAGGCTTGAAATACCTCACTCCAGCCTTTCCTTGACTTGAGGGTTTGTGTTGAGAAGTCTGCTGTGATTCTGATGGGCCTTCCTTTGCATGTGATTTGTTTCTTTTCTCTAACTGCTTGCAGTATTTTGTTCTTCTGTTCGGTTTCTGGGATCTTGACTGTTATATGTCTGGGTGTAGATTTTTTTTTTTAATCATGACTAGTTGGAGTCCTATATGTCTCACTTATCTGTATGTCAAGTTCTTTTGCTCTGGGAAGTTTTCTATCATTAATCCTGTGAACAGGTTTTTTTATGTCATTTGTATTTTCTCCTGCTTTTTCATGTACTCCTATCAATCTTATATTATTCTTCTTTGTGTCACCTAGGAACTGATGGATTCATCTCTCATGGTCCCTTACTATTTTTAAGAGATCTCTCTTTTCATGGTCACTGACCACCATCCTTCTATATCTGATAGTCTCTCTTTAGATTGGCTCAATCTGTTGTATATACTTTCAATGGAGGTTTTCTTTTGTTTTTTAGTTTATTGGTACATTTTAGATATACAGTACAGTTACATTCATTATTGGGATCTTGTACCTTTACATGACAGGTCTTGATTCTCATTTTTCCCCCTTATCCCTGCCCTCCCTTCTCAATAGAGTTTTTAATCTCCTGGATATCAGTTTGACTCTGTTTCACGGATTCCATTTCTTTCCTATATTGGGTGTTCATGGTTTCTATTTCTTTCCTATGCTGAGCATTCATGGCTTCCATCTTGGTTCTGAACTCATCTATTTTTTTTTTAACCTGTTCCTCTTCTAGAGACTCTAATCATGTCTTTTATTCTGCTCACCATCTCTGTAGTTATCTGGGAAATTATTTGTTTTGTTTTGTTTATGGTACTGGGGATCAAACTTGGATCCCTCTGCTTGCAAGCAGGCAGCAGAGCCACTGAACTAAATCTCTGTTTTGAATTTTTCTAGAGCCTCATTCATCTGTTTTGTTACTTCCTGTGCTACCAGTTTGGGGTGCCCAGGTGGTTGATTATCAGACTTTTCCACCTTGTTTCCACAGAATTTGCCTTTGGTAAGCTGGAAGACTGAGTTTGTGTCCTGCTTAAATGTCTTTTCATTTCTATTATTGTTGTTGGTACAGTCCTTGTTTTAATTCCTGGGTTGATACTTTGATATTGCTGATTATAAATATCTTTTTGCTTATATTTAGAAACCTTATGGAATGAGTGTTTCCCGGAGGTGTCTTCTATATATATAGCTGGTCTTTAGGTTTTGAGTTTCTAATGACTCTGAGGCAATCTCATTTTCATTATACCTGGAAGAACAACTGATTAGATCAATCACAACACCTTAGCCCAAGTGATACAATCAACAATAGAATCAAGCACAGTTTAGAAAAATGACAATTTATGCCAGGTGTGGTGGTGCACACCTGTAATCCCAGTACTCGGGAGGCTGAGGCAGGAGGATTGCTGTGAGTTAGAGACCAGCCTGGGCTACATAGTGAGTTCCAGGTCAGTCTCAACTGCATAGTGAGACCCTGTCTCAAAAACAAAAAAAAAAAAAGAAAAGAAAAGAAAAATGACAGTTTGTTGTAGTTATGAATCTATCATCTTTAACTGTGTGAAATAAATCAAAATCAAGAACTAGCCCAAAATATGTTTATAGCAAATAAATTGTTCAATATAGTAACTTTACCCTCCAGGATGGGGACTTAGAAAGACTAAGACCCTCTTACTCTTCTTCACTTCTGCTTTATCTTCTGGAGCTCAGGACAATGGCCTTTAAGAGCCTCTGTAGTGTGGATCCAGGTAGAGGCACAGTCAGGAGGCCAGGGGTGGGGAGACACTGAGGGTGCTGGAAGCACCTGTGTGGCTCTGCTCCTCACCAGTCTGCTTATGGTTCAGAGGCCTGGAAGGAGGTGGGGCCAAACCAGTGGCTTTAGGCAGCTCTGGTCCTCACCAGTCCTCTTGTCAAGAGTGCAATTTTTAAGAACCTCCCATCCAGAAATTTTTCTCCATTCCCCATTTCAAGATATTCCCATTATTGCTCCTTCAACCTGCCCCGTACTTGTCTCTCTTGCCTCTTTTGTCTAAGGTGATCTATGCCCAAACTACAAACTAAAGTTCAGTATGGTAGGTTAATTTCATTCCAAGTCCAGGTAGTGTGCAAGGAGAAAAGGACCCTGGGGTGGCTCAGAGTTCAGTAAGATAGAGTACAAGGACAAAATTATCATCTGGGAGTGGGCAAATAGAGTAGTGGTGCTCATGCCTTCAATTTCTGGCTCTGCATCAACTAAGACCTCTTCTAGAATGAGACTGTTGCATCCAAGGATGTGCACCAAAGCTCCACTGCTCTGAGCAGCTCACCAGACTCATGAACTCCACCCCAGTAATGGATTAATTGAATGAAGTTTTAAAAGGAAAGCACTTTATTTGTAAGAAGGAAAAGGGGAAGATAGAAACACTGTCCTGATGAAGAATATCAGGACAGGGCGCATTGGAAAAGATCCATGGGTCTTTTTCCTTGGCTTCCATTTATTGTGATTTGGGGAACATTCTTTTCCAGCTTGATATATGGAATTTGTAACAACCTGATTGGTTCTCTGGATGATCATAGATTGGTCCAAGACTCCAAGATGCTAAACTCCCACACCATCACCTACATGCACATTCCTAAGCTACTTCCTAAGCACATTCCTAAGGTCTGCTTTTCTTTGCCATGGCCTTATCTCTGGAATTTGATTGGTTAGAGGGACCTTACATACAACATACAAGGTCAATTTAGTGATTAAGTAAGGGGTTAATGCAGTGATATAGAAACCCTAGGGGGAGAATATTTATTTATATACTAAGTATAGTGGGCAGCAGGGCGCTGGTGCTGCACACCTATACCATGTGCTACCTGCTGCCCGGCCTGGTGCCGTTGGGCTTGGTGCCCACCTATGTGCTGGTGTGGGGTGCCTGATGGCTGCTCTCCACACTACCAGTTCACAGATGACCACCTCTACTGTGTGTACCAGAGCACCGTGTTCTTCTTCATGCACTACACCGGTGTGCAGATACTGGTATATGGAGATGTGCCAAAAAATAAAGAAAATATAATATGTTTAGCAAGTCATCACAGCTAGTCATCCACAGTTGAGTGAATCATAGCCAACATTCTGGCCACACAGCAGGACACCATGGGTCACATGTGCTACGTGCTGAAGGACAGCTATTATGCCCTGTGGCTCCTGCTGTATGGGTATTACTTTTCTCAGCACGAAGTAATCTATGTGAAGTGAAGTACCAAATTCAATGAGGGCAGAATGAGGAACATGCTGCAGAGCTACATGACCCTTTATCAGATGTAAGTTCTAAAAAGCTTCTTCAGACTTCCAGGAAGATGGCAGGGTGGTAAACAGCAGCAAAACACCCTCTCTGAGATTTGGTGTCCAGACACTGGAATATAGTAAGGTGAGGAAGAGAAGGAGGGGTGTGTCCAAGCAAGGATCTGAAATAAGAATCAAAGTCCATGGAGAGAATGAAGAGAGAGAAATGCACAAAAAGGAGGTTGCAAGCAGTGCTTTCTCCCTGAAACCTGATTCACTGTGTGGGCTGGGTGGCTAGAACCTGAAGACCCACAGTGAGTACTGGCGATTACAGAGGCCTCCATGGGGAACAGAGCTGTGGATGCAGTGGACTGCAGTGGCTGGTGAGTTATTTGGATTCAGACATCACCAAGGAGAGGGCAATTGGATAGTAGCAGGAGGGCTCCATCTAGCAGCTCCCAGTGTCAGGGTGAGGAGGAACTGAATTCAAGTCAGTAGGAGGTCAAGGAGCTGAGTTCAGAACAGCAGGAAGCACAAGAAGTGTTGCACATTGAACAAATCAGATTCCAGCCTCACAGCCAGAAACCATCCTGAACTTCAGTAGAAATGAAGGTGCAGGCTTGCTGGAATTCTCCACTACCTTGCTATAAACCTACAGCTGGCTTGTTAGCATTAATCAACATGGATATGGACTCTGTCTAGCCACTTCATGAACCAGTGACAGCAGAGACATGCCATAACTGTTTTTTTCTTTTCTTATTGTTATTATTTTTGTTTTGTTTTATTAGTGATTGTTTGTTCTTGTTTTTATGAGTGTTAACATTGTTTCTAGTGCTGTTGTTGTGTTCTGTTCTTGTTTTTACTTCTTTCTTCTCTCTTTACCTTCTGTTTTCTCACTACTTTCCCAAAGTTCACATAATCTTCCTTTGTCCACATCTTGCTTCTAATCTCTTCCTCTGTCTATTTCTCTATTTTCCCCCAACTGCTTTTAATTTTCTCCCCTGAGAGTAGAATTGCCATCTTGAAGGCATATTTACTGTATACAATTTTTTGGTTTGTTTTAGATTTTTGTTATATAACAACAAATATAGTTCATACAATTAAAGGTGGCAAATTAATAGTTACCACAGTTTGACATTTTCTAGGCTGCTTAATGCTATTGTTATTGCTGATTGTACTAATTTAGTCAAAGTGACAGTTGTTCTAATTGGTTGTTCTTACTGGCATACCAAGACTGAGATTACCTAAGGTTCATAAACATAGGCCAGTGTCAAAGAACCAGGGGATAGGCCAAATAAGCAGCATCTTCTCATCCCCAATAAAATGGAAGAGTTGGGATCTTGCAACAGACTCAAAACCCAAAAGACAGCTACACCTGGAAGACATCTTAGAAGTAGTCATTTTCTAAGGGTTCTAAAAACTAGCAATAAAGCTACTTGCCATATACAATTTTTTTTTTGTACCAGGGATTGAACTTGGGACCTTGCACTTGTGAGGCAGGCAGTGGCACCACTGAGGTAAATCCCCATCCATGTGCAATCTGTAAGCATCAATTGATGAATTAAACTTTAAAATATAGAAAATGAGATGACACTTAAACAAGATACAACCCCAGACTTCTAGTTCACCAAAGACAAACCCTGGGGGCAATGAAGTGGAACAATTTGAAATCCACCCATGTGGGCTTTCTGAAGTGATACCACAGGAAGTAAAAAGCAGAAAAATGAGACTCTAGAAAAATATTAAAGAAGAAATAATTTCTCAGATAACTACAGAGATGGTGATCATAATGCAGGACATAGTTGGTGACACTAGAGTGGATATAGATTTTTTTTTAATAGAGAAACTTAGGAAAATGATGGAAACCATGAATGTGCAACATAGGAAAGAAATAAAATCCATAAAACAGATTCAAACAGATATCCAGGAAATTAAAAATTCCATTGAAAGTATACACAGTAGAATCAAGGCAATGTGAGAACAGAATATCAAATATAAAAGACATGATTGAGATGAGAGATCATAAAAAGAAAAACTCTAAAAAGTAGCAAGGGACCATGAAAAATCAATCCAACAGCTGCTAGAAGCTGCTTCAGAGAATCACATAACCAGAATCAATGAAAAAGCAGATTGTGCAAATGACACAAAAAACCTGTTCACAGAAGTAATAGTAGAAAACTTCCCAAGCATGGAAAAAGAATTTGACATTAAAAGAAAGGTACATGAGGCATATAGGACTCCAATTAGCCATGATAAAAAAAATATCTACACCAAAGTATATAATAGCAAGATCCTAGAAATTCAACACAAAAATAGATTATTAAAAGCTGTTAAAGAAAAGAAACAAATCACCTATAAATGAAAGCCCATCAGAATAACAGCAGACTTCTCGACACAAACTCTCAAGTCAAGTAGAGCTTAGAGTGAACTATTTCAAGCATTAAAAGAAAACATCCACCAACACAGATTGATGTATCCTGCAAAACTATCTTTCAAAATTGATGGAGAAATAAGATACTTCTATGACAAAGAACTCCTGAAGAAACTCATGACCACCAAACCAGCACTACAAAATGTTCTATAGGACATTCTAGAAAGAGATAACAAGGATCACAACTCATTGAACCCCAACAGAATAAATTCACCAGGCAAGGCAAGCAATTAAACAGAGGGGGAAAAAGCAAACCAAAAACATGAAAATAACATGACAAGGCTAAGTCAATACATATCAGTTATAATGATCAATGGTAATTGTCTCATTTCACCAATTAAAAGAAACAGACTGCCTCTCATTACCTTTGCTGCCTTGTGTGTGCCATGTTATTTCTGCTCTGCCATGCCTGTTTGTCATTCCTGCCTTGGAGTCAGCTGATATGGACTGAAACCTCTACAAACTGTAAACCAAATAAACCCTTTCCCTTACAAAGAAAGAAAGAAAGATGTGGGGGGGACTGGCAAAATGGATCAAGAAGCAAGATCCAACAATATGCTGCATACAAGAAACATATTTAATTCACAAGGAAATGCATAGACTGAATATCAAAGGATGGAAAACAATACTCATGCAACAGGAAGCAGGAAAAAAGCAGGAGTAACTATGCTATTTGCAGACAAAATGGACTGATTTCAAGCCAAGACTGAGAGACAAACAAGGCCTCTACATCCTTCTAAAGGGAAAAATCCAAGAGAAAGAGATAACAACCATAAATATATATGCACCAAATATCAGTGCACCCAAATATATAAAACAAGTATTAACATACATGAAAAATCAAATAACCACTAAACAATTATAATGGGAAACCTCGTTACCTCACTGTCACAAATAGATCAACTACACACACACACACAAAATCAGAACTGAACCAAACTTGAACAAATGGACATAGCAGATGTCTAGAGTGTTCCACCTCACAACATTGAAACACACATTCTTCTCGGCTGCCCATGGGACATTCTCCAAAACAGATCACATATTATATCATAGAAGATGCTTAAGTAAATACAAAGGAATTAAAATTATTCCACGCATATTATCAAACCACAATGTAATGAAATTGGAAATTAATGGCAGAAGAAACTACAAGAACTTCATAAACACATGGAAATTAAACAACACCTTCCCAAACAATCAATAGGTCACTGATGAAATTAATAAAGAAATTAGTTTCTACAATTAAATGATAATGCCAATAGATCTTATCAAAACTTATGGAACATAATGAAAGCAGTCCTATGAGGGAAATTTATAACAGTGAATACCCATATCAGAAAAACAGAATGAGCTCAAATAAACAACCTAATGTTAAGCCTCAAGCTTGTAGAAAAAGAGCAAGTCAAAGCTCATACAAGGGAGGAAATTATAAAGACTAGAGCAGAAATCAATGCAATAGAAACTAAGAAAACAATACAAAGAATCAATGAAACAGAGTTTGTTCTTTAAAAGATTAAATAAAATTGATAACCCCTTAGCCAACTTTATAAAAAAAAAAAAAAAGGAAAGAAAAGACTAAAATCAATGCAACTGGGGATGAAAAGGGTGAAATCACAATAAATGCTGCAGAAATCCAGAAGATTATTAACACCTACTTTAAGAATCTATATTCCAATAAGATGGAAAACACAAAAGAAATGGACAGAGTCCTAGATTTATATGAATTACCAAAGCTGAATTGAGAAGATATAAAAATTCTAAATAAATCATATCAGTCAATGAAATTGAAGATGTAATTAAAAACCTACTGGGGAGAAAGATTTAGCTCAGCGGTTCTACTCCTGCCTTGCAAGCGAAAAGACCCAAGTTTGATCCCCAGTACAAAAAAAAAAACACCAAAAAACCTACCAGCATGGGGGTGTAAACTCGTGCAACCACTGTGGAAATCAGTATGGAGATACCTCAAAAAATTAGGATAAGAGGTCCCATTTGATTCAGCTATTCCCCTTCTGGGTATCTTCCCAATAGAATTAAAGAATCATATCACAGTGATATATGTGCACCCATGTTTATAGCAGCACAGTTTGTAATAGCTAAAACTTGGAAACAGCCCAACAGCCCATCAACTGGAGACTGGATAAAGAAGATTTTTTTTTAATAAAATGGAGTTCTACTCAAACATAAAGAATCAGAAACTAGAGATATTTATAGCTAAATGGATGTACATTGAGACCATACTCTTAAGTGAAATAAATAGGACACACATATATAAATACCAAATAGTTTCTCCAGTAAGAGAAACTGAAAGTGTAAAAAAGGATGAAAATGTATAATAGATAATGTGAAATAGGAAGAAAGGTGCTAAGGGGAAGGGAAAGTGGGAGGGACAGGGGAAAGGAATAAATGTGAAAAAAGGAAAAAATGGAAACAAAGTCTTTGTAAATAGGGAGGGGTGGAGGGATTAAAGGGAGGGCAGGGGAATGTAGAAAAAAATAAGAAAAAAGATATATCATGTAAAAGTGCAAATTCCCAAGGATGAATGTCATCAAATTGTATACCTAAAATGCACCAATAAATTTAATGAATAAAAATAAAGTTGGGCTGGGGCTTTAGCTGAGTGGCACCATACCTGCCTTTAAAGCGCAAGGTCTTGAGTTTGATTCCCAGTACTGGAAAAAAAATTTTTAAATAATAAACAATAAAAATTAAAATTAAAATCTACCAACAAAGAAAATCCCAGGCCCTGACAGATTCACTGCTGAATTCTACAAGACATTTACAGAAGACCTAATGCTGTTACTTCTCTAATTATTTAATGAAATTGAAAGGAAAGCAATACTCCCAAATTCATTTCTGGAAGCAAGCCTTACCCTGATACCAAAAGCAAAGAAGAACACAACCAAAAATAAGTAAATAAATAAACAAACTATAGGCCAATCTCCCTAATGAACAAAACCTTCAATAAGATACTGGCAAACAGAATGCAGAAAATCAAGAAGGTTATACACCAAGACCAATTTGGATTCATCCCAGGGATACAGGGATGGCTCAAAATACACAAATCAGTAAATGTAATACACTATATTAACAGAGCCAAGGGGACAACAACCATATGACCATCTCAAGAGATGCAGAAGAAGCATTTGACAAAGTTCAACATACCATGATAAAAGTCCATCACCCCATCATGATAAAAACTGTACAGAAAATTGGAATAGATGGTCTTTATCTCAATCTGATAAAAGCCATCTATGACAAACCAACAGCCAACATTGCATTAAATAGACAAAAACTGAAAGCTTTCACTCTAAAATCAGGAATAAGACAAAGATGTCCACTGTCACCACTCCTGTTCAATATATTTCTGGAAATATTAGCCAGAGCAGTTAGACAAGAGAAAGAAATGAAAGGAATAAGGATAGGAAAGGAAGGGCCGGGGATTTAGCTCAGTGGTTCCAGTGCCTGCCTCACAAGAACAAGGACCCAGGTTAGATGCCCAGTACCAAAAAAAAAAAAAAAAAAAAA
>NW_022900949.1:40514842-40531108 GCF_012274545.1 Fukomys damarensis
TGTGTGTATATATATATATTTTTTTTTCTTTTTTTTTTGTACCCAGGCTGGAACTCAGGACCTTGTGCTTGCAAGGCAGGTGGCAGAACCACTGAGCTAATTCCCTGGCCCGCTTCTAGATTCAGTGAGGTAGCTGGATCCAAAGTCAACACTCAAAAATCAATGTCCTTCTTGTACATGAAAAAATTTACTGAGGGCTGAGGATTTAGCTCAGTGGTTCTGCCGCCTGCCTCTCAAGAACAAGGACCTGAGTTTGAAACTTGGTACCAAAAAAGAAAAGAAAAAACTCACTGAGAGAGCAATCAGGGAAATAACACCTTTCAAAATAGCATCCAAAAAAATTTAAATACCTAGGAATCAATCTACTGGAGGAAGTAAAGACATTGAAAACCATAGTACTCTGAAAAAAGGGTTTGAAGAAGATATCAAAAAATAGAAAGATATTCCTTGTTCTTAGGTAAGAGCCAGTATAGTGAATATGGCCATACTTCCAAAATTGTTATACAGATTTAATGCAATCCCAATCCAAATACTGATTGCGTACCTCACAGAATTTTAAAAAAACAATTCTAAAATTCATTTAGAATCAGAAGAGACCTAGAATAGCAAAAACAATTATGAGCAACAAAGGCAAACCCTAGCCCTAACCCTAACCCTAAGTACTGAGGCCCAGGAGAGGTCAGCTGCCCCTCCCTTTCCTCTCCTTTTCCAACAAAGTCCCAGGGACTGCCCAGTTCACCCTTCACCAGTGGATGGCCAGCTCTTATACTCAGGCTGTAGATGCCATGAGAGTCGGCTTCCCCTCCAGTGGCAGCTTTCCTGGGAAGCCTCCTCTGGAAGTGATTAAGGACAGAAGAGGGACTGAGGCTCAGAAGAGTCAATTGTCTCGAGGTGATCAGAGCCAGGCAAAAGCGGGGTTCTCCAGCTGTACTACCAGGGCTTTTGATCAGGGCTCCTTCTTCCAAATGCCACACACACACCACATAATACATATACATACGTGCACCAAACACACACACACACAAGTACAGTGAGCAGCCTGGGCTGGGCACAGGTGGACCGGTTGCTCTGCACAGGTGAGGAACACCTGCATACACCTTGGTGATATAGGGGAAACAGGCACCCTGGTCTATCTCTGCAGTGTCCCATGCCTTGCCCTGGTCAAATTCTACTCTAAGTGTAGACAGAGAACTTGTCTTCCATGGCCTGCAGTTTGCTGTCTTCCTTCGGTGACTGCTGCCTACCTAGCATCCCACCAGCTTGGAGAGGAGGAGCAGAGGCCCACTCAGCCCTTCTGAGGTCCTTCAGTAATCTGTGCAGCCCCTCCCAAGGTGCATGGGGACACTGGGTGTGGGGAAAATCCTATTATCTGTGAGGCTGGGAACCAAGACCTCCCTTGGCAAGAACTGCGGACTTGCATGACAAAGTGCCTACTAGGTGCCTCCCAAGGCAGCAGGTGTTCAAGTTGGCTGTGCCACCTGCCCTTTCTGCAGCTTTCCACCCTGCTGTACACTTCAGAAGTTGATCCTCTATCCTCTGGCTTTCAGGACCTTGGCCACTAGATAATCTGAGTCTGGGGATTGGGAGGGGCAGAAGACCAAGTTTTTATCCTCTCACCATCCCGCTGCAGGCTGGCAGCAACCACCTTCCTCTTCCAAGGGCTGCCCCTACACCCCTCTGTGCCAAGTGGGTAAGGGTAGTACTTGCCCACAGCTGTATAAGTAGTTGAATTATCTTCCAGCTAAATTATTTCTGGTAAATGTCATCAGCTTGTTGCCAGGAGCTGGACAGATGTAGCACTTAAATATTTCATTAAATCCTACCAGGCACCAGCTTGGGAAACCTGCCAAGGACATAGGGTGGCTCCCGCTACATGCCAGAATGCTCTGCTCTTCTCCCCAGAGGCTCAACCAGGCAAGAGAAGAGAAACTAGAGCCCAAGTCTCCTGTCTCCCAAAGCAGGCTTCCTGTCAGTCCACTCCCTGGTCCTGGAGCTGGACATCTGGGGAAAACTCAAGTCTGGGGTGGGGGTGGGGTCCTGAGATGGGCTTGAATCCTCTTCCTGGTGGCAACAGAAGGTTCAGTGACATTGATCTTCATTGCATAGGCCCAAGGGGTGAGCCAGGGTGTGAGGTCCCCAGGCAGCATGCACTCAGCTCCTGGCTTTTCCCAGGCACTAGCCACAGAGCAGCAGGGACTAGGGTGACCTGTTGCCCCCTTTGCCAGTTCTAAAGGTGTCAAAGCCTCCTGCAGCCACTAATCTGGGTAACTTTACTGTTTGCCCTTTCAACACCTGTGTAACCAGGTGAAGCTCCCTCTCTGCTAGGACACCTAGCAGTTTGTTTCCCCGACTGGCCACTTGCTGTTACCTGGATTGTCTTTTCATGTAGCCCAAATGACCAGAATTCATGTTAGAGCCCAGCCTGAGTACTTCAGCCTCCCACGGTGATTTTCTAGAGTTCCAGACACAGGCACTGCCCTAGTTTGTGTGTGTGGCACTAGGGACTGAACCCAGAGCCTTCACTCTGAACTACATCCCTAGACCTTTTCCTCTTATTATTTATTTTTGGTACCAGCGATCGAACTCGGGTCCTTGCTCTTTCGAGGCAGGCGGCGGAACCACTGAGCTAAATCCTTGGCCCGCCCTCTTCTTGTTTTTAAGTTTCAGATATGGTCTAAGTTACCAAGTTGCCCGAGATGAATGCACACTTGCTACCTTTCTGCCTCAGTCTCCAAGTGCCGAGATTACAGGAGTACCCTATAGGTAAGTTCCACAAGATGGCCAGAAGATGGCAGTACCCCACCGCATCCACTCTTCCAATTTACCTGAGGCCTGGACACCCGCAGTGGACTCAGGGATCTGAGCTCCACACTCCTAACCACGTAGGTTCTTTATAGGGTACAGACAGCCCACAGATCAGTTTCTGGTACATGTTATCTGCCAGATAATCCTTGTAACAAGGACCTCAACTTTACAATCAAGAAATTCCCTTTCAAATATCATGGCAACACCCTTATCTCCAGTTTTTGGTAAACTTGGAATTGGATTAACCTTTTAGGAGATTATCCTTTTAAGGAGAGATCCATGAATCATCGCCAGTCAGCTGTCCCAGGCAGTTTGGGGGTGTTTGTTACTCAATGTGTTAACCCCCAGGAGCCTGGTGGGTAAAGCATAAACAGCAATAGGTACCGGTGCCCAACAGAGAAGCCTGGGCAGACACAGCACAGGTGAGGAGGCCATCTGTTGGCACTGCCAGCGAGATCCGGGGTCCTTCTGCCCGTCCCAAGCTTCCAAGTGCTTTCCAAGATGATTCCAACATTTATTATCACAAATTCAGCTGTTATATTGACCAGCACATAATTTTTTCAACATCAAAAAGTTAATAAAAAATATTCCTGGATCTTCTAACCATTTGGACAATTACTCCAATATTTAAATTAGTGAAAGCTATTTTAAGAAACCAAGTCATTCCATAAACTCCTCAAGGAGCCACAGGTGATGGGAAACATCAGCCCTATATGCTAACAGGTTTGTGCCTTGGCAATGTTGGTGAGAAAAATGAAAATTCTGGTCAAACTGAATCACAAATTTCTAAAGTGAAATTGTGGCCTAAACCCAAGTGAACAACCACAAAGTCCTGTCAGTTCTGGCATCTCCACTCAACTAAGTGAAGTTTCCTATCTTTCTGTGGTGGTTTTTTTATTTTTCCTTTACATGTTGTTTTATTTTTTGTTGTTTTGAGACATAATCTCACTATGTAGTCCAGGCTGGCCTCAAAGTTGCAAGGATCCTTTTGCCTCAGCCTCGCAAGGGCTGGGATTACAGGCATGCGCCACCATGCCCAGCTCCTTTACATCTTTTATCACAATGTTCTGTGAGGGGAAAGAGGACAGCGTGTGATTTAGACTATGTTCAGCACTTGTGCTCCCATTTGCACAGGCTCAGGCATGCACAACTTGACCTTCTTCTCCAGGGAGCCCTCAATTCCAGAGCCTGGCCCAGCAGCACAGCTGTCACAGTCCCTATGGCGTCAACCAAGGCTGTCTCCCTCTGTACCTGCTGAAGTCCACCCTCAGCTAATTCCCCATCGGCCCTGCTCCCTGAGACTGCAAACTCCACAGTTTGCCAGAGCCACCAGTGGAAATTCATTACCATTTCAAGGGACTATGAAAACCTAGCTGGGGGGGCGGGGATTTAGCTCGGTGGTGCTGCTGCTATTTTTTTGGTACTATTCCCAGTACCAAAAAAAAAAAAAAAACCAACAAAAAAACAAAAAAACACAAAACCTAGCTGGGCCCGCTGTAGTGGTACACGCCTGTAATCCTAGCTACTCTGAAGGCCAAAACAGGAGGATCACAAGTTTGAAGCCAGTCTGGGCAACTTTGAAGACCTTGTCTCAGGGAGAAAAACACAAAACAATTTAAAAGGCTGGTGATGTAGCTCCATGGTGAAGCATTTGCCTAGTGTGTGAGTCCTGGGTTCAATCCTCAGTACCAAAAAGAAAAACACGTACCGGGGGCACTCATTCAAACAACTAAAGTTCACATGCTCCCAAATGACATCACCTGTCTGTAGTCCCTACATCTGGCAGAAATGGAGAAAGGTCATTAGAGCCAGCACAAAAGAGCAGCTGCGACTCCTCTTAACATGGATGAACAAAACCAACTACATGACTCCTGCTATCTTAGGGACAAAGACTTTGCAGATTGCTTTAGGGCCATGAAGAGGAAGGAAAGGACTCTTCCTGAAAGTGTATCACCCTCTATCTTTTCAAACACTCAAGGGGAGGCTAAGGCTCTGGACAGAGGACAAGGGAGGTGGGGTGGGGGCCTCTGGGTAATGGGGAGTAAAGTAAGCAAACCGCCACAGGGGTCAGCCTCCTCGGGATCTTTGTCCGAAGGGCCCTCATCTTGCCTGTTTGGTGAGGGTCTGGCCTGCTGATGCCATGGGTAGTCTCGGCCAAAGAGCATCAGTCCCCACCCTTACTCACCCAACAGCAGTGTGAGATGCCACTAAGGCTCAAAACTCACCTCCATCTACAAATAGGGAAAAACACACAAGGTGCCTTTATGCAGGCAGGCAGTTGGGTTGAACCCTTGCCCTAAGATGCCTTGACTTGGAAGTCATGAAACCAGGGGTCCAGAAACAGGGACACTGAAAAAACTCATGTGTTTGGAGTTTCCTGCCATGGTGCCATCCTGCTCCAGCTCCTTTCAAAACAAATGGAGTATGAGTGAAGATAGTAAAAACCTCAAACTGCGGACAGGCAGGCCCCTGACAGACAGTGGACCCTTCCACTGTGTCAGGCCTCCCCCAGCCCCATCCTGGATGGGGTTCTCACTTCCTTCCCTCGACATGCCCTGGAGACAGAGAGAGCCAGCTAGACCTGCAGTGGGGGACACTCATGAGGGCCAGACCCCTGCACATGTGAAGTCAGCCTCCCCCAGGTGCCTGCTGAGCACAGCTGCCTCCCACATACTAGGGGAGGGCCGGGTGGCTCATACATCAGACTCCACGCAGTGTGTTATCCTTTAATGAAAGCTGGGTGAGCAGGCCACCCTCTCCCCAAGGGCCCCTGCAGCTCATGCCCCTCACACAGGGTACCTAGTGCTGCCTAGGAGGCTGGGTGGCCTTAGGCAGCCAGCCCACCTGAGAAGTCAGTGTGCAGTGACCTAGAAATGGCATTTATCTCTCAGACCTTGCAAGTGGCAGCAGCAACAGGACAGAGAAAGCTGGACCAAGTTCAAGGAGGATGAAAGAGGAAGACAGGAAGTAGAAATGTTTTCCTTCCTCTCTGAATCCTGATGGGACAAAGGCCAGTGTTCACAAATAGTACAATCTCCTCAGGGGCCTGGAGGCCCTTCCAGCCACTCTCTGGAAACCCTTAATCCCCAACTCCCTGCAGGCTGGTGTCACACAGGAAGTAGCTCACAGGGTCACTGGGCTCAGACCTGGCCAGGCACTGCCCTACGTGCCTCAAGACCCCAGGCCTGTAGGATGGTCCAACACCACTCAGGCCAGGGCTACAAGGAGACTGGGAACCACCTTTCTCTAACTCTCCTTGTCAGTCACTACAGGCATCTAAGATGGTGGTCTCTCCTTCAAGGTTCCAAGGCTGCCTCAACAGGACGAAGGCAACAGTAGACCAGGGCTCCCAGGTCCCTACAGATCCGTGACCTTGTTTTCCACAGCAGCCGCGATCTGCTGAAGCCGATAGCCTAGTTGCATCTTCTGGGCTGTGCCATCCTCCTCCAGGGCAGTGATGATCTGAAATGCAGACACCAACACCATCAGAGGAGACCGCCTTGACCCACGCAGTCACTGCAGACTTCACCAAGCTCCTGAGATGCTGGAACACAACCTGGGGTATAAGCCTCACTGATTTCCTAAGAAGGCAACTTGAGGTTTGCAGGATTAGTGAGCTAGGGAGTAACATGCAGTACCTGGCACTGGTGGCAACAACTGAATACCCACCTCACCAGGAAAGCCATTCCAAGTGGAACCAGTGCTGCAGAGCCCTGCTACAGGCCTCCCAGCCACTGCCTGCCAGCCAGGAGCACTTCCTCATTCCCTGCGTGCCCAGTACAGCAAGGAGCAGGGACCCAACATAACCAGACAGATATGGTACGGAACACAGCTTCTGAGCCACACAAACAACTACAAAACCACAAATGAGAGCTGACTCAGGCATCAGTGGAGACTGGAAGGGCAGCAGCTCCTACCCGTCTCTGCAAGGCATTGTGATTGAGTCACAGCCCTGCCTGCCCTGTGATGTGGCCACACCATGCCAAGCAAGGCCGCACAGCCCAGACCTCACACTCACAGATCCACAAAGTGTTAAAGTGCCACCCAGTAGGAAACAGCCACGTCACCAGTGCTACGCAAGCACAAATGGACAATTCCATCAGGTACTCACAGTCCAGGGGTCCCTCAGAAAGCCCCCTCACCCACCATTATGGGCCTGGACCTGTTCCTCCCATTCCTCCCATGGTTCACATGCCCAACATACCTCCAACCTTAGAACCTGGTGGAGACTGCGTAAGGGCATGGTCATGGCAGAGGTGGCAGTGGTACAGTCCTCCAGCACATCCCAACAACCATCTCCAGGTCCCAGTAGCCTGCCCCCAACCCAAGCACTACCGCCACATTGGGAGTCTCGCTGAGGGACTGGGTGGAGGGGACAGGGAAGAATGGAGCCAACACCAGAAAACACACCAAAGACACCTCCCAAACGGCCAAGGGCCCCAGCCTCTTTCCTCCTCAGTGCCGGGGGGAAATGCAAAGGCTCCCCCAACTCATATCTGTCCCGATCCTTCCAGCAGGTCCCTTGAGGTAAGCCCCCTAATCAGGACCCGGGGTCTGCCCACCTGGTCGTAGTATTTGTTGATATACTTGTAGAGTTCATGCAGCGCCACTCGTGCCCCAAGGTCGCCAGAATAGTTCTAGGGAGGAGGGCAGATAAGAGATGAGGGGTGGAACCAGCCACAGGGACCCAGGACATCAGGGAAAATCAGAAAGGAGAGGTGTCTCCTTAGTGGGAGGAGACCCCAGGTCTACTTTCAACAGGACCTGGGTCTGCACTGGGATCCTGCCATCCTTTCCCCATCAGACTCTAGCATGGCCCCCCTACCATCCCAGGTGACCAGAGTCAAGTAGGACAGATGCCACTTGCAGGGTGTGGGCCCAGGGTAATTCTGCCATGATCTCATTCGACTCTTTCCTTCTATGGGGACATCTTTGAAGCTCAGCTCCTCCTGTGGATAATGGAGTCGGTACCACTTAACTTGTGCAGCTCATAGGAGGACCAGATGAAACACAGTACCCCATAAAGGACCAGACACACAGTAGGACCAAAAAGCACAGCTTCTGTTAGCACTGAGGTCGTGCTTGTTGTCATCATTGTTTCAGAAATGCCCTTCATGAATTCCTGAATTTAACACTGGGGGCTGTCTTAGGAGTAGGTGGAGACACGTTACCCAGTGAGGTAACCGAGCATGGGAAGGCATGGGTAAGCAGAAGCCAGCAGGCCCGGAGCCCAACCATAGCCACTCCACAAACCCAGTGAGGGCTGAGGCACTAAGGCACCTGGCTGAGTCACACTTGTGGGCAGCTGCCAAGACAAGGCCCCTCCCTGCTCTATGATGAGATGTTGGGAGCCCTAGCCTTTTATAGCAGTGGGTGGAAAGAACACTGCGTGAATGATGGCGTGTGTCATACCCCAACCAGCTCACGGGGCTGCTAAGGTCCCAAAGGCTTCCCTACAAAGGAGCCCCCTGAGCTGGTTGGGGCAGCAGTATAAAGGAGGTAGGACCATTAGGGCAGACAGCTTGGGCTCCACCCCAAAGCCTTACCCGGGAAAGCTCGGCCAGGGCAGAGTTCATCTCTTGATCACTGGCTGGGACGGTCTGTCTAATGTCTGCATAGTACCTGCCAGAAAATACAGGACAGCAGCTGCTGGGTAAACAAACCCACACTCCCTCACCCTCATCAGGGCCCACCTAGGGCCTCAGCTGCCTGAACACCTCAACCTCCACCCAACCGCCCCTCAAGTTCCGCTGTCTTCCCCAGTACCTTTCCACCATCCCTTTGTAACGGGGAATATCCCGGGCATACAGAAGCTTGTTGATGGGGGAGTCCTGGGCACACGTAGGAGGGCAATGCAAGAGGAAAGAAACAGATGAGATCCCATTAGAGAGATCAGCTCCCCAGGTCTCCAAGACTTGTTCAGTTTTATTTTATGTTGATTAGTACATGTTTACAATGCACAGTGTTTACATTCCTTGTGAGGAAGTGGTGTCTGTACATAGCACATCTTAACTCCGTTTTCATCCCCTTTCCCTCCCCCGCTTCCCTGACATCTCTTGATCCTCACCCCCTTTGAGAAAGATCTATCTACCTGCTTCCTATTATCTAACTTTTTTCTCTTTATTTATACTTTGGGTGCCTGAGTTACTTCACTCAACATTATGGTGTCAAGATGCACCCATTTTCCTACAAATGACTCGTTTATCCTTCTTTATGGCAAAGTGCTTCAGTTTCAAAGCAGAAGGTTCCACATCCCAGGAATCCTTCAGACCCAACTAACAGGTATGGCTGGTCAGCCCAAACCACTTCCTTCTGCAGGAACTTTCTCCACTCCCCCCCGCCACAAATGCCCCGTCTCTGGTGCTCAGCTCAGGCTCCTCCCTTGTTATGTGCTCAGATCCACCTCCAACCAGAGCAGGGAGGGCATGACTCACATAGTAGATGTCTAGTGTTCACTCTCCATATAAGCATTTTAAAACTCAGTAAGCTGTGGCCCAGAAAATCATGTAAGTTGCCCTAGACCACCTCACTTCAATGGCTAAGCTAGGACTTTAAGGAGGTCTCTCAAGTCAGAGCCCAAAATTTTAGCATAACCAGCCTCTACACACTAGATTCAAGTCCCAGCAGCTGCAGGTTTTAGGAAGCACGCTCTTATTCTTAGGACTTCTGCCTCAATGCTGAAGCCATGGGGTAGGCAGAGAGTGTGAGGTGGTGCTACCCCAGCAGGAACAGGGACACAGGTCCAGGTCACCTCCCAGCCTGAGTTGAGAGGTGCGTGCTTTCTCTCCAACCTCCACAGGGGACCCTTGACATTCCTGGTTTGGACTATCCCTGAGCTACCCAAGAACCACTTGCTGTTCTAACAGGAAAGGGAAACAGTACAAAGCCCTGGCAAAAACCCAGCCACTACATAGCATGCACTCCTGGAGGCAGCCCCACGGGTCCTGGGGTGGCCCTGTGATTGTCAGCTCTTTATAGGCAGAATGATTAAACAAAATTGACTCCAGAAAGAAAGCGCTGTGGAGTGAAACTTTCCATTTTTCTTCTTCATAGAGGTCTGGAAGTATGTGGCCCAGGGTTCTGATCTAAGCAGAGCCCCTCTGATAGATCCAAGGAGCCACAAGCGCCCTGCCTGCTGGGTGAGTGAGACACACCGGGAGCCCAGATGCCATGGACTCTGGGCTATTTCAATCATAACCATCCACTCCCGGCCTCAGTGCTGCCGCACCACTCAGAACACACCTCTGTGCTTCCCTCAAACTTGGCTCTTCCCAATATGTGCCTCCCTGCCACTCCACTGGGAGAAAGACACACCCGAGCCTAAGGAACCAAGTCTGCCAGGCAGCCTGAGTCTGCTTTGAGCTTGGAGAATCCATGTGTCCACTGGAACCCACCAGGTAGGTAGCCCCACAAATATCACAGGCTCACCCCCTCTGTATCTGAGTTCACCACAACCAAAGACCCCAGGATCACATGATTTCCTTCTTCTGCATCCAGTCCACAGCGTCTGCCTGCCCTGTGCCCTCTTGTGGGCTTGCACTTGACCCCTGCTTGTCAAGAGGCTAGCACAGGCTCCGTCCAGACTACTCTCAGGGTGACCCTCACCCAGTGGCCCTGGCTTGCTACCACGGGCTGCCAGCAGGCTACCTACTCAGCCGTACCAGGCTACACCTGCTGCCCACATCCCAACCCTGGCACAGGGCACCCCCTGCTCTAGCTCTTCCCTTAAGACTGACACTGCCAACTTCTAGAGAGCCTCTACACAACACCTGGCCTGGAGACGCCTGGGGTCAAATGCCTCCTATAACGAAGCCTCTGTCCTGCCCAAGCTTCCTCCTTGAAACTCAGAAGAGCCTAGAGTCTGCACACACTGCACTGTCCATCCCCAGCCCAGGCCGTCCTCCTCCCACCCTCCGCGCTGTGTCCAGCCCGGCCGCTCACCCGGCCCAGCTTGTGATCAGCCAGGGTGCAGGCATCCATGAAAGTCTGTGCGATGACAAGGAGCACTGCATCCATGTTATCAGACGTCTGCACGTCGAACACAAACTGTGGGTTTTTTATGATATTGATCCAGAACCTCAGAGGTAGGCTGTGGGAAGGGTGGACATGGCTGAGGAGCCTGCTGGAGAGGGAGGAGGGGAAGACCCAACACATGTGTGCTCCGAGCCCCACCCCCAGCCCCAGCCCACCTGTTGGTTTTCCAGATGTGGATGGTGTCTTGGTCCGAGATGCCGTGCTGCTGGGCCTGCTCATCCAGCAGGTCAAAGAAGTACTTCACAGCCAGAGGCACAGGGCGGCTGGTGCTGAGAATCACCTGGAACAGGTCATCCACGAACTTCTGCAGGGTTCCCTGCAGAAAGTGGGGAACAGAGATGCACAGTGAGCAAGGGCACCCCAGCACCAGCCTGGCCTCAGCAAGCCCCACACCACACCCGGGCCCCACAAGTGGCCACTTGCCCACCCCCAGACCCCACTCCCATCTTGCTCCCATCAGCCCCAGCCAGTCCCTCACCCTACCTTCATGGACAGCAGGCGAGTCAGGTAGATCTCGGGGATGGCCTTGGCTCGCTCCCGCTCCCCACCCCGAAGGCTGCCCCTCCGAGGCCGGGGTGGCTCTGGCTCCTCACTCGGCTTTACCAGGTGCCAGGGCCGGATGCCTCCCTCATCTACATCTTCCAGCATTGGAGTCCCTGTGCCAAGACCCCACAGCTCATTGCCCCACACCAGATGCCACTCCTCTGGACCCCTTGGGTCATGCCAACTCTCCCAGGAACAGGGGCACATGGTTGAGGCATCTCTGGGTAGAAAGGAAATAGGCACAAGGTCCAAAGGACCTCCCCACATTACCCAGGACCGGGCAAACAAGAGTAGAACACTGCAGTGGAGACTGGGGGAGTACTCACGTTCTCCAGGGACGTAATCCTGGTTTTCCCTGAGAACGTGCTTGGTGAGGCAGGGGACAAGGGCCACAGTAGCTCCATCTGGGACCTGCTGACCACAGCTGGTGATCCCTCCACCAGCTCTACCCCATCATCCCTCCTCCAACTCCCACCTTCCCACCTTGTAATGTTGCAGAGTGTTCAGGCGCCTCCACAGACCCTGGACCTCAGAAGTGACATCCTCATCAGAAAGGATGAGGTGACCTGCTACCCCAGACCGCCATTCTGCAAGGATAAAGGGGCTTGGCCCAGGGACACAGCCCCTCCTTCGGGGTCAGCCCCACCCAATCCCTCCAGTCTAGGGGAGCAGCTGTCTGATAGAAGGGTTCCAGAGCCAGCCTCTGTCCCAACTCTCAACAGCCCACCCATCCCGCAGGACAAGCCAGCCCAGGCTCAACACCACCTCAGGTCCCCAGGCTCCAGGTCCTCACCAACATCTAGGGTGTGAGAGTCTGGACGCTGGGCAAGAGGCACTCCTTTATAAAGCTGGTCCAGCATTTTCTCCTTGGCCTGGGAGATGGTGTCACAGTCTAGGACCTTCACTGGCACACCCTGGGACTCTCCAGCCCCAGGCCCCACAGCCAACAGCACATTCAAGGTCTACACAGGACACAGGAAAGTGGTCAGGTACCAAGTCACACGCAAGATGACCAAAACACAAGGCCAAGGGCAGGGACAACCCATGAGAAAGCGTCTGACCACCCAAGAACCCTGCGATCCTAATTCTGTCTTTCCACCTGCCTGCCTCCCCCCGGGACAGCAGCCTCCTCCAGTGGCCCCAACACCCAGCACAGTGGAGAGCGAACGGTGGAGCACCTGAATAAGTGCACGCCTTTCTTTACTCAGGTGAAACCAGCAGGCATAAGGCCCTGGACTCCATCCCCAACACCGCCAAAAATAAACAAATCCAAGCCTCTCTCTAACGGGCAGGCAGAGGCCAGGCTGATTTTATCTAGACACAGACCGTGGAAGCTGGGACCCCAACAGGAGACTGACCCAGCAGACCACACACAGGCACACCCTCACCAGAGGTCGGTATTCCACATCCTCTCTGAGCAAGCGGTTATCATTGAGGGTATATTTGGCTTTGCCAGTCACGCTGTCTACTGGCCCCTTGTCCACTTGATGCTTAATTCCTCGGAAGAGCATGTACAGAGGCTCCCCTACTGAGTCCTGGGGGAAGGGGTGCAGGCAGTTAAGGCTCCCGCAAATGCCAGAGGTGTATGGGATGTGATACGTGCTGGGGAAGGGTATAAGATGCAGGCTGAAAATGACCAAGGACATGCCAGGCAGGGCCTCTGCTCCAGACTGAATGTGCAAGTGCCAGGGGCCTGACCCACCCAGGACAGGAGCTCTGTTGGGCTCTGCCTCGCCTACCCTCAAGAAGGTATAGAGGCAGATGGACATCCAGTTGGTGAGCAGCTTCTCTACCACAGTCTCTGTTCTAGGACGACAGGAGAGGGGCAGGCCAGCGTCAGTACGGGGGCTGTGGGACTCTCTATGGGGCAGACCTCAGACCCAAGGCCCCACCTTAGCTCCTGGGTCTAGCTGTCCACTCTCCACACAGCCCCAACAGCCATACAGACCTGCGCAGCATCAGCTTGGGGTTCTTGGCCACATACTGGGCTACCAGGTCACTGAGCAGAGTGCGGAGAATGTCGGTGAAGTACTCAAGCTTCCCATGTAGGGCGACAGTGAGCAGAGATGCCACGTAGGCACGGTCACGAGCTGAGAAGGTACGCTGACTCTCCAGCGTGTGTATGAACTGGGCCAGAAGAGACCATGAGAGACTGGGCTCAGAAACAGCAGGATAGTCGGGCATGGTGACACACGCCTGTAATCCCCACCCAGGAGGCTGAGGCAGGAGGACTGCCAAGAGTTTGAGGGCAGCCTGGGCTACATAGTGAGTCCAGGGCTAGCCTGAACTACAAAGGGAGACCCTGCCTCAAAAAAACTGAAAAGAAAACAGCAAGACAGAGAAGGACTGGGCCAAGAAAGTGGGTGGTCCTGCTGAGGGTTGGAGTAGCACCTTGGTGAGGAAGAGCTTGCTATTGAGCAGATTGGACAGCTGTCCCAGGCCTTGCTCCACAGTGGGTCGCCTGCTTTCAGGCACACCAAGGTCCCGATGCAAGGGTGACTCCTGGTGGCCGGGGAAGAAGACCCTCTCAGCATACACCTTGTAGTCAAGGAAGGGGATGCCACTGCCCAGAAGGTCACTGGTGAGATCCGTCATCTCGGTCATGAGGTCTGTCGGGCAGAAAAGGCCAGCTTCAGTGCCAGTTCCACATTTCAGGAGCAACTTTGGACGGAGCCCCGAAAAGCGGGAGCCTCACCTGTGAATTCTTTCTTGCAGCGGTCTCTCACACTGCTCTCCAGATTCTCCAACTGGATCTGTACCTTCTTATAGTCCCTCAGGGCCTGCTTGCTCTTCCTCCTGCTCGGTACCAAGGGTGGGAAGGAAAGACCAAAGGAGGCCAAAGCCCTTGCTGGATCCCACTCGGCCCAGACCTGCCTAACTGTGACCTACGTATGACCTGACCTTGTCCAGCATACCCTAACCTGGTAAAGTCCAGCCAAGACAAGGCCTGCACCCGGAACAATTCAGCCTGACCCATCCCAAAATGCCACACCACCTATCCCCATCTACCCAGCACAAATGCACCCAGGAACCCACAAACTATAACCAGCCCAAACCTGGCCTGTGACCCATTTCTATAAGCAAAGATTTGCTACAACACAGCCATGCTCACGTGTTTACATACTGTCCATGGCTGTTTTTGTAGGTAATAGCAGAACTGAGGGGTTTTGAGAGAGACCACTCTGCCCGCAAAGCCCTGCAAAGCCCTACTCTCTAGCCTTTAGAGAAAATGTTTGGCCGAGCCCAGATCAAATCTGCTCCTTCCCAGCCAACCCCATTCTGCCCAGCCCCGCCACATGTGCTGCACCCACCTGTACATGAGGACAATGATGATGACACCCAGAGCCAGAAGAGAGGTGCCCACCCCCAAGCCCACCTGGGCTGCCACAGGAAAGGCCACAGGGCTCTCGCCGTCATACTGTACGTGACCCAGGGAAAAGCGCAAGTTCCCCATCTGCACCTGTGTAGGGAGCACCTGTGAGAGGATTCAGCCCGTGTCCAACACCCAGCCCTCCCCAGGACCAGCCCCCTGACCGTGAACTCAGGCAAAGTGTCAGGTGCCTCCCGGAGGGCAGGATGCCACGGCAAGGGCTGCTCCATGGGGGGCTCACAGTACAGGTGGTAACGGGTTAGCGTCTTCACCACGCAGGGGCCATCTCCTATCATGGCCACTACCTCCTCTTTGGATATTGCAAGGTCCAGATTCTCCCCCTGGAATATAGAGCCATAGGTCTGTTATTCAAAACTTTTCCCAAGGAGCTGGTGCCCACTGAAACCCTAACCCCGAGCATGGGAAGGCTGATCCTGAGACCCATCCTCAGGAGCAGGGCCGGCAGGGCTGACAGTCCCTTGGTACTGCTTCCCCTGAGCTGGGACCAGCGGTCCCAGAGATGAACATAGGCTGCTCCACATGATCCTGCTCTGGCCCTCCCTATCTTCCTTCTCCAGAGCTAAAAATCTATAGAACCTGCCACAAGTTCAAGGCTAGCCTGGGCAACTTAGTAAAACCCTGTCTCAAACTTTTAAAAAGGCCTGGGGATATAGCTCAGTGCTCCCTAGATTCAATCTTCAGCATCAAGAGTGGGGAAGGGACTAGAGAACCAAATCTTGATTACCAAACAAAATTAAAACCCTTGCTGACTCAGATGGCCCTCAGGCAGCCAGCAAACTGTCTGCCCACAGCCTGTCCCAGTGCCCACCTCTATGTCACATATGCCAGGACTTATACCTCATGTCAGGCCACCGCATGGGGATCGGCCCATTACCTGCTGTGTACCACACCGCCTACAACTCTGTGTGCAAACCACTTACTGTTGTGCAGAAACCTGTTGGGAGTGTCAGGACCCAGGCCACTACACAAAGCCCTCCCAGGACTCCCACCACCAACAGCCCCCAGCCCCTGCTCTAATCATCCTCCACCTCATGTGCAGTGCTGTGCCGCCAAAGGAGAGCCTTGAGGCCCCACTGTGCTGAAAGGGAGCAGTACCTCCACAGAGAACACACTCCCGGGCTTGTGCCGGAATGGTGCAGTGGGGTCCTCAGGGTTGAGGGGCTTCAGGGTGGGATCAGCCTCATAGGAGAAGGGAGTGGGACTCAGTGTTGCAAAGTCAAAGACCAAATTGTCGAGGATAAATTCCATCCGGACCAAGGGGTCCTCGGGCAGGCCAGGGAGGGCAGGTGTGCGACACAGGATGAGCTGGGAGGAGTTCACAGTGCAAGGCTCCTCAAACTGGTGGAGGAAGACAGAAGGGTGAAGTGAGGGGCTGCATGGAAGGGGGCCTGCACAAAGCTGTGAGCAGCCACTGCAGCCGCTGGGGGTGGGGGAGGGGGGAGAGGGGAGAGGGGGGAAGGGAGAGGGGAGAGGGAGGGCCGGCTATGCAGATA
>NW_022900949.1:40531225-40545441 GCF_012274545.1 Fukomys damarensis
TGCAAAGTCAAAGACCAAATTGTCGAGGATAAATTCCATCCGGACCAAGGGGTCCTCGGGCAGGCCAGGGAGGGCAGGTGTGCGACACAGGATGAGCTGGGAGGAGTTCACAGTGCAAGGCTCCTCAAACTGGTGGAGGAAGACAGAAGGGTGAAGTGAGGGGCTGCATGGAAGGGGGCCTGCACAAAGCTGTGAGCAGCCACTGCAGCCGCTGGGGGTGGGGGAGGTGGGAGAGGGGAGAGGGGAGAAGGGAGAGGGGAGAGGGAGGGCCGGACCTATGCAGATAGGGAGGCCCAAGGTGGCTTACATGCTGACCGCCACAGGAGGATCCCGGGGGACACACTGCCTCTGGGACCACATGGCGCCTCCGCCCCAGACCTTGAGCAGGCTGCAGAGGTCCTGAAGCCACAGTCACTCGGACTCTTGGCATCTGTACCACATCCAGATTCTCACCACGGACCCAGATCTCACGCCCTCCACTGAAACACAGCACATAAGCCACACAGTTTGCTCGAACCAGGATCAAAAGCACAGCCCAGTCCCAGCTAGCTCAGCCCCAGCCCCAAACCACATGAACCTTTCTCCCAAACAGCAGCACAGGATTTGCAGCCTCCCACACAAAGCCCTGAACTTCCCCCAGAAGTAGAGTTAAAAGACCTCCCTGTCACATGCCATGCAGCCGTGCCTTTGGCCCCACACCTGAGGAAGCTCTTGGTGGGGCCAGCGGAGGTGACATTAGGGTCTGCTGTATACTTGAATTGGCCATGCTGAAGCCTCCGCTCAGTGGCTCCAAACCACACAGTCACAGGAAGGGTGGCAGGCATGTGGTAGGGGCTGGTCTCACAGTGCAGCTGCTCCAGCTGTGGCTGCAGGAGCCTGTAGAGGGGAGATGGGAGTGGAAGAAGTAGGAGCACAAGATGGGGGACAAAGGACTTGCTCACACCTTATTCAATTTCCTTCCTTGCTGGCTTCAGTCTCTACCACAGCCTGGCTTCAGAAGGGTCGGACTACTTTCTTATGGGGCAGATATGGCCCTCCTCCCACCCCTGCTCTCCCCAGCACCCTGCCCCCTCCACCTTCTCCCTGAGGCCCGTGGACTTTTATAAGATAAGAAAGGGACAGGGATTTAGATCAGTGGTTCTGCTGCCTCTCTTACAAGCGCAAGGTCCCAGTTCAATCCCCGGTACCAAAAGAAGAGGAAGCAGCCCTCACAAGCGACAAGGCTGGTCTCCCACCACCACTCGAATGTCCTCCAGGCGCCCCGTCAGGAGCTTGGAACCACGCAGGGTAAGGCAGGTACCCCCAGCTCTAGGGCCTTGAACTGGGAAAATGGAATGCACCTTGGGGTCCTGTGGGAAGGGGGACAAAGAGAGACCAATAAATGTCAGGCCAGAAGCAGAAAGGCTGGGGGAGCCCAAGACAGATAAGACAGCCCTGGGTCGGACAGCCCTGTGAAGGTGACCCACTGGCAGCTGAGGGCAGCTCAGAGTGTGGGACTCAGGCACCTGGTAGACAAAGTTGAGCTCGGAGACGCCGCGTCCTCTTCCCAGCACTTCCACTACCACGGCACCAGTCACCTCCTCCCCACTGGCCCCAGTGATGCACACCAGACTGTGGGCACAAGGCAGGCAAGGGGCTGCAAGACGGCATGGAGAGGCCTCCAAGTGACCCAGCAGCCCCTCTCCTCCCCCATCAGATGATCCCTCCTCCCCACCCTCCGGGGCAGGTCAGGATGCTCTCTTGCTTTGGAAGGATCTCCTTCGGCGCATGGTAGGACCTGGCACCTGAAAACACGTCTGGTTCCCCAGAGGCCTCCAGCAGGGAGGAATTATCCCGCTGTTGTGGCATATATTCAAAAGGAGCCCTGTACAGGCTGACTGTGGGGTGGCCAAGCTAATGAGTGGGCCTGGCACCAAGTCCTCCACCACCACCACGGGCAGGACACCCACTTGCAAAGGGATAGAAACATGATTTCTTCTTGGATAAAAGTACCTAAAAGTCTCCAGTCAGATCTGGAGATAGATGTGAGCAATCTAAGAAAATGCTGGTTCTTAGCTAGAAAACAGGAGCCTGGGCAAATTAGTTCTAATGTTCAGCCTGTACTAGCTGGAGTCTGTGACACTGTGAAAGTCCCTGCAAACACTGGAAACACAGAACAAGTGATACGTGAACTACCCAGGGAAGACTCCAGCCAGGCTATATTTTAATTGCTTTACAAATTGTTTTATAAGTTTTATGGTTCTGGAATCATTAATAGTCACAGTGTCCTTAGGCTCTCAATCAGAACACGTTCTTAGGAAAGCTCCGTGTTCTTGCAAAGTGTTTGTTTGTTTAAAATACGGATTGTGATGCCAGGCACAGTGGTACACACCTAATAATCACAGCACTTAGGGAAGATCACAAGCTTAAGTCCTGCCTGGGCCATTTAGTGAGACCTTGTCTCAAAGTAAAGAAAAACAAAGGGTTAGGGATGTAATTCAGTGGCAGAGTGTCCCTGGATCCAATCCCCAGGACCAGAAAAAAAATTTTAATAAAATAAAATAGACTGTACAGCCTCCTGAATTGACATCCTCTGGAGGATGAAGTTACAGATCTGTTGTTGGCTTTCCAGTTCATCTGGCATTAAACCAGGTTTGGGCCCTGCCGCTTGGAGCCACCTCCTGAGTTCTGTGCATGCACCTTTGGGACCCTGCAACTACTAACCAGGCTACCACAACCCAGAATACCTCAGTAAACTGTGAGCCCTGGGACGGGAGCAGAGCTTCCGGGAGACTAGGCTCCCCTGGACAGAGGGGCCTGGCTCTCTGCAGGAGTACCACAGCACACGGCCTGACAGCCCCGCCAGGACATGCTTGGGAAAAGGGTCAGCTTGTGAGAAGGCCAGCCACTGAGTTCACTGCTACCACAACAATATCCACATTCACTCAAGAAAACCAGACAAGAACACCTAAGCGGAGCCAGGAGATGGCCCTGGGCAGCAACCTTGCCCTGGTCTGAAATGATCCCCAAGCAGCCCAGGCCAGAGACCTACAGGTGGGTGTTCCAGGGCCTCAATGGCACCCCCCACACTGAGGCACTAGGACCAGAAACAAGGAAAACAGGAAAGGGAAGGCAGATGAGCAGGGAATGGGAGGCCCCAAAAGGGAAAGCCATCCACGGAGCCCACCCACTTGGATTCAGCAGCTCACCTGCTGGAGACTTCATAATCCTGGGCATCCACAGCACAGGGCACTCCGGCCACCCTGACCATGTCCAGTACATCCTGAACATGCTGGCCCAGGTTGGAGCCCCTGATGGTAACTCGAGTGCCTCCATCTACAGGCCCAGTCAGTGGCTCCACCTGTTCCAGGAATAGGACTACTCACCTCTACCCACCTGTTGACCTCCTGCAGCTTAAAAAGGCAGCCCTAGCCTCCCCACTTTTGGTCCCCAGTATCCATGTCACAGCCACCCTCCCTCCAAAGACAGCAGTGAGAAAGGAACAAGCCAGCATTTTCACACACCGAGGAGATGAGGGGCGCAGGGCACTGGGTGGCTACTGCGTCAGACTTGCCACAGGCCTCCTTGGCCACACAACGTGGATGCTCTTCCTCACACCACACACAGCCATACTGAGGCATGGCGGAATGGCAGCGGCTGCAGTCCCCGTGTCCCACAGAACAGTCGTACAGCACCACTGAAGACAGCAGGGACACATGTGAGAGGCAGCCTGCAGCTTGCACGGCTGCACACCATGTGACCCCTCCGGGAATCTCACCATGCAGCCCAGCGGCACTGTCCACACGCAGGCGGCTGGCCCAACGCAGAAACAGCTCCACCTGGAGCTCAGGCTGTGGGGCCTCATAGCTGAGCTAGAGAAGTGGGAGTAGGGTCAGTCTGGGGCTGGGGGAGGCATCAGGCCTGGCAGAGATAGCTCAAGAAAGGACCAAAATGACTAGTTATGAGCACAGCACTGGAGGTCAGAGTTGGGGTGCAGGGATTCCATGGGGTAAGGGTGGGAGGTTAGAGACATAATTAGAATGGAGACTGGGATTCCAATTTAAGATATCAGACTGGGCTGCACGGTCAGAGTCTGCTCTCCAGGGTCAGAGTGGAGATGTGGACAATGTGGACAACTACAGTTAGCAGCCAGCCTGTGGCCCGAGTTCCCTTGTCCACCCAGGCTCCTGAGGTCTGTACCTGGTGCTGCTGGCACGTGACATGGCACCAGGTATTCGGAGGCAACTCACACTCAACCTGGGCCTTCACCACCACCTCACGGCCCTCCAGGTGCATCACACACTCACTGTCTCCTGGGCTGTCCTGGGGCCAGAAAACACCACCATTGGGGCAACTTCTGGAGTTGGGCCCAGGAGCTTCCCAGTTCTCCAGCAGTCCCTAGGCTGAGGGTGAGATGTGGGGCCATGTCCTCTGCCTGCTCCCCAGGGGTCACAGAGTCTGTCATCCTCCAAGGGGGCTGCAAGGACAGTTGTGTGCAGGGTACACGTACCTGCAGGAGGCGCAGATTCTGGCCACGCAAGCGGACCTCTCGTTCCACATTGACAGGCATGAGTGTAGAGCCCTGGACGCTCTCCACACAGGGGCAGGAGCTGGCCCTCCAACTCGCCTCTCCCTGCGGGCACCAAGAACAAGGCCGTCTGTGCAGCCCACCCTGCTGGCCTCAGCTTCTGCCTTGCTGGGCTCCAAGGACAAGGCCCTGCCCCATGCCCCTCCCCATGGCGAATCCCGAGGTGAGAAGGGCTTATGTCTCCCCCAGTCCCCTCCCAAGTCTTCTTTCCTGGGCTGGACCTCACCAGCTCCCAGAGCCCGGGGGTGTCGTACTGGTAGTCCAGGCTGGACAGGAGGATGAGGGGGGCAGGAGGGCCCTCGTGCTCTGCTGAGTCTCCATCACCTGAGAGGAGGGTGGAAGTGGAGAAGGCGGGCGCGTCACCCCCTGTCCACTCGTCTGCCTCGGGCAGCTCGCCGCCTTCTCTCATGAGCCAGTCCACAGCAGGCTTCGTGGAGCCAGCGGCCCCTGGGAAAGTAGTGGCAGGAGCAGTGCCAGGGGGCTGGTCCAGGGCCACCGTAGAGGGAAGGGCTTCAGGGTCAGGCTCTGCAGGGGGCATTGCTGCTGCTTCTGAGGGTGCCAGGCGGGAGGTCGAGAGGTCCTCAGGTATGGCCGCAGGTCCCAAGTCAGTGGGGGCAGGGACAGAGTTTCCAGGTCTGGTGGGGAGGCTGGGCAGGAGGGGCTTCTCGTGGAGAGGTAACTCTGTGGAGGTGGGGGAAGGTATAGGGCCAGATCCTGCCCATGGCATCCAGGGACTGAGCAGGGAAGGCCTGACCCCAGGTGACACATGTGAGGTTGGGGTTATGGAAGGAGCCCCAGGCTCCCCAGGAACGGTGTCAGAGGTAGGTGTGACCATGGTTTGGGGGACTGTGGGTGGGAGGGGGCTAGGTATGTCTCTTGTAGGAGGGGCTAGGGAGAAAAGCGGGCTCTAAAGGGGGAGACAGAAGAAGACAGGAAGGGCCACTCAGCAGGCAAACGCAGGAGCAGACAAAGGGTATGTTAAGAAGGAAGGAGACCAAGGAAAAGAGAAACAAAAACAACCCATTAATTCTCTAAAGGAGAAACACAGAGCACTGGCTCCAGGGGTGTCTGTGCTGAGGTGAGGCAAAGGCCACACCTCCTGCCTGTCAGCTATAAACGTCCTCTCCCAAAACAGGCAGGACAGATCTGCAGCTGCTCTTCCATGAGTCCACCCTACCCATGGCTCAGGCACTCAAACAGAGCCTCATGCAGGCAGACAGGCAGGCAGGCACACAGAGCCCCGGGCCATCAGACATCCTCACACTGGGGACCCAAGCCCCCATGTGCCCACCCCAGTGCCCACTCACCTGCTGGCTCACCACCATCGGCCCAGCATCGCACGTGGCCTTGTGTGTGCACAGGTGCTGCCAGACACACCAGTTACAGCCCCAGCGGCTGCTCACGCAGGCCTGGCACCTGTACAGAGCACAGCCATGGGGTGGGTGTCGCCACAGGGAACCCCAGAGCAGGGAACTGGGGAGGAACTCACGGTGCGGACGGGTGGAGCTCAGTGACTGCCACACAGTCATAGACGGAGAGGGAAGCTGTGACGACCACCACGGTGCCGAACCTGAGCTCCACACTCATGGACACGTGGTCTGCAAAATGTGAGAGAAGACGAAGACTATGGAGTGGCCAGGTACCAGAGATGCCACAAAGACCATGTAGAGCAGGGCTAGCACCCCGAACACTGGGAAGAACACAGGTTTGGGGAACACCGCCCACAGGGCACAAAATGGACACATTGCAGTGTTGGGGACAAGTGCTGATACTCCAAGAGTGCTCCAGGGGCCAGCACGCCTGTAATCCCAGCACTCGGGAGGCTGAGGCAAGAGGGTCGCTGCAAGTTTCAGGCCAGCCTGGGCTACACGGTGAGACCCTATCTCAAAAAAAAAAAAAAAAAAAAAAAAAAAAAAAAAAAAAAAAAACAATGAAAAAAAGCCACCAAATTAGGGCCCTCTGCCTAGATTTACATCTCACCCCAACCACAGCCCTTAGAGCCAGGTGGGAGCAGGTTGTGGCTCTCAGGTACAGGGCTGGCCCATTCTTTCACCCACCAGCTCCTCTCTGTAGCACCGGGACCTCACTAGGGTCTGGAGAAGGGCACATCACACCAGAACCGGTCAGCAAGGCAGGACTCTGATGTTCTCCAAAGTGGCAAGAATATGACTCCCCAGGCCACAGGGGTGGCAGGTCTGGCACCAACAGGAAAACCTATCAAAAGAGCCCAGGACACCAGGTCACAGACCTGGGCTCAAGTTTATGGGGAAACCAGCGTGGACAGCACCAGCAGGCCCCAGCCCACGAGCCTTCACAAACACTCTTGGCCTGCATTAATAACAAATAGAGAAACCGAGGCCCAAAGAAGAGCGACTATGCAAGGCCATGTAGAACTTCGCACACAAGACACAGAAATCCAAGTTTTCAACTTATCACCAGAAGCCCCCTCACTGGGGCCCGCCCACTCTAGTCATTCACCTCCTGCTTCTCCTCTCGGCTGATGTTGGCAGGGCTCATGGCTGCCACTCGCAGACAGCCTGGCTCAGGCTGGAAGCTCCACAGCCACTGCTCTGGGCGCTGGCCCCTGGAGCACTCAGAACGGCGACTGCATCTGATTGAGAATGACCAGCATCTATCTGAGACCCGCACAGGGCCATCAGGAACTCACAAGGCAGGATGACTACAATCCTAAGGCCCTGCACCAGGCCTGCAAGTGGGGGTTGATACTAGGCTCCTATTCTGCTCTGTCAAGGCAATGATGCCAGGACAGAAGATGGCAGGGGGACGGGGGCATCCAGAGGGCAGGGATTGTGGGTCAAGGGCCTAAAGTCAGGAATCCTGGATGACACGATTACACTGGAGCACTAAGGGCATGAGGCTGGGTAGGTGGAGCCAGGCAGGAGTCAGCAGGGCACCAACCTGCCAAGGAGAACGCACCACCCACAATATGGGTCCCGCTGAGCAAGGCAAGATGCACAGTCCAGATGCTGGGCACAGGAGGCCACAGGAACCTTCACAAGCTATGAAGCAGACAGGACCTGGGGCCAGCAATCCAAATACCAGGAACGCACCCATATCAGGGTCCCTGGCCACCCAGAGGCCCCTCCCACCAGTCATGTCCTGGCTTAGGCCAGGCACTCACTGTGGACTGAGTCATGACATACAGGTGCTCGAAGGTCCCATCAAAAGTGAGGTCTCTGCTCACCGCAGACCCCCACTGGATGCTCTGCGTGGAATATGAGCGGCCATCATTCCCTGAGCCCAGGTACACCTACGATCAGAGACCACAAGGTCTGGCACCAAGTCCATCACAGACCCAAGGCCGCCTCTACGGTAACAGAAGCAATTTAAAGACAAGAACTTTCTTCTGGGAAGTCACAGGTCATTGCAGCCAGCCTAGGTTGGGGGAGTGCACAGGTAAACACTACCTAGCCCTGGGAAGAGAGGCACAAGTCATCTCTCCCAGCCCAGGGCTGGGGGCCATGTCACATATCACAAATCCCAGGCCCAAGGATCACAGGAGATGCACTTCCTAGGCTGGGTCCCCAGCAGCCCATCTCCTCCAAATCCTGGGACAAGGCTTGATACTTCCTGTAGACTTACCCTGTGCAGCTGTCCTTGACTGTCTCCCAA
This sequence comes from Fukomys damarensis, assembly GCF_012274545.1. NCBI lineage: Eukaryota > Metazoa > Chordata > Mammalia > Rodentia > Bathyergidae > Fukomys > Fukomys damarensis. The sequence goes on from NW_022900949.1 coordinate 40,539,426, forward strand.
GAAAGCAATGGTGTGCCCATCCTCCATGGTGACTGCCACAGCTGTTAGCTGAACCCCTGGCCACTCCAAAACTGGTGTGGCTTCCAATGGGACACGGCTAGCCATGGGGCTGGGCGTGTGGTCCGAGCCACAGGGAAAAGCATCCGGGGTATCCTGCAGGCAGCAAGTAGCAGCATCAGGAAGGCCCTGTGTGGAGAACCTCCCTGCTCCGAGCACCCTGGACCTCTCCCAGCCCTGTTTCTCTGCCAGCCCTCCCTGGCAACTCCGCCCCGGGCAGCACCTCACACAGCTGTGTCCTCAGCCCTCCCTTGGTGCACTTGTCCCCAGCTGCCTTTTGATCCCCGCCCCAGTGTGTGGTCCCACCTTTTCTTAGCCCTAGCCTGGAAGCACACCCCTGAGGTGCTGTTCTCTGCCTTCTCCTGGGCCACTTCCCAAGCCTCTCAGAGTTGGTCTGTTCTCCTCCCAGCACACTAGTCTGGGCCCTCTACACTTCTCACTGACCCACTTTCCCTATGAGTAGTGTCTTCCCCCAGTATTGGTCCTGAAGGTACAACCACACAAGCCCCAACCTCACCTTCCTCTCCTGCTCCAGAATCTAAATAGCACCATTCCAACATCTGCTCCTTGGCTAGTTCCTAGCTCACTTCTGCAAAACCACCTCTTCAGCACCCTGCATGCCCTTTGTGGGAAGGTACCCGTCTATGACCCAAGCCCAAAGAAGCCCTAATACCTGTGGACTTGAAAGTCCCTCACCCTACCACCAGCTTCCAGTCAGGCCCCTTGGGCAGCTAGCTACCTGGCCCCCACTACTTGGCCAGCAGTCTCACACAAGGTGAAGGCTGGGGCCGCACCAGAACTCACCACCGGCAGCTGGTCACAGGAGGAACTAACATGATATGCAATGTAGGCCACCTCAGTCTTGTCCTCAGCGAGACCCTTCCGGGTATAACAGGCATCTCGTGTGTGATTAGCAAGTCGGTCCACCTCATCCAGGGGGAAGGCACAGAGTGCAGAGGCTCTGGATGCCCCAGTAGCTGCAGAAGGTGGCTGGCCCACAGTAGGGGGTGCCGCTGAGGAGAAGGCTGCAAAGAGCACCTCCCCACCAGCCACCTCCCCAGATGTGGCCACTGCTGCAGCCTGGATCAGTCCGTAGCGGCCTCCCTGGCAGGCCAGAGGCAATTCCACATAGGAGTAGTAGTGCTGATCCCAAAGGCACACACGAGACACATAGGCGCGGAAGGCTCTAGATGGAGTCTTGAGGTCCCGCCGCAGGAAGAGGAAGTAGGCACTAGCCCCACGCACAAAGGCACTCACGAAGTGGTGACTGTACTCAGAGAGGTGGCCCACTGCCAGCTTAGCCGTCTCCTCATAGGAGAAGGCAGCTTGGGGGTCTGGAGGCCTCAGGGCCCGGGTTGTGATGGGTGGAATGCCACCCCCCACACCCCTGCTGGTGTATCCCCGCCCCACAAACAGGAGGGGCTCCCCGGCCAAGCCCTGGGCCACCAGCCCCACAGTACTGACTGCTGGGTCATTGGCAGCCACATACTGGGTGTCCCCAGGCCGCTCTGGCTGCAGCAGCAGTTGCCCAAGCTGCCCCAGGCGCCGCTGCTCACAGACGCCCTGGTGCACACTCCCGCACACCACCAGGGCCCCTGGGCTCACAAGGAGCAGCTGGTTGGGATTGTTGGTGAGCTGGGCCTGGGGGCACTCATCAGGCATCACGGGAGGTAAGCAATCTCTGCTGTCTAGAACAGGGCCTGTGGACACCATGCCTTCCAGGTGCAGTTCAGGGCTCAGCTGGAACAGGAAATTGGTGGCCCCCAGATAGAGGGTGCCTGAGGTGGGGTCCCTCGCCAGGTGTTGTAGATGTGTGCCATTGGGAGTGAAAGCAGCTGGTGGAGGAGGCTGGAGGGCAAGGACCAACCCAGCCCAGAGGACCTGGAGAAGAGCTGAGCCAAGGGCTGGCATGGTCACCTGGCAAGGAGAGAGGTAAAATGGAGCTCATATGGCCCCCAGAGCATTCTGAGGTCACTGGTAAAGGACCAGTCTGTGCCACTGTCAAGATGCCCCTCCTAACCTTGGGGTCAACAGGAGCTCCAGACCCAGATGGGCTCCTACTCCATCAGGGAAGAAAGAGCACTGTCCCTGCAAACTTCAACACCACCCCTTCCTGTAGGCCTATGTTCTCCAGAGACCTGCACCCTCCTCCCCCACTACCTAGCACCACAACACAGATCAGGAGCAGGGCCTGGAAGGGACAGAAATGCAAGGAAGGGGAAGGAAGGGAGAGGCCCCTCTGCCTGGATGGTGGTTTCCTGGCCAGAAGGAGGAGGGAAGATGAGGTCTCAGGAGCCACCAGGTGTCAGAAGATGTCTGAGGCAAGAACTGGGCAAGGGCCCTTTTAGGTCAGGAATCCAGAAGGATGACAACCACAGAAACACCAGGCCAGAGAAAAGCAGGAGATCTAGGCTGGGAAGAGTGGGGGCTGACAGGTTGCACCCTACCTTGGGGAGCCCTGAGCAGAAGGGAGGCACACTGCTCTCATTTGCCCAGGGGTAAGGTTAGACTCACCTGGCACGGCCAGCTAGATCAGGGGACAACAGCATGACCAGAGCAGGAGTCACCTAGCCAAGGGGAAAGCAGAGCGTGAAACTGGGGGCTGAACAAGAGGCATGACTCTCTACCACGGAACCAGCACAAAAGTACCCCTCCCCATTGCCTGGCCTGTCTGTACAGCCAGGCCTGGCCTGGCCCTCAGCCACCAAACACATTCCACAGAGGACGCCTCCTCAGAGCCCAAACGGGGAGGGGGAGGACAGCAGACAGAGCCAGGCACCCATGGGGCCTGGGAAAGGTCAGCTAGGAAGGAGCCTTATGGCCAGTAGGGGCCAGTCAGGCCCTCAGCACAGCCCTATCCCTCTAAAAGCTCTTTTTCTCAGTACCTGTGTTCTTATCATCTGCTCAAACTCTACCCTACCAAGGCACCCACATGCATTCCCTCCACAGAGACCAGGCGGTCCATCCTGGCTCAAACAAGCACCAGCACACTGGCAGATACACACACATACACCCCAAGATGCATGCATATACCCAGTATGCATGCATACACCGCACACAAAACTTTGCATATACACATATACACACATAGATACATACAGATATGTTCTGTACATACAGCACACACATGCACACACACACAGAAACACAAACATACCACACAGGCACCCATACTCCACATAAAGACATATCCATTCGGAAACAATCCCTTCATGCACAAACACCACATATCACACACACATAATATGCATGCAAATGTCATACCCACCGGAGACATACACATACAATCGTCCACATTCTGACATTTAGACACCAAATAGATGCATGCACACTTCCTAGTTCAAACACTAAGTCCTAGAGAGCTGTGGAAGGCAGTCCATCTTTTGAGTATTTCTCCTGAATATCAGAGTAGAGACAGGGATCAGATGTAGGGTAAGTGGAGGGTGTCCTGAGGAAATCATTATGCGGGGCTGTCCCCCAACCTCAAGTCCATTCCAAGGACCTGCCCAGACTTTGGGTGCTGCCCAGCTGAGGCTCTTGAGTTCCAGAACTAAGAAACCATGGCAAACCACATTCCCCAGGGCCCAATTGTCCCCCATCAGGAGCAGAAAAGTTGGTAAGGTGCTAGGACAAACCATGCATCCCAGACTGAAAAACACTTTCCTACTTGCGTGTGCCCAGGCCATGTTGCCCAGTCCCTCTCATCATCTAGCTGCTAGACTCTCTGCAGAATATCTTGTTTGCTTTCCTCTTCCCAGGTGCACTCATCCCAGCAGAGTGCTCCTGAGGCTGCCCAAGTGAGCAGGGATGAGCACAAGGCTCAAAGAAGGGTACAGCAGCCTGGCGGAGCAGGGACACTGTGAAGCAGGGGGCCATGGCCACAGCCTGGCTGGGCACCGCTCCCAAAATAGCTTGGGGGTTTCCATTTTTAGTGTGCAGAGAACAGGGCAGCTCTATGGGAGCGGGAACAAGGCTGCCTCTGTTTGTCACCCAAGGGGGTGGGAGGAAGGAGGTGTCGGGGAAAGTCTTGAACCCAGCCAGAAGCCCAGGACTGTGGCAAAGCCAGGCTGCGCAGGAGCCCTCCACCTTGTTTCCAAAGGCTAGAGAGAGTTTCTTCCTCTGGGAACACAGAGTCCACCTGAGGATAGGCAGAGGCCACCTCCTTCACTGGGCTACTGCCCACTTTTCCTGCCCCCTCATTCCAAGGATGTGCCTTGGGCATAGGGTCCCATAGTTAGACCAACATTCAGTGTTTAATTTGCTTGCAAATATTTGCTCAGAGCCTACTGCATGCCAAGGTTCTCCAGCCCTCAAGGGGCAGCAACAAAGCCACTCCCTGAATGTGAAATCACAGCTGGGTCAAGGAACCCACGGGAAGAAATGTTGGAACCAGAAGAGCTCCTGGCCAGGACACATGGGAAGTCAGAGGCTGATCCACTCTGGAAAATTATGCCAGGCTTCTTCAATTGCAGTCCTTCTGTGAAGCAGGACCCAGCACTCCTTCCTTTTTCCCTATATACCATGGGCAGGAGGAGTCCATAGGACAGTAACGTTTTCTCCTCTGTGCTGGACACATGTACTTCATTTAACCTCTGCCATCTCACAGAGCAGCCCCTAGTCATTCAACACACACAAAAAAAACCTCTCTGAATTTTCTTTGAGTAGAAATGATGTGCCTCCCTCCTCCTGAGGCTTTGGGGTCTACCAGGCCTGAGGAATAAAGGTCAAGCCCTCTGGTCCACATCCTCCCACATGCATGCTTTTCGTTCCTGCCTGAAGGAAGGCTGCTCCACTCCTCCCTGCCATCACAAGCAAAGGCTGTTCCCATTGCCTGGAATGCCCACTCCCTCTCTATCCTACTCCTCTCTATTCCCACACCCAGCCATCATCTCCCTGGGAGTCTTCCCAACCCTCCCTTGCTCTAGAGCAGGTCACCTGTGTGGTGGATGGAATGGACACTCCTAGCCAGACTGGAACATACTGCCCTGCCAGTAGAGTGTGTGCTGGTATTTGAGACACCACCCAAGACCATTTCTCCCCCTTTTCCATCCTCCCAGCCTGGACTCAAAGCTCTTTACAGGCAGGGAGTATGGCTCTTGATTCAGAGGCCCAGCAGCTGCCATAGACATCAGCATGGACCAGGTACTCCCCACATGGTGAACAGGCCCCCATTTCACTTCCAAGGAAACCTGGCTGGTGGAGGAGATAGGGGCCTTACACAAACCTGGCCACTTGGCCTCTCAAAGAAAAAGGCATTACCTGCACTTTTATTAACAACCAGGCTAGAGCAGACAGAAAGAGCTGATTGGGAGACAAGCCTCACATCCCCAACTTGCACAGCCAGGACCTCCTGCCTTCTCCCCACCTCTCAGGCCCTGCCCAGGCTCACAGCCAAAGCCCAACTCTAACTTTACCCTTGCCCAGGCCTGCCGGGTGGGCCTGTACTGGGCCAATCTGTCTCTGAGCCTCTTCAGCATTGCCCAGAACTGCTCGATTTCTGTCTACAGAAAGCAAGCACCAACAGACCCTCCTGAAGCTGTCCTTGCCAACCGAAGAGTCTCACAAACTCGCCTTTCCACACCTGCACCTGGTCTGGAAGCCAGTGGGAAACTGGCCTCCCTTCCACCCTCCTGCCCCACTCCCAAGGCTCGCGGCTGGGGCGGGTTACTCATTGACAGTGCCGGGTGCACAGTGCCCACCCTGCTGTCTGCGCGCTGAGTGGGGTGAAGGGAGCCCCAGTTTCCCAGGCATCCGCGACGACCCGAGGTGCTCAGCAGTCGCCAGCCAAATGGTCTGTGTGTGGAGAAGGGACCCCTCCGGGGGCCAGGAGGCTCGTGGTGTGGTCTACTCTGCCTTTATAGGTCCCGCCGAGTGCAGCCTGCAAGAGCTGTGGCTCTGGAGAGGCAGACTCGATCTCGCCACGCGGACCTTCCCAGGCGCCCGGCCTGCCGGCGCCGGG
>NW_022900949.1:40546043-40563451 GCF_012274545.1 Fukomys damarensis
CCCTGGGCGCCCCCTCCCTCCCTCCCGCAGTGCCCGGCTCTCAGAATGACTGTCCCACCACTGTACCTGAACTCCCCGGCGCCCGTCCTCTCTTCTCCGCACCTGGCCCTGCCCACCGCGCCTTTTCCTAGGACTCCCCAACAGCAGCCTCTCCTTCCGGCCCCCACCCCTGGCTGTCTGAGGAGGGCTAAGCTTGGGACCTGGGTGTGCGCCCTCCCTCCCTCCCGCAGTGCCCGGCTCTCAGAATGACTGTCCCACCACTGTACCTGAACTCCCCGGCGCCCGTCCTCTCTTCTCCGCACCTGGCCCTGCCCACCGCGCCTTTTCCTAGGACTCCCCAACAGCAGCCTCTCCTTCCGGCCCCCACCCCTGGCTGTCTGAGGAGGGCTAAGCTTGGGACCTGGGTGTGCGCCATTCCGAAGCCGTGTAACCCGACACTCCCCTTTCCCGTCCTGTTTGCTCTCTGGCAGGTGGGGTGATACCACCCTTAACCAGGCTGCCGAGATGCAACAGCGAGGGCTCATTTCCTGCCTCTAGTCCCGGACCTGCACCGGGATTCACCCCTAGCTGAGAATCTGTGAGCAAGTCTAGACTTCCTCAACGGCAAACTCCTGAGCCTTCCTGAGAAGGAAACTGGACGCAAGGGCTCTCTCCTGGAGCCTATCTGGCCTGACTCTGGAACTAGTCCATCCTGAGGACTTTTGGAAGATTTTGGCTCAAGGCCATTGGCACAGATTCCAGAGAGACAAAAGAAGTAACACACACACACACACACACTACCACCCCCACCCCCACCCCCGAGTATCCAGGACCTCCCAAGGCTGAAGGGGCCAGTCTTCCACACTGGCCACTGTCCTAGGCTAACGCCACAGACCCCTCTTCCTAACCCCTCATGGCTCTCCATTTGTCTGATTTTCAAATTCCTCCTTCCCCAGCCATACCTCTAGCACTTAAGTCTAGGCAACTAGCATCTTGTTGGCATCAGCATGACAACCCCTCCCCGTTCCCTCACCCCCAGCCTCCAACCTCAGAGACTGCCAAACTGGCACTGCAGCTCTTCTAACATATTCTCTAACCTCATACTCCACACCCCTGCACACACCCATCTGCACCTCAGCCAGGGTAGTCTGCCTCCAATTCCCTCAGCCCTTTGGCTTTCCTGCCTGTGCCACTTGTGGGAGCCCCTTTTGTACGCCTGGAATTCTCCCTTCCCCAAGTCCGCCCATGTGCACACCCTTTGGAACCTTACCTCTCTTTAGAGGGGAACTTGGATTCCCCCTATAACCCTCCCCAATCCCATGGGTATAAACATTCTTAAATGCAGTTGTTCCATCCCATGTCATTGTTGGGAACCACCACGTGTCAAATATGGAGTGATGAAGGGCCTGTGTGCTCAGGGGGCCATGTAGGCCACACTTGCAGCTTAGGACTGAGCTCAGGCTACAAGAGGGGAACACGCTTATAGAAAATACTTTGGCTGTATGAGCTTCTGTGAAGGCACAGATCAATAGGCCCCCCACACACATACTTTTAACGAAGCTGTAGTATACCCAGGGAGGGCAATAGTGGGCTCTCTGCTGTGTGCCAGACCTCCAAAGTAAGGACAAAGTACCACTGCCTAGCTCCTGTTCACTTAAGGCCACCCACACCATTGGGACAGAGAGGGCAAGGGTTACTGTTCCACTATGACAAGAGAGAGTTCAGGGTTCTCAGGGCAGTTCCTCTCCATGCCTGATTGCATCCCCCACCCCAAACTTAACTGTTTCTTCATTCACACTGCTGGTGGCCTAAGCTTTGTCCACACCTATTGAGGTCCCTCCCAGGTTGTGTGTGGGAATAGCACTGTGCTGCCCAAAGCACACTGCATCAGGGACCAAACTGGCTAGCAATCTCTGTTTTATGTCCTCAGCAACATATCGACCATTCCCCTAATCTCTCTTTCCTGCTCTCCTCTGATCACTTCTCCAGTGTCAGAAACAGGAAGTTCACCAACACACACCTCATGGCACAGAAAGCCAAAGAGCAAGCTAGGTTCCACTCACTGGATCTCCCAGGCCATCTGACAGACCTGAAAGCAGAGGGCAGGCCAGGAAATTCAAAACAAAAATTCACACATCCAAACAAGCCCCCAACAGGACTGAGAGGGCAAGAGAGGAACTGAAGGAGATGATTTCCCTCACTCCAGGTCCAACCCTCCAGCCCCAGTTCTCAGTTTTTAATGGACAAAACTCAGTCACATGTAACTTATTTTAAATAATATAAACTCTAAGACATTTTAATAAACATGAGTACAATGTTTGGATAATTAGGATGAATAAGCATTGCCTACAAAGCAAAGTATGCCTGCTATGACCCACATGAATGATGCTGAGGCTAATACACCCCAAGAGTCACTTCACTGCTGGGATTCATCAATGAAAGCCACTTTCATCCCTTAGGCCTCGAGGAGGCAGATCCAAAGGGTTAGCTGGCCTTGAACAGCATGTAGAGCACAGGCAGTGTAGCCAGAAATGTCATACAAGTGACCAGTGTGCTGTAGATGGTGTTCCTGTTCACTTGGGCTTCCAACCTCTGTCCCATGTCAGATAGGGCCAAGATCATTCTCCCCTGTGCCAGCAAGGAGCTGGGCAGAGCCCCATCTCCTGGCTCCTCCAAGCCTAGGTGTGCTGTAGCCTCTGCATGCTGAATCACCCCAACCATTTGGCTGCAAGTCTTATTCAGACCATTGAGCTGCTCTCGTAAACCTTCTAGACAAGAATAGACCTGCTGGGAATGACTAAGCTGCTCTTGTAAGGCAGATGAAAGGGAATCTATGTCTCTCTTTCTGGTAGTGGAAATACCTGCTGGTGACCCAGAGCCCTGGCCCTGCCCAGTGTGCACCAGCCCCTTCAGGTCCACCACGAGGTCATGGAGGTCCCTCTGCTGGAGGGAATAGCTAGCTGCCTGGTCACGGATGGCCTCCTGGAGACTCACAGGCCCCTTCTGCGCCTCCAGGAGTAAGGCCTTCAGCTCCTGTAGCCGTACACGGTTCACATAGGTGGAGCCAGCCACACCAATTAGAGCTCCCAGAACTGACCCGATGAGGGACCAGTTCTTAGTCCTTTCAGCCCTTGCACGCTCCTTCTCATGGCTCTCCCGCACAGCTGCAGAGAAGAGAGAGAACTTCTCACGCTCAGAGTCTTCTGCACGTATGTAGGCTATGCGGAGCCTCTTCTCTTCCTGCAGAAGCAAAGCAGTGTCACACAGAGCAAAGGGCTTTGTGGCTGCAGCCACGGCATATAAGCCTTTCCCCTCACCTTGCCTCCACCAATATCTGCTCCACAGATAAAGGCAGCATACACCTGGTCAGGTGCAGGAGTAGAGAACGGGAGTGTGGAGTGAGCACCTTCTTCTTCCCACTAGGCAGTCTTGGGTAGGCTGGGCATGCAATGACACCCTGAAAATGCATCTGCGGGGAGCTGTGTCCAGCGCTACTTAGGCCAGCCCCTCCACTGATACTCCCTTCTCAGTAATGCAGGTGGCAGACTGTCAATCTAGGGGGTGGAAAGGCTGCAGAAGCCAGACAGGAGCTTTCTAGTTTACCTGCTCACCAGGCCTCTCACAACCAGGCTATTCAGGGTTCCAACCTGGCCCTCCACAATGGGCCAGGCTAGGGCCCCCATTCGGGGAAGAGGGCTGCCTCCCAATAGGCCTACCTGCAGCATCCTGTGCTCCAGAGTAGCCAGTTCCAGGTATTGGTTGTCCTCCCTGGAGACACGATCCAAGCGGTCCCTCACCTCCTTCAGCTTGGCCTGCTGAACTTCCAAGTCCTCCCGAGCCTCTCGGACAAGCCCACGAGCCACCATGAACACTTTCTCTGCCTGCGAGAGGACAGTGGAGGCTGTCAGACCCTTCTGTCCATACCCACATGGGCCAGCTCTGTTGCCAAAAAGGCAGTGGCTAAGAAAAGGTCAGTGGGGTGTCAGCTGCAAAGAGCAGAAACAGTGCCTTAGACACTAATCCTGGCTTACTCAGTACTGCTCAAAGTGCAGCCCTGGTCCACGCCCACTGGAGCACTGGATTTGTCCATTCAAGCAGAAATAACATGCCCCTGAGAAACTTGAAAACTGCCAACAATGCAAACAATCTGTGTCCACTAAACCCAGCCAACTCTTGTCTGATGCAAACCACAAGAAAAAAGGTATGTGCTTCTACTATTTCCCGTGTGCCACCTTCTTTATGCTTCACAACACCATCAAAGGCCTTGCTATGGTTTAGAGACCTGGAAACCCCAGGTCAGCCAAACTTACAATGTCCAAGGAGAGAGACAACAATGTACTTCAAACCCTCAGCAGAACCCCAGGTTCTTCCCTCACTGCACTGTTTCTGTGCCTAAGCAGGTGTAACAGCAGAGGTGAACAGAATGCATTTCTGCTGCCACAAAGGACTTAACCATTGCAACTCTTTCAAGCTCCCAGTCTGATGTTTCCCAGTATCTTTCACCTTCACACAGTAAAGCAGCAACTCTCACCACCAGCCCCTCATCTACCCAACCCCAGGCTATAAAGGAGTGTTTGCTGGCCATAATAGTGTAAGTAGTCAGGGACTTGCTGATATACAGTGACTATTTTGAAGGAGATTATCAGAGATACAGTTAAATAGAAACCTTCATACCAGTAGTATCAGACCCAGGTTTCCATGTGAGGTAAAGTCAGATTCCTCTACTACTGAGGCTTGTTTAAGAACAGGCATATCTGGATGACACCAGCACCATGTAGCTGGTGACTTGTTGGCAAGGATCAGTAAGCCCCATTTCCCAGGTCAGTGGCAGGTCCAATCTCCCAGGCTCTTTTCTCACCTCAGTCACATTTCCCTGGGCCTCTCGCACTTCATTGAGCCCCACAAATTCTTCATATCTGTCCCACCAAGTCTTGGTTGTGGAGGCAGCTCGTTGCTGAAGGCTTCGCCCCAGGGCTCTCCCTAGAGCTGGGAGACGATGATACAGGACTGCCTCGTCCGGGCGCTTCTCTCCGGGCTGGCTGGGGCCTGGGCTGCAGAGAGTCCTGGCTATAACAAAGTCCCTTCCAAGAAGGCCTCTGCGCACCAGTACGTGGGGCACACTCACAATGTGCTGCATGGCAAATGCAGGACTGCAACCCATCATCAGGAGACCTGTGAGGGGATGCCAACAGATCAGCTCACAGCTGGGAAAAGGATGGACACAAGTCACATCTCAAGACCTACATATAGCTCTGAACAAATTAATTTCCACTAAAATCATCTATAGTAAGCACCACGCTGTTGGTCCCAGAGACCTGTGACAAGAGATTCCCCCACCCCCACCTCGACTCCCAGACAATGGAACACAAACAGGGAAGAGCTCATATGGGGCATCATGCCTTCCCCTTCCCTCCATGACACCACACAAACCAGACCCTTCCACCCCCCGGCCTTCCCCAGGACTCTCTGATGAGACCTGGGTGAGAATCTTGGTACAGTTTTCCAGTAATACCCAAGAAATTTCTCAAACCACTTGTGTCCACTCTCACAAAGTCCCACAAATGTTCACAAAGATCCCTTGGAAATGACAGACCTGAGGGCAATTTGGGGAAGATTAACATCCAGTGTCATTTCTGTAACATCCCTGACTCCATGAGGCTGCCTCAGCTGTGCGGACGCAGGACTGCCCTTACTTGTGAGCATCTACAGGCAGGCCACTCATTATCTAAAACAGAAAACTCTCGGCTCTCCTTTCAGAGGGCAATTCCAAGGGAAGGAAAGAATCTACCTTCTCCACAGAGGACAACTTTTCTTAGCTTCGCACCAACCCTTTTCCTCCCCTCCAACCTACCCTCCTGGAACCCAAGTCCCAGTCTCACAGTCCCCACCTTCTGCAAGTTTTCCCTTTCCTCCCCAGCTCAGGCACTGTGCCAAGATCAGGCTTCTCTTTCAGCCTTGCATTGAAGTTTGGACCCTAATAACACCTTCCTTGGATGACCCGAGGGCCTCAAAGAGGAGGCTAGCTACTCACATTCCCAAGAAAAAACAGCACCTCCCTCTAGCCAAACACCCCAGGGGCGGATGCCAGCAGTTAGAGCGACATCTGGTGGCCAATAGGCCAGAGAAAAACAGAAGGACCAGAAGTGGGTAGAGAGGGGCAGAGGGAGACTGAGAAGGGGAAGAGGGAGGGAGTGGAAGGGAGAAAAAGAGAAGGAGGGAGAGAGGGAGGGAGAGGGTGGAAAAGACCAGGTGCAGAACAACAAAGCGTTTCCAAGCTGTAGGGTGAACTGGAACAGAGACCCGCCCACAGCACCCCAGTCTCCTCCTCATCCTCTGTGGAGAGGCTCAGGCCCTCTTGAAAACAAAAACTCGGTGGGAAGGGACATGTCTTCTGGTCAAAGTGGGCCCAAGATGAATGGCACATCACTGTGACAGTGGTCCCAAACTGGTGCGGCACCTGAGTCACCCGTCCCCGTTCCTCAGGCTGGGACCATGCTGAGGGAGCACACAGTATGCATCTCCAGTGGATGAGTGAGCTTCCCACACCTCAGGGCGAGTGCCCAGGGCATGCAGGCTGCACCCCCACAACAGCCTGAAGGTGTTTCCTTCACCAAAGAAGACCCACAGCCCCGCGCCCACCAGGAACAGAACCCAGTCTCCTGCTCAGTAACACCCAGTAGAAAAGGTTCAGCGCTTTGCTGTCACCATTTCCTCAACTCCCTTTTCTATTCCATGATCACAGCTGCTCCCCTGGAGGCTCCTTAAAATTTCCATTTTGTTACGTTTAGATTTCTGCTTCTAGATTTCTTCTCCAATCTTTCCGTAGCTTTCAATATACTCTTCCTGAAATCACTGCCCTTAGCTTCCTCCAACCTTCCCAGCCTCCTTTCCTGGCCTCTCCTCTACTAGTGTCCCACTCTTGGACCCCAGGAGGACCAGCCATCCTTGGCAGAGATGACAGCTGTAATCTCCTGCACAATCTTGGCTTCCCATCTTCCCCAGCCCAAGGATCCAAGGATCTGACAACTTATGAGTCAGACCTCATCCCTCTGGTCAAAACCCCTCATATCTCCTAGCTCAGCTGGCACTAACTCCAGGACTGGAAGTCACCAACAAGCCCGGCACCTCTCAGCCCTCACCTTTTCCCTTTCTCCATCACTGTACTATGCTCCAGCCACCCTGACATACTAAGCACGATCCTGCCACAGGATCTGGACCCTGCTACTTCCCTACTTAGACCACTCTTCCGGGGCAGATCTCACAGCTCACCTTAACATCTATGTCTTTGCTCAAATGTCACATCTCAGTAAGGCCTTCCTTGACCACTCCATCCTGACCATCTTTCCTGCTTCATTTTTTTACATATTTCCTAGTAGAAAAGCTCAGTAACAGTAGGGTCCTTATGAAAAAATGTGTCAGTAACTCCCAAGTCACTTCTCCACTCTAGTCCTTCCTCTCAGCTTCCCCCATGGGCTCCCTGGCCTGTACCATATCCTCTCCCACCACTCAGTTACTGAATGAAGTAAGACCTCTCCACAACTGTCATATCTCTCTGCTCTTTTGTTGTTGTTGTTGAAACAAAGTCTTGCTATGTAGCTCAAGCTGGCTTTGAATTCTCAGTGATCTTCCTGCCTCAGCCTCCCCCATGCTGAGATTACAGACATGCTCCACCACACCCAGCTTCTCTGTTCCTCTTAACCATCAGATACTTTGACAGATCGATCACATGAACCAATCTCCAGCTACCCTCCATCTCTCTCATAAGCCCTGTCTGCTCTGGCCTTCATCCCTACCATGCTACTGGAATAGCTATTGTCCAGGTCATGGCCAGTTCTCAGTCCTAATCTCACTGCCTTATCAGCAGCCTGTGCCTTATCAGTTTCCTCTCCTTCAAACACTGTTCTCACTTGGCTTCCAGTTCTCCCTCATCTTCCCAACTTCCAGAAACTGTCACACCCAAATGTTCAGTGTTCAGACTTGTTGCTCACACAGTTTTCTGGGTTAAAAATGCTATGGGAGCCAGGCATGGTGGCTCACACATATAATCCCAGCATTTGGGGCACTGAGGCAGAAGAACTACCACAAGTTCAAGGCCAGCCTAAGCTACATTGTGAGTTCAAGACCAGCCTTGAACATAAGTCAGATCACATCTGGAAACAGATTAATTAATTAATATAAAATGGTGTGGGTCTGTAGGTGTAGCTCAATGGCAGAACATTTTCCCAGCATGCACAAGACCCTGGCTTTGATCTCCAGCACAGCAAACAAAAACTCTACTTTTTACTTTTCTGGCCCAGACATTCCAGGATTCCAGGCTCAGTTACTGAACTGCTCAACCTATATCTCTGCTTGAAAATCTATTGGAATCTCACCTTTCCCTCACAAACCTGCTTCTTCCCCAGCCTTCTCCATCTTGGTTGATGGCAACCCCAAGACCAAATTCTCAGGCAAAAAACCTCACATCATTCCTAACTTCTCACCATTCTTCTAGTCACATTCAATCCAGGCAGGATTCCTCTTCCTTCCTATCTCTGTCTGCTTCCAAGTGGTCCCAATGACCAAAATTCCTTACCTGCATCCCAAGTCTAACAGGTCTCCCCATCAACAGAGCAACTAGTGGTCCTTTCAAAACACACCAGGGATTTAGCTCAATGGTTCTGCCACCTGCCTTGCACGCACAAGGTCCCAAGTTTGATCCCCAGCCCCAAAACAACAAAAACAAAACACAGGTGAAATCACATCTCTCTCCACTCAAATCCTGCAACAGTTCCCCATTTCTTTGAAGGAAAAGCCAAAGTCTTTTCCATGAGCTAAAGGGGATCCACCTCCTAGCTTTCATTCCTCTCTGACCTCCTGCCCCATTAGTCTCCCTTTCCTCACTTGAGACCAGTCACTCGGACCATCTTGGTGCTAGAGCATTTTAGGCCAGTGATGGTGAACCTTTTAGAGCTCCCAATGATAACAACCAGCTGGCTGAGGCACTAGTGCCATAGATTTGCCACAAGCGCTGTAGGCTATTGCCACTTCAGGGCCTTGGCATCAGCTATTCACTGCACTGCTTGCTCCCTGGCTCCTCACCCCCCATCCCAGCCTTCTTTTTAAAGTGTTCAAATGCCAGCTCCTGAGATCTTTCCTGAACATACCATCAGAAATCACCATCCCAGCCCAGCATTGTGACTCACACACCTGTAATCCTAGCACTCTGAAAGGCTGAGACAGTTTAAGATTCTTACCAAGTTCCTGTATCCGCCCCCCCCCCAAAAAAAAGCCAGGCCAGCACTCGGGAGGTTTAAACAGGAAGACCTCTTCTAGTTTGAGGTCATCCTGGGCTCTACAGTGAGTTCAAGGCCAGCCTGAACTATGTAGTGAGACCTTGTCTTTAAAAAAGGGGTGGGAGCTGGGATGTAGCACAGGGCAAAGGGACTGGATTCAATCCCCAGTTTGGAAAGAAAAGAAGAAAGACAAAATCGCCGCACCACCCCTCATTTTCCCTGCTTCATTTGCTATATAGTTTGTATAGTCTCACTTCCTACAATATCACCTCTGCCAGAACTGGAAGTTTTGTTCACAGCTTTATCTACATAGAATATTTGCTCAACAAAAATGTATAGGATAAATACACAGAACTCTCAGTCAGTCTGCTATTTTCTGAAACCCAAAATCCCACCAGGCTTCCAGAGATCTAAGAGACCCTGATTGCAGGCCCCGCCCACGGCTGTCTCTAGCCCGTGTGCTGTCGGGTCCCAGGAACGCACCTTTGCGCATGCCCTCCCCTCTATTCACAGTGTTCTTCCTTCCCGTGAGCGACCTATCGTGGTCCCCTCCGCGGTGCCAGATTGCCCCGGAAGGAACGACTCTCCCTTCCAACAGGGCCGCCCAGCCTACAGAGCAGAAGCCTAACCTGGCGGACCGGCTGCCAATCAATTTACCTCTGAACCGTTAGTGCCCGCCCCCGAAGAGCCACATCCTGTAGCTGGAGAGCAGCTTCCGGCTCGGCAACCAATCTACTGGTCGGTGTCGCCATATAAGTGTAGGGGGCGCGCCGGCGGCCGACTTGCAGCTTTTGAACCGGGTTCCAGAGGGTGTGCTAGCACCATGTCCGGCCGCGAAGGTAAGCGTGTGGGGTGTGGGGTATGGGGCGGGGGACGAGGGAAGGAGGGCGGGCGGTGGCGGCGAAGCTGAGCGCGCACATGTCGCTCATAGGTGGCAAGAAGAAGCCCTTGAAACAGCCCAAGAAACAGGCCAAGGAGATGGACGAGGTGAGCTCGGGCTCCCCCGCGCAGAGGGAAGCCGAGGGGTGGGAGGAGACCCGCCTGTTGTGACTCTGTCGTCCTCTCTCCCCCCACCCCCAGGAAGATAGAGCGTTCAAACAGAAGCAAAAAGAGGAGCAGAAGAAACTCGAGGAGCTAAAAACGAAGGCCGCGGGAAGGGGTCCCCTGGGTAAGTGAGCGGAGCAGGACCGAGGCCTCGCGGATCCGTTGCAGCCTCTTCGGGGAACTGGGGTATAGGTACCTGGAGGCCTCTCCGCCCAGGCAGCCTTGGGCTTACATTCTGTACGGAAGTTGCAGAAATTTGCCCCACAGATTCTGACAGAGAGGTTTCTGAGTATTCTCCACAATTTCTTGTCCCAAGTTCGTAAGTCACTGTCTTTTTAGCTTATAACACTACTTAGAATTTTTGCTTACTGCTAGTGTTATCTGTAATAAGTGATAATGCATCCAGAGTCACTTCTGGGTGCATCTAGTTGGCTTGCTATTGCTCCACTTGATTTTCTAACCAAACCTACCATTTTGCTTCTTCCTTTATGTGAGAGTAATGAATTGCATATGTCTCAAAAGATTCAAGCCCAGCAGTGACAATATATAACGTATTTTTTATTTTTTATTTTTTATTTTTTTTTGGTACCGGGAATCGAACTTGGGTCCTTGCGCTTGCGAGGCAGGCCACCAAACCGCTGAGCTAAATTCCCGGCCCAATTTTTTTTTTTTTTTTTTTTTTTTTTTTGAGACAGGTCTCGGTATAGTCCAGGCTGTCCTTGAACTCTCAGCGATCCTCCCATCTTAGCCTCCTGAGTGCCACCATACTCAGCTTAATGTGCTTTTTAAACATTTGCACCTGTCCGTTTTTATATTTGTACATTTTTAAACATTTACATTTGTCAAGCTAGTGATTATTTCCTTTAGTTTTTTATTCCCCCCATACTGGAAAGTGAACTCAGGACCTTGTGGTTGCCAGGCAGGCTTGGTGCCGCTGAGCTAAATCCCGAGTCCCCTTTACAGTCATTTATCCCGTGTTTGAGCATTTTGAGCTACATCAGGTGTGATGAAAGGAAAGAAAATGGAAATGGCATCCACGGCTTCCCAAAACGCCTATCCCAGTGGATTCAGTCCATTATTTGCCCACATAGTGCTAGGATTCTTCCTGTTGAGATTGATATCTATTATCTTTTATCTTTCCTTAACCTGTAATCATGTATAGGGAGAAAGTCAGTCCTTCATAAAATCCTGTACAAATTAAGCATCCTTAATCTCAAAATCCAAAGTGCTCCTATATCCAAAATGTTTTTAAATGCAGATGTGTTACAAATCAGCCTGGGGTTCTTTTACTCAATTTGGATGAAAATCATAAAATTGACATGTTAATGAATGGTATTAGAGGAGTTCCCCAAGGAAGACAGGAGGACATGGGGATCCCAAGTTGTCCACCCCTTATTGAGGATAGGTTCATTGACTTTTATCATGCGGGGTGCTGCAGGATGCATGAGGGAGAGACACAGACAAGCAGATTTGTTAGAATTGGAAAGCAGGAAGAAATAGAAAAGAGGATTTAGCTTGAGGAACTAAAGGAGGCACAGGTCTGATAATCAGATTAGCTCCTAAACAAAAAAATAGATTAACTTGTGTGGTGTTGGGGTGGGGTAGGGACTAATAACTTGCCAGTGGGTCATGAGTTAATTCCAGTACTCTTGGAGGCCAAGGCAGGACCATTGCAAATTTGAGCCCTAGACAATTTAGCAACTTAGCAAGACCCTGTCTCAAAAAAATAAAAAGGGCTGAGGATGTAGCACAGTGTGAAGGGCCTAGGTTCAATCCCTAGTACCAGAAAGAGGAAAAAGATACAGGTCAGTGGTTCTTACCCTTGAGAGATCCTGGCTCATCACTGCTGTGAAGATTTTAACACATGTGGTGCTTATGATGATTAAGAATAAGGAATGCTAGAGTATTTCACACATCGTTAGTAAAGGAGGGGAGAAAGAGTTGTTCTCTGTCTTTAGTGTGGTAAGGGTTGATGGGTTAAGGTCTTAGATTCCTTATCTTGTTTTACGATGGTATCTGTTTTATTTCACATGGACTAAAAATACATAAAGTCATCTTCAGGCTGTGTGTGGGGGTATGGGAAACAAATAAATTTCATGTTTAAACTTGGGTCCAGTACCCCAGCATATCTTATTTTGCATATGCAAATGTTCCAAAATCCAAAACACTTCTGGTTGTAAGCATTTCACATATGGCATAATCAACCAGCTTGTGTTTTGTTTTTTTAAGGTTTATTTTTTTACAGCCCTTTTATTCTTCATTCCTGTATTAGGCATTCTACTTACTAATTACCTACTGGGTGCCAAATGTCATTTATAATTGAGTAACATACAGGCCTTTGTTGTATTTTTTGACACAGAGGGATATGTACTTCAGGCTGGCCTTGAACTCGCTGTGATCCTCCTACCTCAGCCTCCCAAGTGCTGGGGTTATACATGCATGACACCACACCCAGCAACATACAGGCATTGAGTAAGCCAGTTGTGGTGGCACATGCCTGTAATTGTAGCACTTGACAAATCAAGGCACAAGAATTACAAATTCAAGCCTGTGCCAGTTAGCAAAACCCTTCTCTTGGGGGCAGAGGTGGGGTGGGTACCAGGGATCGAACTTGGGATGTTGGGCTCGTGAGGCAGGCAGCAGAACCACTGAGCCAAATCCCCAGCCCAACCCTGTCTTAATTTTTGTTTGTTTGTTAGCTTTTGAGACAGTGTCTCACTGTGTACTTGAGAATGCCCTGGAACTCACAGTATAGCCCAGGCTGGTCTCAAATTCACAGTGAACCTCCTGCCTCAGCCTCCTGTGTGCTGGGATCACAGGCATGCGTCACCACACCCGGCTCAATAATAATAATTTAAAAGGGCTGAGTATATAGTTCAGGGCAAAGGCCCTGGCTTCAATCCATAGTGCATCCACACAAAAAATGTAAATGTAGTGAGTAAACAAAAACATAAGACCATAAGCATAATGTAATATGGCAGTATGGTAGTACTAGTAGTCAGGCTATCCACATTGGAATCCTGGTTTATCACATACCAGGTTCTAACCCTGAACAACACCAAACATGAAGACTTGTTGTCTATGAAGTGGGTTGCTGTGACACAGTGAATGACATACACAACAGTGTAGGTGTGGAACAACATACAGCCATTGCTTATTCCCCTTCCTCAACCTCATTCTGCCTTCACCTAGAATAGGTATTGGGAAACTACTGATCATGCCTATGTCAAAGTGAATGCACAGTACAAGAACCGAGCCTTACTAGGACCCACATCAAACTCGTGGGTTTTTACCATAACTGTATTAATCGGTAAGTGATTTTTTTCCCCCTTTTGCAGCCACAGGTGGAATTAAGAAATCTGGCAAAAAATAATTTGTTCCTTGTGCCTAAGATGATGGAGACCCGTGATTTTATTCCTATTCAGATATCTGGATACCCTGTCATAACATCTTTTGACAACTAGAACTACAATGAAGTGTGTTCTTGGAGTGTGTTGTACATTTAACAATAAAATTTTGCTAAGAAAAATAAATTATACCATGGTTCATTGTCTCTCGTTCTCATTCAGCATTTCCTACCTCAGCTGCGAATTTAAAGTAAACCCAGTCTATAATTCTGACATAGTCTGCTCATTGATCTTTGTTCTACTCTGAATTCTCTATCATCTGGAATTAAACCATTTTATTTGAAAAACAGTTATTCTGGTATGATTGTATATTCAGCAAAATAAACTTGAGATTGGTGGAAGAATTTCCACTTTATAAAGAAAAAAATTCCTTTTCTGTTAAAATATTCTATTTGTTGGGCTGGGGATTTAGCTAGTGGTTTGGTGGCCTGCCTTGCAAGCACAAGGACCTGAGTTCAATCCCTGGTACCCCCCAAAATAAAAATCTATTTGCCATATGGTTCAATTGAGTTATCCGTCTGTTCACATGAGAAGTCTGCTATGTGCAGACACTGGGGTGTGTACCAATGAACACAGCTTTTGTCAAGGACCCTCTCCATTGTGATAGGTACCCATGATACACACTATGAAGGGGGAAAATGGAAGAGAAGAGGGCAAAATCTAAGAACCAGATGTGCTTGAAGGCTGCATGTCCACTATGGCTGCAGAAAAGGTCCTTGCTGGGTTCCTGTCTTTTGTTTTTTGTTAGAGTCTTGCTATGTAGTTCAGGTTAGCCTTGAACTCACTGTGTAGTCTAAGGTAGCCTCAAACTCGGTGATCCTCCTGTCTCAGCTTCCCAGAGATAGGATTACAAGTGTGAGCCATGAGGCCCAGTTTCCTATATCTTACAGCCCACATTTAGTTCACCAAAAGAAAATCTGGCCGTATATTCCTTCCTGTACTATCTCTTCTATAATCTTGATGATTGCAATAACCCCCAAATTTATCTTTCTGCCCTTATTGCTTCGCTGCAGTCTAATTTTCACTCAACCCAGAGTGAATTTACTAGTCTGTAAGTCAGACTTTTCTTTCTGCTTGACTTTTCAATTGCTTCTAAAAGCCAAAGTTCCTAAAATTACCAATGGGGCCATATAGGATCTAGACACCACTCCTTTCCCTTTGATCTCTACTATTCACCTCACTGGTCCATCTGTAGCCAGAATAGACAGTGTTTCAGGAAAGCTTCTGCTTCACTGTTTTTACCAACTCTTCTGCCTGTTAGGATCCTAGATACTGGACACTTGCTTTAAAGAACTGAACACCATCACAATAGTGACCTCTTCCTTAATCATCACAAATTCCATCATTTCACTTTGGGTTTTTTTTTGTTGTTGTTTTTTGTGTTTTTTTTTTCTCATCATCTGACACCTCTGAGGATAGAATCTACCCATATGTGTTACTGAAACAGTTAAGCACAAGCCTTTTGATTTCCCCTCCAGGACCTGGTACAGATATAGTAATAACAGTAAACTTCCTCCGAGAAGGTGTTTTTAAAAAGGACTTTAGCGCCATGCATGGTGACAAACACATGTAATCAGTACTCTGGAAGCTGAGGCAGGAGGATCACCGAAAGTTCAAAGTCAGCCTAAATTACACAGCCAGACCCTGTCTCATAAATAAATAAAAATCTAGAATCATTTTGAGACTGCTAAATCAAGACTGAAATTGGTTTGAGTCATTTTGTTTTGTTTCTCCTAGCTGATCTCAAACTCAGAGATCCTCTTGCTTCAGACTTGAGTAGCTGGGATTATAGTTATGGCCATTGCACCTGGCCTAAAAAAGGTTTTGATAGATTGAAACCTGTTTTATTACTACAGTGTAGCTGGTATTAATGGAAAACAAAAGCCTATACCAGCTTGCTTGGTCCTTTCCAGAAAGATGTTCAGCCTGCTGAATCTTCTTTGGGGTGTAAGCATTCCCAATGGAGTACCCAGACTGGCACTGCTGAAAACAACCCTTCTGAATATCAATAACATTTCACAGACCCTAAAGAAAGTTAATTCTCTTCTGATTGGTGGACCTTAATTCCTACTGACAAATGAGCAATCCTGTCTCCAGACCCAGAGACCTGCAGCAATTAAGACAATTTAAACATTCAGGCCAGCCAGGTATAGTGGTATATGCCTGTAATCCCAATACATGGGGTGCTGAGGCAGGAGGATCACTGGGAGTTTGAGGCCAGTTTGGGCTACCTAGTGAGACTGTCCAAAAAAAAAAAATTTTTTTTCTTTTTTTTAGCCTGCCCAATCTGGGAAACTCAGCAAGACCTGTCTCAAAATAATAAAAGGACTGCAGATGTAACTCAGTACAAACAGCTTAGGTGGTTCAATCTCAGTACCATGGAAAAATTTTTCAGTGTTCAAGCAGCTATCTCAGGGAACCTACCAGTTACTTTCAAAAACTAAACTAGCAGGTCTGGGATTCAGCTCAGTGGAATCGTGCCTGCCTCACAAGCACAAGTCCCTGAGTTCGATCCCTGGTACCAAAAAATAATACTAGCACTTGGGAGGCTGAGGCAGGAGTGCTGCAAGTTTGAGGGCATATTGTACTATACAGTGAGTTCAAAGCCAGCTTGAACTACAAAGTGAGACTGTCTCAAAAAAACAAAAAACCAACCAAAGAAACAGAAAAAACCCACTAAACTCCTTAGGCATTCTAGGCCTGACGGCAATCTCTTTTTCATTTAATTTCTCTTTCGTGTACTGCTCCAACACTCATGGGACAGTTACAGGCTGATACTGAGCATTCAAGGTTGAAAAGTCTTGCTCCTATAGCTCAGCAATGTCAACCCTCTACTGCTGTTCAGTAAAATCCTGCAGGCACTGCAACCCAGCTCAAATCCCGTTTCCTCTGTCAAACTACCTTCTGTCTTTGCCATAGCAGCAACTGGCTGGCCCTCCGTGTTGATTTTTTTTTTTTTTTTTTTTTTTTTTTTTGTACGGGGTCCCTTGCACTTGCGAGGCAGGAGGTGGAACTACTGAGCCAAATCCCCGGCCCTCCTTGTTGAATTCTTGTCTGAGTAATCCCATGCGACAGCCTCTAGCCTTTTTTTTTTTTTTTTTTTTTTTTTTTTTTTCTCGCTAATTTCCAACCTGTTGGACAATCCGGGATCCACTTCCAGGAGGCCCCCTTTGACTTAGTCCTCGTCACCTCCAGCCTCCAGCAGCGCTTGGGACAAAAAATCAGAGGGATGAGTGAATGAATGTTAACCCCTTCCCACACAGGCACACGTTCTCAGATCACTCTCTCCTTAGACATATGCGTACATATGAAACATGTATTATTCTGGAAGATGCCGGCTCACAGCAGCTTCATACACCTCCTACAGTCCCGCTCTTCCGGCCTCCCGACAAAAGAATCCAGGTATATGACAGGTGGGTTTGGAGGGAAGACAGTACGCGACCACTGAAGGCTGCTCGGTTCAAGCGCACAACTGATAATGCCAGGGCGAACTGCTCTTGCGCAGCTTCGTAGTTCAGGGTGCGAGAGAACTGGCTCAGAATACACCGCCCACTCGCGCCAGCTCTGCTCCGAGTCCCAGCTAGAGTGCCTCGGGAGGGGCGGGGCCCAGTACAGCTACACGCTCTGGGTTACGTCATTCCCCCGCGCCCTGCCTCTGGAGGCTGATTGGCTCGCAGGCCAGGGGCGGGGCTTCGGGGGCTGAGGC
>NW_022900949.1:40563552-40565283 GCF_012274545.1 Fukomys damarensis
CCTCCGACACTCCACTCTGGCCCGCCGCCCGGCACCGGCCATCCCCCGAGCAAGAGGGCCCGGGGCTTCCCCGCGACCACCCCTCTGGACCCCGAAGACCCGTTCGGTGCGCACGGGGAACTCACTGAAGACGACCTGGAGGAGCTCGACATCCTGGCGTCCCAAGCCATGAGCCAGTGCCCCGTCGCGGCGCGGGACCTGTCCAGTGAGTGCTGGGTGCCCTCTCCAGGCTGGAGGTGCCGACCTCGCTGTCCCTCTGAGAACAGTGCTTCCGAAACCTAGCAAGCTACGCCCCGGTGTCTTGAGGCATTTGTGTCCCAAAAACTCCTTTGATAGGGGGGAGAAATGTATACAGAATATCAGGCAGCCGATTTGAAATATATACAACCAGATTAACTTTTTACTTTATGTTTTTAAAGTTCAGGTTGCTCGGCCCTTGGTTTTAAGCAGAGATCCTTGTACCACAACTACCACCACCATGCACAAGAAAGGTTTTAGGTCTTACGCAGTCCTTGATACCCTTTGTTGTGTGCATTTGTGTGGTGTGTGTGTATATATATATATATATACATACACACACATACATACACACACACAACTAATAACCTAGCAAGGTGCCCAAAGGTTAGGAACTGCAGCAGATCTAGAGAGTGTTGAGTAAAATACAAAAACTTTTCTTTCATGGAACTTCATATTCTAGAAAATCAGTGAAATCTGATGGGATTGCTACAAAAAAAAAGGTCACCTTAAATCTACTTGGCAGTTAAGGCATTTTAAATGCAACAAGACCATTACTTAGAATCCTAGTCCTCTAGCATCTCCAGCATGGAGCATGGCAAAACAGATACTATTTAGAAAACAGTCACTGATAACCAGATGGTCTGTATGACAGTGATTTGCATCACTGTCCACCCAATAGCACAAGGGGATCCCTTCCTTTTCCATGACCCTGTATTTAATTCTTTTTAAAATCTTATCAATTTTACCTTCCTAATCCATCCCTGGAATCCATCATTTTCATATCATTTCTACCAACATCCTGATCTGTGACTCTACCCCAGGACAAGGGCCTGCTAAATTGGCTCACCTTTTCTAGCCTGTCTTCCTGCAATTGACTTCCTACCACAGCCAGAGTGATTTTTGCAGAACTCAAATCCAACCATATCACACAGTATACATGAACATTCATATTGAAAACACTGTAAAATAACTTCTCACTACTTCTAATGTACAGACCAAATTCTTTCTTTCCTTTTTTGGTTGTTTTGAGACTGGGTCTCACTAGGTAATTCAGGTTGGACTTGAACTCACTATATATTTAGCCCAGGCTGGCTTCAAACTCAGAGATCCTCCTGCCTCAACCTCCCAAGTACTCAGATTACAGGTGTGCACCACCACACCTGGCTCAGAGTTCAAATCTTTAATATAGCCTGCAAGGCCTAGCAACATGGTCTCACCCTTGACCCTTTTTCTGTCTCTGGGTTCTAGCCACACTAAACTTTCGTTTCTTGAATTTTCCCTGCATCCTTACAATACAGAAGCTCTACACATTGTTCTTTATTGTATGTTGAATGTTCTTGCCACCCATCCCCTGCCTCCACTCATCTGGTTCATGCCTGTGTATCCTTCAGTTCTCATCTCAGTCAGTGTTTTCATAGGAAATGTTCCAGTCACTGCACTTGGGTTGAGTCATATTTTTATTGGCTTTTTTTTTTTTTTTTTTTTTTTTTT
>NW_022900949.1:40565355-40574650 GCF_012274545.1 Fukomys damarensis
TGTGAGGCAGGCACCGGAACCATTGCGCTAAATCCCCAGCCCTGGCATTTTGTGTGTGTGTGTGTGTGTGTGTGTGTGTGTGTGTGTGTACCAGGGATCAAACACAGGACCTTGCACTTGCAAGTCAGGCGTGGTGCCACTGAGCTAAATCCCCGGCTCTTTATAGACATTCTTGTATTTGTCATCTGCACAAATCCCCACACACAAAACCCCCACACATCCTGAAAAATGACTCCAGGGCCTTTGCACTGAGCTATATCAACAGCCCTTTTTACTTTTTGAGACAGAGTCTCGTTGAGTCTACCAGGCTAGGTTCAAACTTGGAATCCTGCTTTAGTCTCCTAGAGTACTGGGATTATAGGTGTGTGTCACCATGCCTGGCTCACAATTGTATTTATATTTATTCATGTGATTATTTGTTTAATATCCATCCTATAAGCTTCCTGAGTTTTAGAACTATACATTTTGTTCACATTTATATCTTTATAAATGCTAGTATATTGTAGGTGTGCAGTAAATATTGTTGAATGATAGAAATAGTTCTGGCTAGTGAAATCTCCACAGTACCTTTCAGCCTTTATATTTTAGTTTTAGTGTTTTTGTATTTTGTTTCATTTTGTTTTGTTTTGTTTTAGCTAGGGTTGTAGTATTTAGGCTGGCCTTGAGCTTGCTATATAGCCCAGGCTGGCCTCAAACTTGAGATCTTCCTGCCTCAGACTCCTGAGTGCTGGGATTTCAGGTGAGTACCACACCTGACTCTTTCAGGCTTTGAGAATCTTAAAATTGAGTGAGAAGAGAGTAGTAGCATCTGTGATTTCATAAGGATCATTTGCGTTTACATCATGTTCTTAGGTTGGAAAATACCAATACATAGTGCCTACTAGATTGTTTTCTGCTTTCAAGAGTGATTCATGCTGGGATTGGTGGCACACGCCTGTTATCTCAGCTACTCAGGAAGATGAAGAAGGAAGATTATAAGTTCAAGGCCAGGCTAAGCAACTTAGTGAGACCCTATCTCAAAATAAAAAATGAAAAGGGCTGGATACAACTCAGTGATAAATGGGCCCTAGGTTTGAGCCATGGTAATACACACACACACACACACACACACACACACACACACACACACACAATGATTCATTTCTGCATTTTCTGGCAACAGTGGAGAAATGTTGGGTCCTAAAATATATATGGGAATTGTTTTATACAGCTGTTCATAAGGTCCGCAGATTAGATGGGATGTCAAAAAGTCCTGCAGGGAGGAACAGAGAAAATGCTTCAGTGAAAGATAACTTCGAACTAGAGGTACTTCAAACACAATACAAAGAACTTAAGGAAAAGGTAAGTAACTTCACTTCTGGGGTTTCTTTTGCTGCTGTTTGTTTGGTACCAGGGATGGAACTCAAGACCTTGCACTTGTGAGGCAGGCAGCTGCACCACTGAGCTAAATCCCTGGCCTGCTGCTGGTTTTTGTTTTTTTTTTTTCTTTTAATGCTGAGGATTAAACCCAGGGCCTTGTGTAAGCTAAGCACGTGCTGTACCGCTGAGCTACACTTCCATACCAACTTGTGTTTTTTTATAACTATTTCATTCACTTAGGTGTTTGGAAGCATTGTACAGTCAAATATAAATTTTTCAAACAAGCATCTCAATTTTGTTCCCATGAAATGAGAGGTTGGGGAAAGAAAGCCAAAATACTTAGACAAAGAAACAGTGTAAGATTCCTAACAGTAAAGCAAGAAAAGAAACACTCTATACCAGATCCAAAGAGAAACACAAACTCTTAAAGCACTGAGATTACACCATATATCTTTATAAGAAGAACAGTATAACAGTTGCTATTTTATTAGCAGCTTTAATATGACCATGTGTAGGTCCCTAAGAAAACCAGGAACAAAATGTGGAATTCCAGTTCACTGAAGTATGACCTGGATTGTTGAGTGCCTTTTAGAAACTAAAGAATCTATACGTGATGTGAAAGTGAAAGCAAGAGTATTAGAGAAAAGGAAAGGGATTGTGGAGTGGGGTAAAGGGGAAGTGATCAAAGTTTATCATACACATATATGAAATGAAACCTGTTCTATGCAGTTACTATGCACTAAGTGTGAGTATCAAGTGTATCCTTAACTTGTTCTTGCTGACTATCAGTTAATTTGGGATTTACAGCTGAAGGTGATGGAAGAAGAAATCCTCATTAAGAACGGAGAAATTAAAATCTTGCGGGACTCATTGTATCAGTCAGAATCCATTCTGGAAGAACAGAAACGATCACATTTCCTTCTTGAACAAGAGAAAACCCAAACACTCAGTGACAAAGAAAAAGAATTCTCCAGAAAGGTGACTCAGAGCAATTGTTTTGCATATGATGAAAGCAACTTTGTCTGCTCACTGACTTCCTTGTTTCATTTATTTTGCAGTATAGGGGATTGAGCCCAGAGCCTTCTCACCAAGCTACCTCCCCGCCCATTTTTCATTTTGAGCTAAGTTGCCCACACTTGGCTCAAACTTGAGATCCTCCTGCCTTAGCCTCCCAGAGTGCTAGGATTACAGGCATGTACCATCACACCTGGCTCCTGATTTCCTGTAGAAGCAAAGATGCAGTGTTGCCTATAAATCTTCTAGGGAGTTTTCCATAGCTGTTTGTCTTAAGTACTTTCTGCTTTTAGCAAATTGCTACATTTTTCTTCCAGAGTCTGCATAAGGTCTAGAAAAGGACTGGGATGAAATACTGTATCACTGTGGTAGTCTTAGCAAGAATAAATCACTAGTTTAGAATTTCTAGAAACAGACTTAAATTCAGGCTCTTCTGGTAAACAAACCCAGTTAACCTACCTTAAGCCAAAAGGAAATCTAAAGACTTATGTAAAACCAGGTCTGGGAAGACAGCAGTATGTTAGGGTCTTGAGTGACTTAGACCTCACCGTGACACATTTTAATTTCCTATGCTTTAGATAAGTTCTGTCCCTATGGGAAAGGATGTATTCTCCAGAAGCTCCTGGACTCATGCTCATATTCTTAACTCCAAAGCACCAGTAAGACTTGGCTCCCTACCTCAAGTTTAAAAATCTGCAGAAGGCACTGATCATTCTACCTTGAGTCAGATGTCTGTCCCTGGACCAGCTGCTGTCCAGTGAAAGCCCCCATTTGAATCACATGTTCAGAGGCAGGCAAATGACTGTTTCTCAGGAAAAGAAAACGCTGTTGTGAGAAGAAAAACAGCAAGTATCTAGTATTTATCACCACTTTCCTTCACTCCCTTCTGAAAGGGTGTGTGTGTGTGTGATTTGAGACTGAAGCCAGGGCCTCACATAGGCAAGCACTCTTCCAGTGTACTAAGACCCCAGCCAAATTTAACAAACTTTAAATATTCTATGAACTTACTTATGCCCAGCGCTGTCTTCATATAAATGATGAAAAGCTGGACGTTGTGGTCCACACCTATAATCTCAGCTCTGGGGAGGCTGAGGCAAGAGGATCACAAGTTCAAGACCAGCCTGGGCTATTTAGTAAGTTCAAGGCAACCTGAACTATATTGCAGCACCCTCTTTCAAGAAAACAAAAGCTGGTGTGGCACACTTGTAATCCTTAGCCTTCCTCAAAAGAGAATGCTGAGGCAGGAGGATCTCCACAAGTTCAAAGCCAACCTGCTCTACATAGTCAGACCCTATCTCAAAAAACAAACAAATAAATGAATAAATGAAAGAATGAGTGCTGAAGAACAAGGAATTTGCAGTTATCCAAACTAGAGTTTGAATCCAGGCTTTAGTGGTGACCTCAGGATAATGATTGAAGCTTCATAACTTATTTCTGACTATCCCAGAAAATAACCAGAAAGGTTGTTAAGAGGCCCAAATCTGCATTTATTGCTACTGGTGGTGTGCCTGGTACAAGGTAAGTGTAGGAAATGATGGCTGCAGAGCCTGGGAGGCTGAGCAGCAGGCCGCACACAGGGCTTTGGTAAAACTATGAAGTACTCTGCCTAAACTTTTCAAAAAGACTTAGAAGGCCAGATATATAGCTCAGTGGTTCTGCCGCCTGCCTTGCAAGTGCAAGGTCCCGAGTTCAGTTCCCACTACCAAAAAAAAAAAAAAAAGACCTAGAAATGCATACCATTACATTTATTAAAAGATCAACAGCCTCGCCGGATGTGGTGGCACACGCCTGTAATCTCAGCACTTGGGAGGCTGAGGCAGGAGGATTGCTGACCAGCCTGAACTACACAGTGAATTCCAGGTCAGTCTCAACTACATAGTGAGACCCTGTCTCAAAAAACCAAAACAAAACAAAACAAAAAGATCAACAGCCAGACATCTTGCTAATCCCAGCAACTCAGGAGGCTAAGACAGAGGGATTACAAGTTCAAAATTAGCTTGGGCAACATGCTGAGACCCTATCTCAAAAAAAGAAAAATGTCCAGGCATGGTTGTGCACACTTGTAGTCCTACTCAGGAGGCTGAGGTAGAAGGATTGCCATGAGTTTGAGGCCAGCCTGGGCTACATAGTGAGTTCATCAACCTAAACTACACAGCGAGACCCCGTCTCAAAAGAGAAGTTACTATTGAGATTTGGCACCTTGCCTAACTCTATGCTGCACAATTTATATTCATCATCCTCCTTAATCACCCCACACTGATGAAGACAAGTGTGTGTGTTGCAAATTCAGAAAGGCTCAGTAAGTGGAGGGCCCACCACTGCCTTCACAATACTTAAAAGTCAGACGTCTTTCTAGAGTATCCTATTGTCTTTCAGGAAGGTAACATTTTTTTTTTTTTTTTTTTTTTTTTTTTTTTTTTGGTTTTTTGAGACAGGGTCTCATTAGGTTGAGATTGACCTGGAACTCACTATGTAGCCCAGGCTGGTCTCAAACTCACAGCGATCCTCCTGCCTCAGCCTCCCAAGTGTTGGGATTACAGGCATGTGCCGCCATGCCCAGCATTTTGGTTTTTTTTTGGGTGGGGGTGCATTTTATATTTTAGGACATTTACATGACAGCAGACTTTCATATGTGTCGTCATTGTTTTACCTTTACTAGCTTGGGATTTTGAAGCACAGAGATATTTTTATGCACATTACAATGTCACTGCAAATGTATTTCTTTGGCCTTCCAGCTACAATCATTGCAGTCTGAGCTCCAGTTTAAAGATGCAGAAATGAATGAATTAAGGGCAAAGCTTGAGAGCAGTGAACGGGTGAATAAACTGGCCGCTCCCTCCATTCCCCATGTCAGGTAAGGATGGTGCTGGAGGGACAGTTCAGTTTTATGTCATTTAGTAAAATGTGTGTAACCCTGTCAGGCTGGTCCTGGATGGAGGCCATTAGACCCTGCCACTTGGGCAGGGGTCTTCTTTGCTGAAGGATTCAGCGGTGGTTTGGATGAAGCTGAATGATTTGAGATGTCACAGCATAAAGGCCCTCACTCTAGGTGCTTCCTTTGAGTGAGACTTTATAAACACAGTTTCTCAAAAGTAGAGTAGAAAAAGCAAGCCAGGGTAGTGGTACTTGTCTGTAATCCCAGCAGTCTGGGAGGCTGAGGCAAGAGAATCACAAATTAGAGCCCAGCCTGAGAAATTTAGTGCCTTTATATCAAAAAAAAAAAAAAAAAAAAAAAAATTAGAGCCAGACATGATGGCACATGCCTGTAATCCCAGCACTCTGGAGGCTGAGGCAGGAGGATTGCCATAAGTTCAAGGCCAGTCTGGGCTACATAGTAAGTTCACAGCCAGCTGGAACTACCTAACAAGACCTTGTCTCAAAAAGGAAAAAAAAAATTAAAACATATATAGATATATATACACACATATATACACATATGTAATACACACACACACACACACACACATATGAAAGGACTGGAGATGTAGCTCAGTGTGAAGACCCTAAATTTAATCTCCAATATCACAAAAAAATACATGCATACATACATTCCTAAAAAAAACTTAAAAGATGAGCCAGGGATTTAGCTCAGTGGTTCCATCACCTCCCTCACAAGCGCAAGGGCCCAAGTTCAATCCCTGTTACCAAAAGAAAAAAAGAAAAAGAAAATTGAAAAGATGATCTCCATATTTTGGGGCAGGGCCAGTCTTCATTCTTAGTGATTTAACATAACGGGGTTAGCATGCAGCACAGTGGCAGACTGCTTATGTAGCACACATAGAGCCTGGGTTCCATCCCTCCCTGACCAAAAAATCTGTTTACCGTAACAGATTTTGCCCCAAGTATGAGTATATTTCCAAGTACAAATATACTTCAGTCCTAGCTAAGTATTTGGAATTTTTTTCCTTCATTGCCGCCCTGGGACCTTTTTCTAGCGGTCCCTCCTTTGCTGCCAGATATGCTTAGCTTGTTAATAGTATGTTTTCTATTTTCTGCCTGTCAGGACAGTCTGGTACTGTATATATCAGCCTCGAAATTTGAATGGTGTCAGGGCATTTTTCTAACATTAAACATTTTGCCTTTGCCCATAATAAGCAGGCTATGGGATTAAACTCACCTTGCCTTGCATACTTCAGGGAGACGAGAGTTAAGGGAATCTATCCTCACCTCTTCACACATCAGTAAAGGAGAAGATCAAAGGGCTAAGACTGCTCCTCAAACATGGAGAGAAACTTGAGGAACTTGCTGTTTTTAACACACTTTTTGTTCTTCTTCTTTGGGACAGGGTCTCCCTGTGCATTTCAGGTTGGCCTTGAACACACTGTGTAGCCCAGGGTGGCCTCAAACTCACAGCAATCCTGCCTCAGCCTCCCAAGCTGGGATTACAGGGATGTGCCACCACACCTGGCTTTAACACTTTCTAATAGAGTCTTTTTCTGATTGTGAGTCTTTGGATTCAGTCCCAGACTATTAAAAATTAGGTTGTTCAGCCGGGCATGGTGGCTCACGCCTATAATCCCAGCACTCGGGAGACTGAGGCAGGAGGATCGCTGAGTTTGAGACCAGCCTAGACTACATAGTGAGTTCCGGGTCAGTCTCAACTACATAGTGAGACCCTGTCTTAATAAATAAATAAATAAAAATTAGGTTGTTCACGCTGAACAATTTTTTTGGTGGAATTGGAAATAGTAAAGGAATTATGGCCAGTGTTTCGGGGTGACTAGAGGAGAATATGGAAATTTGGTAATTCCTATTGAAATGCCTTGAATTTTGTACTATCATCCTGGACAGAGTATGAACATGCATAATAGATGAAACCACTAGTCAAAACACCTAGGCATGAAAAGATGAAATTTGTTGAAGTTTAATAACCAAGTACTTTTAAGTGATTTTAGCAGAATCATGACTTTGCTTTTATAGTTAACTTTTTTCAGTCCTAGGAAAAACCTTTCTGTGGTTGTAAGACCCGAAGCATGTTCCTCACAGTTTGGAAAAACATCTTTTCCTACAAAGGAGTCTTTTAGTGCTAACATGTCCTTTCCCCAACCCTGCCAGACAGAGCCAGGATGCAAGTCTCTGCTCAACAGAGAGGGTACGTGAGTCTATTAACCATCTATTGCTATATAACAGACTACTCAAACTTACGGCTTAAGACAAAAATGACTATTTAATTTCTCCCAATTCTGGGAGTTTGCAGTTCTAAGTGGGTACAGTCAGAACAGCTCACCTCTTCAGGGACTAGAGTCACTCAAACTTTGTTAAGGGTGGAGGATCTGGTTCATTCACATGGCTGAAAACATTCATTTCCAGATGGGCCTCTCATAGAGTTACTAGGTGTCCTTAAAACATGGTAGATGGCTTCTCTTACTGCCAGCAAATTCAGAGACACCCAGAAGCTATTTTTATGGCCTAACCTCAGAAGACACATACCAGCTTGGTTCAGTGACACACACATAGTCCCAGCTACTGGGAAGGCTGAGGCAGAATGATGAGGTCAGCCCACTGCAATTTAGGTCAGGCTATGCAATTTAGACAGACTTTGTCTCAAAATTTAAAAAAGGGAGGAGTTGGGGATGTAGCTCAGTGGTAAAGCACTGCTGGGTTCATCCTCAGTATAACAATAGGAAGACTCATACCATCTCTTATGTTACATCTCCTTTATCAGAAACAGTTCATTGAACCTGGGTCATATTCAACAGCAACAAGGGAATTTTGAAGGGAAATGTGTCAAAAAATTTATGGGCATATTTTGGTAATGGGGATTGAACCTAGGGCCTTGGACATGCTAAGCATGTGCTTTACTGCTAAACTACACCCCCCTGTCCTTGAATGCATATTTAGAAACCACCAGTCAGCATTCGTGGACTAGAAGCATCCCTGGTGTGCAGGAACATGTGCTCCTGTTGTAGTCCAGCCATGAGCCTGCACAGACAGAGATTGCTGGTTCTTTCTAGAGGGAGACCATCTAGCATTGCTAGTTTCTCTTTGAGACTGTGCTGTGCCAGTTCATCTTGTAAATCAGATACAGTTAATTTTCTTCCCACTATCAGCTTTTTCAGATCTTGCCAATTCCCAGAAACTATGGTCTACTCACATGTTTGGTGTCTAGAAATTGATGATACAGTGCAGGGTAGTGTTACAAGCAGACATGAGAGCCCAGTGGCCTAGATATTTGTCCTAACCTACATACTGGCTTATCTGATCTGGGCAAATCCTTAATCCCTGACCCTCAGATCCCCTAAATGTAAAACAGAGTTAATGATAATACCTTCTCGGAGGGTTGCTGTGAGGAACAAGTGAGCTGCTGTGTGTAAAATCTTGGAGTAGTATCAGATACCACTAAGCTCTGTATAAATGTTAGTGGTTACTGTATTCATCTTGTCGCTTCATTTTGAAGTGAGTCAAACAGCCTACTTTTGTGTGAATTCCTTTTATATGAAGAAAACAAAACCTGCAAGTTGCTTTGGTTAATCCAAGGTTGAAGAAGTAGAACAGCCTGTTTTAAACTCATTACATGTAAGAGTTTCTGATATGTCTATGCTTTTGTTTCACATTTTATCTAATTTCAGATAATAAGACCCACAGTCTGAGAAGTAGTCCTGTAAAGCAAGAAGAGGTACAGAAAAGTCTTACTGGCAGCTGGATGCAGAAATCAAACACTGAAGGTATCAGAATCCCTGCTTTTCCTGCAGCAGCCTGCATGGCTCCCATTATCCTCTACAATGCTCAGCAGAATTGCCTGGGAAACTGCCTGGAACTCTGAGAGCTCCCACCCCAGGCAGTCCTTCAGAGGGGCCAGGCAAGTAGGAGTGTATGACTCAAGCAGAAGCTGGGGAGCGAGGGTGAGGGGATACTGGGGATTGAACCCAGGGCCTTCACACTGAGCTGTATCCCCAGCCCTTTTATATATATATATATATAT
>NW_022900949.1:40574830-40591954 GCF_012274545.1 Fukomys damarensis
TGAGACGATCTTGCTAGTCTAAGCTGCCTAGAATGGCCTCAAATTCACAATCCTCCTGCCTCAGCCTCCCAAGTGCTGGTATTAAAAGGCATGTGCGACCACAGTCAGCTGAAAGCTTAAGGATAAAACTATAAAATGGAAAGGCCAAGCTAAGCTCAGTGGCATGCACCTGTTATCTCAGCTACTCAGGAGCTAAAACAAGAGGATTGCCTGAGGCTAGCAGTTCAAGGGCAGCCTAGGTAATATAGCAAGGCCCAGTGGGAGAAAAATGAAAAGGGCCAAGAGCAGATATGTCCCAGAGTCTTCTGCACCCACAGGCATCTTAACAGGTTTAGGGGCAGCTTAATGTTCAAAGAATCTTCAGCTTTTCCTCCTGAAGCTATAGAAAAGCTCTCCCACGTCAGAACCTTCTGTAGCTGCTTTGTCTTCCATAGGTTCCATTTTGATAAGCCTACTGCTGAAGCAGCCTTTGATCTCAGGGTCAACTGTAGGTCTTTGCCACCTCCTGAGCAGTTGTTCTGAGGCTCCTACTGGCAACTTCTTGCAGCCTCTGGGGCTTGGCAGGTAAGCATGAGACTCCTGGAAAGCTTATTTGGAAAGGAGGTTCCAGGAAACAAGCTCCTTTCTGTCCCTGCCCAGCCTGGGAGGTCTGTGGGATGTGCAGGGAGACTGGAAAATTAGGCAATTTGGGGCCCTTGACCTTACCTGTTTTATTTTGTTTGTTGCCAGTATCTTGGCTGTGATTTCAGGCCTCAGAACCACAGGTTCTCGCAGTGGGGCATTTTCCCCCTCATCCCTGAGAGAAGCACAGAACCTGGCATTCACTGGACTGAATCTGATTGCCAGGAATGAAGGCTCATGTGATGGAGACCCAGCAGAGGGAGCCAGAAGGGCCTTCCCACTCTGCCAGCTTCCTGGAGCCGTGCACCTCCTTCCCCTCATACAGTTCTTCATTGGCCTACACTGCCAGGCTTTGCAGGAGTTAGCAGTGGCTAAGAGGAGTGGAGCATCTGGGGACTCACCAACACATACCTCCTGTGTGGGCTCCGGGGTGGAGGCCAACCCTGAGGACTTGATTTGCAACCTGGAAGGCTTCTCTGTGGCTTCACTTAGCATTCTTCAGCACCTGGTGTGCCACAGCGGAGCAGTCGTCTGCCTATTACTGTCTGAAGTGGAGGCAGATGCTTCTTCTGGGGAAGGAAACGGAAGCCTGGTTCACAGACAGACTTGTGGAGATATTATCTCAGCCCCTACGAAGGCTGCCGAAGACCAAGGACAGCATCCACTTTTGAAGATGCTTCTTCACCTGTTGGCTTTCTCTTCCGCAGCAGGAGGTCACCTTCAAGCCAGTGTCCTGAGCCAGTGTCTCAAGGTTTTGGTGAAATTAGCTGAAAATGCTTCCTCTGATTTCTTGCCCAGGTATAAAGCAGCATGGAATGCATGCTTCTCTGTGAGTTTTCCTTTACCTCTTAAAGCCCTTACACTTTTCTCACATCTTTGTTTTTGTTAGTGTGGTTTTTTGTTTTGTTTTTGAGACAAGGTCTTCATATGCAGCTCAGGCTGGCCTTGAACTCAAGGTAATCCTCCTGCCTCAGTCTCCCAAGTGCTAGGACTATAGGCATGCCCCAACACACCTCGCCTTGCTACCATGTGAGTTAATTAGCTCCACTCTTTATCTCAAAGGCTTGATCCAGGGAGTTCTAAAGTGATGGGAAGTGAGGCCAGGTTTTGGGAAAACCAAGGAAGTGGTTATTGGTTTAATTTTGCCTCTGAATAGCTGATAATCAAGACGTGTAAAGGCTGCTAGCCACTGTGAAGTATGTCCTGCCTAGGACAAGGGCTGTACCAAGAGGCCTTTGAAGCCTAGATGTGAATAAGGGATGTAGGGCTGTCTGCAGCCACAGCCTGACTGTTGGAGTCTGTGTGTGAGCACTGTGCCCACCTCTAGCATGCGTCACCACTCATCACTGTGACACCCCAGGTATAGAAGGGCACATGCAGCTGGCTGGTGTAGATGGCCATTTTTACCCTCATGGTCCTGCAGGTTATGTGGACTGAGTGAACTCAGTGTACTTGGCTTCTTGGTTACAGCCATCCCCTTGCCCAGGACCTGGGGGAGAGTGTTCCAGAGCCCCTCACCCACGCACACCTCTCATTAGGCCCCTCCTCCCACTGGCAGCAGATCTCAGTGTCTTCGGACAAGCAGAGGATGGTCTTCATGCTGAGTTTTCTCATGAGATTCAGCCATGTCCAGGTCCCTGTGTCACTTCTAGAGCCCTGGCTAGTCCCAGTGGTAGGCAAAGGATATTTCTCTCACACCAGAATTATAATCTGCCCCCTCCCTGGGAGCAGACAAAGGGAAGAGCCTGGAGTGTGGAGGCCAGGCTTCCCAGGCACAGGGAGTGCCCCATTTACTGGGCACTGCAGCACTAGGCAAGGACCTAGCCTGTGGTGAAGGTTGGTACCCACGCGTTCACAGCTTCATAGCAAGGGGACGGTGGTCAGGCCAGCAGCTAAACCCAAGTCTTTCCAAGCCAGTCTCCTTTGGGGGACTGTCATGTATCTGGCACACCTTCCAGGTTCCACTGTGTGTTGCCAGTGCTGCCACGGTTCCTCAGCCCAGAGACACCCCTGCCTTGTGTGCTGCTGACAGTTGAGCTGCTCTCTCTCCTGGTGGACCACGAGGGCCTGGCATCGCAGCTCTGTTCCCACTCGGGTAAAAGAGGGCATGGTGGGCATCTGCCTGCATCTGCCAAGGGAGGGAAGAAGGGAGTGGCGGGACAGGGCAACTGGGTCAAATTCCTGAGGGGTTCTGGAGCTCTGAGCCCAAGCTCTGGGCAGGAAGGGGACCCTGAGTGAGTGAGGGTTGTCCATTTCAGAAGGCTGCCTCCTCCTCCTGCTGTACATGTACATCACTTCAAGGCCTGACAAGGGCGCCTCAGAGACACAGTGGCTTCAGCTGGAACAGGAGGTAAATATGAGACTGGAGTCTCACTACCCCATCCCATCCTGAGAGCCCATGCTTACCTTACTCCTTTCTTGAACAAAAAGAGCTTTTTAAAAAAACAAAAATATCTTTGGAGATGAGGTCTCGACACGTAGCCCAGGCTGGCATTGAACTCGCAGCGATCCTCCTGCCTCAGCCTCCTGAGTGGTAGGATTACAGGTGTGCACCACCATATCCAGTTGTAATTCATTTTTTACAACAATTTCTCAAAATCAGGTATAGTGAAGCATGCCTATAATCACAGCACTTGGGAGGTTGAAGCAGGAGGATTGCAAGTTTGGCCCAGCTTGGGCAATTTACCAAATTAATGAGACCCCATCTAAAAAAAAGTAAAGGGGCTGGGGATATAGCTCAGTGTGAAGGCCCTGGGTTCAATCCCTGACACTGAAAAAAGTTTATCAAGCAACTACAAGTGAACTTTGGAGGCTCCCATACATTCAATATAGGTGAGCCCCAGATTGTCACAGAACTTGGCAGAGTTGCCTGATTACTGCTATCTCCTGACTCTGGCTGTTGCTGAAGCAGCTTGAGCTCCTGTAGGAGAGCCCTGAGAAAGCCCTGTGATGAACAGAATCTGTCCTGCTCCAGGTGGTGTGGCTGCTGTCCAAGCTGGGTGTGCAGAGCTCTTCCTCCCCAGTCACTGGCTCTGATTGCCAGTGCAATGTAGAGGTGAGTAGGGAAGGGTCCTGTGCAAGGAGCCTGCATCCCACCCAGAACCCTGCTCCTCTGGACAGTGTGAGGGTGCAGGAAACAGGGAAGCCTCAGTCTTTGTCCTTTCTTCAGGTGGTCAGAGCTCTCACAGTGATGCTGCACCGACAGTGGCTGACTGTGCGGAGGGCAGGGGGGTCCCCAAAGACTGAGCAGCAGAAGCGGACCGTACGCTGCCTGCGTGACACGGTACTGCTGCTGCACAGCCTGTCCCAGAAAGACAAGCTCTTCACTGTGCACTGTGTGGAAGTCCTGCATCAGTATGACCAGGTGATGCCTGGGGTCAGCACACTGATTCGAGGGCTCCCAGATGTGATGGACTGTGAAGGTGAGCCCCCCAGGTGGTTGTCCCCAAAGCTGCAGAGCAGGCCTACCTCCTCTCCTGTAGCAGGCTTCCGCACCTCCTCCCACCAGTCTTTTCTGCTACTGGGAACTGCTGCTTCTCGCTCTTTTCTGGGTAGACTGGGCTGCCATTTACATTTATCTGTTGTGTTGGCTTGGCTGAGCCATGGTTTTTCCAGAAATACCTAGATCTGAATGGCCTTTGTGCCACTTTGCTTGTAGTAGCTGAGGGAGCAAGGCCAGGACACGGGACTGGATGATTATTGCTGGTGCTAGGGGGAACGGGGGGGACCTGCCCAGACCCTGTGCTTTCTAGCTGTCAAACAATCCTCTTCCTTTGGCCAGAGGCAGCCCTGGATGACCTCTGTGGCATGGAGACTGATGTGGAGGACGCTGAGATGGACTGTGGCTGAGGTCCTTCACACCCAGCCATATGGTGGCACCAGCACCTTTGCTTTTCTCACCTCACGCACTGATTAAAATTAGGGACCAAGCATTGTGGTACATGCCAGTAATCCCAGAACTTGGGAGAATGAGGCAGGAGGATTACCATGAGCTGGCCCAAACATCAGCCAGGCTATATAGTGAATTCAAGTCCAGCGTAAACTACAAAGCAAGCCCTTGCCTCAAAAAATAAACAAATAAATAAAAGCAATGACTAGCCATGCCTGCTGGAAATGCCAGCTTTGTTTCCAGGTCTCATCTGTTTGGCTTGGGAGGGGTGGACCTGGAGGTGGACCCAGGGAGGCTGTACCCTCCCTAAACCCCTCTTCTCCCTGGCTGGTCCCCATGGTAATTAATCTGCTTTCAAGGAAGCCCAGCCCTGCCTGTGGAATTATCTTGAGTCAGGGCTTTGGGC
Organism: Fukomys damarensis; assembly: GCF_012274545.1. Taxonomy (NCBI): domain Eukaryota; kingdom Metazoa; phylum Chordata; class Mammalia; order Rodentia; family Bathyergidae; genus Fukomys; species Fukomys damarensis. The sequence continues at coordinate 40,579,747 of NW_022900949.1, forward strand.
TAGGGCCATGGAATAAACCATTGTGTGGTAGGGAGAGGCAGCCCTCAGCCCACACTTAAACCAGGAAGGCCTGGAAAGCAGACCAAGGACTAGCTGCAGAAGTACAGCTGGACTCCTAGAAATGCTTGAGACCTGGAGCAACTCCAGGACAACTCAGGCACTAGTTTTCCCCTGGGGCTCTCACGGATGCCTCGGGGTTCCTGGGAGGAAGAGGTGTTGGCCCAGAGGGACATAGCGAGCCAAGAGCCAACTGATGAGCAAGCGGGGCAGGCCTTGCTCACGAGGCCAGTCAGTGGGCGGGCCCAGGCCAAGTTTCACTTCCGGCACTGCTGCCAGCAGCGGGAGGAGCAGAGTGCACACAAGCACTTGCTTGCCTGCCTGCCTGCCTGCCTGCACGCCCGTCTGCCCCGTAAGTACAAACCAGTGAGGGTGGGGCAGGGGGAGGAAGGCTGTGGGTTTCCCCCACTGTGGACCAGGTGGGCACTAGAAAAGCCAGACCTATGTGAGGAAGAGAACCTTCCCCACATGGACAGCAAAGTTTGGCCCACTGAGGAAACCACCCACTGGCTCCAGCTTCCTGCCTTGAAAATGGGCCTTAGAGCTAGACAGTGCCTAAGAGGTGCTTCTGCCCACTCCCCTGGTGCTACCCTTGCTCCCCCGCATTTCTGCCCACCGTAATTCTTCCCACATGAACCACCCCTAATCCATGCTCCTCCCCAGGCTCTGGCAGGTTCCTACCCAGACATGGGCTCACAGGCCCTGCCTCGTGCTCCCATGCAGACCCTCATCTTCTTGGACCTGGAAGCCACCGGCCTGCCCTTCTCCCAGCCCAAGATCACAGAGCTGTGTCTACTAGCCATCCACAGATGTGCCCTGGAGAGCAGCTCCACACCCCAAGGGCGACCACCTGCAGTGCCCCTACCACCCCGTGTGGTAGACAAGCTCTCCTTGTGCGTGGCTCCAGGGAAGGCCTGTAACCCTGCAGCCAGCAAGATCACAGGTCTGAGCACAGCTGAACTCACAGCACACGGGCGGCAGCATTTTGACAACAACCTGGCCAACCTGCTCCTAGCCTTCCTCCAGCGCCAGCCACGGCCCTGGTGCCTCATAGCCCACAACGGTGATCGTTACGATTTCCCCTTGCTCCAGGCAGAGCTGACTATGCTGGGACTTGGAGGTGCTCTGGATGGTGCCTTCTGTGTGGACAGCATTGCTGCCCTGAAGGCCCTGGAGCAAGACAGCAGTACCTCAGAGTGTGGCTCAAGGAGGAGCTACAGCCTGGGCAGTATCTATACCCGCCTATATGGGCAGGCCCCAGTGGACTCGCACACAGCTGAGGGGGATGTCCTTTCCCTGCTCAGCATCTGCCAGTGGAGACCACAGGCCCTGCTGCAGTGGGTAGATGCTCATGCCAGGCCCTTTAGCACCATCAAACCCATGTATGGGGTCACAGCCTCCCCTGGAACCAACCCAAGGCCATCTGTTATCCCAGCCAAGGCGACTGTGGCCACAGCTAGAAACAGTAGTCCCAACCTCAAAAGGAATGGAAGACCTAAGGCTTCTCCTCCAACAAAGGTCCCTGGGACCCCATCACGGGAAGGGCTGCTGGCCCCCCTGGGGCTGCTGGCTTTCCTGACCTTAGCAATAGCCACACTGTATGGACTATCCCTGGCCACACCTGGGAAATAGACTGAGAAAGAAAATTTGACAAATAAAGGTCTCCTTAGCCCTGAATGGCAACTACCCCATACTCTTTGATACTTTGCGGCCTGGAACCAGGGGGTGGGGGGCAGGCATATTCCTTTTCCCTTGCTATTCTACCAAAAACTCCAAGCCTCAGTAAAAGTAGGCGAAACACAGAAATCCAAATGGTGTGCAGGACCAGGCATGGTGGCGCACACCTCTGATCCCAGCACTCAGGAGGCTGAGGCAGGAGGATCACTGTGAGTTCAAGGCCAGCCTGGGCTACAAATCAAGACACTGCCTCAAACAAATAAAAAAGGCAGGTGGAAACAATATTCTGCCCAAGAACCAATTCCAGCAGCCAAGGCTGTGAAGAAAGGGGGCAGCAACTCCAAATGTTTTCATTTATTATAAACAAATAGAGCTCAGGCTCTCAGAAACACAACAGATACAAAGCTAAGACAGCTGGTAAGACATTAATAGTGACGGGGAACTCCGAGGTATTCAAGTTGGGGCCAGAGATGCCACCCACGCCTACCATCCCCCTTTCGTCCAGAGAGCCCCTTGGCCCTTGTGTCCCTGCTGCCGGGACAAACTGTGACCTGGGTACTGGAGTTGGATATTCTATGAAGCTGCTGTCAGGGCAAGCAGGGACTACCAGAGGTCAGGTCGTCCCCTCTTCTGTAGAACTATTCTCCACACATTTCAAAGCCTAACATCAGCTATCACATTTTTAAACAGACAAGTAAAATGTTTGGCTAAAAGTAACACAAAAACACTGCAGGGAGACCTGAGTGTGTTGGTGGACAGAGACCCCACTGCCCACCTGTGGCAGGAGCCAGTTCAGCAAGGGCAGGAAAGCTTCTCCATGGGCCACTAGACTCGAGTGCACTGGCTGCCCAGGCAGTCCCAGGGAGGCTGCAGGGACAGCTGGGACAGGGAGCTGTCAGGTGGGCAGGGTCTGCCTGAGTGTTCCCAGCTTAGGAGCTGACCAACCTCCAGTGAGCATGGCACAGGGGACAACCAAACATCTGCCCAGAGGACTGGGCCTTGGGGAGAGCCCATCACTGGCACTGGCTGGCCATTCCCACAACCAGGCATTTGAATGATGCCCAAAAAAGCTATGCTAACCTAGTGTGACAGGTGGCACCTAGTCACTCTGGGGTGAGCTGGGAAAGACTGCCCACTCCATTCTTCAAATTTGCTTGAGATTTCAGGACGTATAATTCCAAGTGAAGAAAACAAAGTTTGGTCCTAGCTCACCCGGTTGACATCAGAGGAAGCCACACGTCACATACAATGTACATAGGGTAGTAAAAACTGTGCCTATATACCACACACACACACACACACACGCACGCACACGATTCAGTGGCACCCAGAGAGATGGGGTACACTCAAGGGACTGCCTTCGGGGGGTCCACATAGGCTGGGTTGTATGGAGGCTGACTGGCAGCTGCACCTCCTGAAAGTAGAGAACACTGGTTAGCTGTGGGCATGGTAGGCTCCAACAGAGACTGGTATCCAGCATGGATGGATACCTGTGGGGCAGAGGAGGGAAGTGGGGGGCCAGGCAGGGTCACAGAGTCCACACAGAGTCACTCACCAGTCAAGGTCTCATGGTAGGCTGGAGGCCCCATGGGCTGGGCTGGGTAGGGTGGTGGGTACTGCATCGGGTAAGGTGCTGCTGGCATCCCCGGCTGGGGGGGCATGGGGTGGTAGCCCTGGTACGTCGGTCCAGGGTAGCTAGGGGGTGCGCTTGGAGGCTGAGGGTAAGGGGCATGCACCACAGTGGTAGCCGTGGTGGTGGTCACAATGGCTGCAAAAAGAATCCCAGTCAAGGTGAGCCAGATTCCCAGGTGTGAGGCCAGGTCTGCCCTCTATCCCTCTGGCTTAGCCCAAGCAGGGGCCTGGTCAGCTCCTCTTGCCCACCTAGGGATCTGTACCTGCACACAAGGGAAATAATGGGGTGGGTGGGGGTGGGGGACTGCTTACGTCGAGGCCGGCGGCACATCTTGTACAAACAGCAGCAGGAGCAGGTGAAGCAGATGATGATGGTCACAACAGACAGCACAAAGATGGTCAAGCCAATGGCTACAGTTGCTCCAAACCTGCCAAAGAGCTGGTCATGACCTGGCCCTCCCCAAGTCCACTCCGAACCCAGTCCCAGGGGGCAACTCATTTGCCCAAAGGGATTCTGGGCAACAAAGACACATCCTGGTTGTATAACTTGAACCTGTTTTGACCTCAGTTTCCTCACCTGTCAAACAGGTCATCTGGGAGTCTGTGTAAAGCTCCTATGCATGGATGGGATTATACTACAACCCAGACACCTGGCCCACCCCACCAGCCTCACATCACACAAATGTCACGCATATGTCACAAGCCAGGCCGTGCGGAATCTGAGTGAAAACACGGCAGTGAGAGCCCAGCCCAGTCCAGAAGCCCAGTCCAGTGTCAGGCAGAGATCTGGAAGACAGACTGAGGAACCATGAGAATGAAAAAGGATAGAAGAGCAGGAAGAGGCTTGAGGTGCTGTCTTCCCACCCAGTCCCCTACTCAACCCCCACCAACCAGTACGTCTACTTCCAGGTCACAAAGTTAAGGGCAGATGGCAGGATACTGTGGGCTAGACAGAGGGAATGCTTTCTGGAAATGTAAACCTCTGTGGAACAGTGGGCTTGATCTTGTCAAAAGCAGGCTCCAGGCAGGAAGTTCATCACAAAGGACTTCCAAAGGCAGACATTCCTATCCTGCCCTGTTGCCAGGAGCCCCGCTATATTCTAATAAAAGACAAATGCTTGGTAACTGAAGGAGCTCTATCAGCTACAAGGCATGGGCACCAGAGGCCAGAAAGGGTGTGGGTCCCACCCAGGGACTTCCAGCAACCTGCTCAGAGGGGCAGCAGGACTTCAGCAGGGCCCAGCCCTCAACTAAGGGACAGACTGGGAACAGGCCTTCATACTTGAGGCTCAAAAGTACCCACACAAGCACCCAGAAAGGAGTCATCACCACCAGGTGGCCAAGGACAAGCCCCCATGACAGTCATAGGTGTCTGCCCAAAGAGAGGAGCATACACACATTCACAAGGCCAACATCAGCTCTGGAACAAGCCCTGTGTCTCTGTCAGTCTCCCTCTACAGAATGACATCCAAGCTCACCCCATGTTAGCCTCTGCCTTCACCCAGGGGCCTCCTGTGGGCCTGGACTTTCCCTTTTCATCCGGCCACTCAGTCTCAATCTCCTCCCATTTCTGGGAAAAAAAAAAAAAAAAGCGAATCTCCTCAGTCCTCCTTCCCCTCCCTGACGTCATCAACAGGAAGGAGGCGCACCCAGGCCTGTAACCACCCTCTTAAAGACACAGACTGGCCCAGGCCCAAGCCCAGAGGATCAGCAGAGGCAGCAGCTGGAAGAGAGCCAGGACGGGAAGAAAGGAGCCGGGCACTGGCTGCCTCCTGGCTTGCCTGGCCTCTGACTGCACCTCTGCTGCCCAGAGCAGCTCCCTGGAGTCTCTTCAATGTGTCCGAGCCACACACTGGCTCACCTCCAGTTCCCCAAGCCCTAGCCCCATCTGCCTGCCCGCTGTACCCTCCGAGACAAGCACCTTCATCCACCTACATCCATGAGTGGCCCTAGGCTCCAGCTGACACAGAAGTCATGTCTAGCCTGTCCCCAGTCTTCCTCTTCTCCCACCAGCAAGCTCCCCAAGGCACTACCTGGCCTCCCCAGGATGCAGCTGCTTCCTGCAGCACCACCCTGCCAAGTCTGATCATGTCACCCCCTGCTCAAATGCCTGCCTACAAAGGCTCCTCCTCTAGCTCTGGGGACCACATAAGAGTCTGCTTTATAATTATACACTGAACTGTTATTCTGTATACTACAGGTGCCAATTAAAGAAGAATATCTGGGGTTTAACTAGAGAGTGAAACAAAGCAAATTTCAATCTTTAATTAACAACGGAAATAAAACTTCTTGCTAGATTCACAAAGCCTGGGACGGTCCTGGACTCTCAGCTTCCCTCTGGCCCAGCTACATCACTCCGCTTTCAGCTTTTGAATGCACTAGGCTATGTCCACCTCAGGGCCTGTCCCAGCTGGGCCTCAGAATCTCTCTTGGGGGCCCTGGAAGCCCTGACTCCTGGGCCCTCTGATGTAGAACTCAGTCTCCATCCTGCTGGGTCCGGCATGCTGGGGTGTGCAGGTAGGGGCAGCTACACTCACAGGAGCACTTCCCAGATTCCACTGCAGCCAGGGAGGCCACAGGGCAGGACAGGGCAGGCCGAGACCCCAAAGGGACCCATGTGAGCTTCGTCTAAGAGTGGCTTTCAGCCACACAGGGAGGACACCAGCAGCTGTGGAACGGATCCAGCCAGGAAAACGATGCACGCGTGGCTACACATCCCCTCTGCCCACACAAACATGGGCCACCACAGCTGTCACGGTGCCAATAGGAAGGACAAAACCTAGCCTAACAGACTAGAGTTAAGGGACAGGGCTGCTCCCTGGAGCCCTGAGATACGTGTCTTCACACACGCACTGTGATCCACAAACCCTGAGGTATAACTGTGGTGGCTCCACTGTCCCATGCTCACCACTGTCACCTTGCTGCCACCAGTGCCTAGCACTGTCACCACAGTCACCATGACCTCATCACCATGTAAGGGCCACCTTGCTGCCATCTTGCGCAGCCTCCCATCACCTTCCCGGCACACTGCAGTCCACCTGCCTGCCCTCCATCCCCTGTCACTCTGCCCTTCAGTCACCTGTTGCCCAACCCCTTCACCTCTGGCAATATGGACTCAGGTGGGTCCCGGGACACTCAATCTAGGTTTTGTTTTTCTGTTGTTTTTTTTTTTTGGTACTGGGGATCAGTACCCCCACAGGCCTCACCTGAGCCCATCTAAGGAAGACACACACAGCCCATAGGTTTTATTTACCCTGACATGGGGTCGTCGTCAAAGCTGGATCGAAACCTCAGCGCCGAGCCCAGCTGCTCCCAAGGCTCTGTAGAGGTAGGTACACTGGAAAGAGGAAAGCTCATGAGTAAACGTGTCAAAACCCCACCTGCACACAGGTGTGAACACACTACGGACGGCACGCACACAACACATACCACAGCGACTGCACACTATGCAGCCACGGCCTCAAAGGACGAACATCATAGAACATCACACATACAAGGGTCTCTGACGGCAACACCACAGGAGCGTCTCAGGGACACCAGGGGCAGATGGGGCACAGAACAAGCCTCCTTTCACACAGTGGATACACCAAGTATCTCTGACCACAACAGGATGGGGTTAGAAACACAACTGCAGAAGACTACATTGTTACAACACTAATAACAAAAGCAAAAGCAACAGCAGGAAAAAAACAAAACCCCATCCCTTGAGATTTTTGGGGAGGTGGTTTGAGACGGGTTCACGCTGTAGTGCAGGCTAGCCTTGAACTCACTATGTAGCCCAAGCTGGCCTCGAATTCCTATCTCAGCCTCCCAAGTGCTAGGATTACAGGCATGCACCACCAGCCACAATACCCAGTTTGAGAAATTAACTGAATGTACAAAATGACAAAAAAATTTTAATTGAGTTATAGTGTATTAAAAATGCAATCATAAAGGAAATTAGCAAACACATCAAACTGATGATACAGGTCAAAAATCAGGATGAAGCCAGGCATGGCGGCACACATCTGTAATACCAGCAGTTTTGGAGGCTGAGGCAGGAGGATGACCAAGTTCAAGCCCAGCCTAGAGAATTTAGCGATTTAGCAAGACCATCTCAAAATAAGGGCTGAGGAAGTAGCTCTGCGAGAAAGTCCTGGGTTCAATCCTCAGTACTGGAGAAAAAAAAAATTACTGTGAAGCTGAGCTGGGCCTGGTAGCATATGCCTATAATTTAGCCACAGGGGAGATTGAGGCAGGAAGATCAAAAGTTCAGGCCAGCCTGGTCAAATAAATAAAAAAATAAAATAAAGCAGTGAAAACCGAGCATTACAGAAAATTCAGCAGGCTATACAACAAGTTCAAAGACAGCCTAGCCTACATAGCAAGACCCTGTCTCAAAAAAACAAAAAATAAAAATGAAAAAGTCAGTGCAGGGCTGGGGATTTAGCTCAGTGGCACCAAGCCACCCTGGCAAGAGCAGGACCTGAGTTCAATTCCTGATATCAGGAAAAAAAAAAAAAACAAAACTGTGAAGGCTGTGGAAGGAACTGACACAGGAGGAAAGTCTAGGCTCCACGGCTGAGTCAGTGAGGCTAGGAACAAAGATCAAGAGATCAGCCTGGCACCCACTCTCCTTCTCCAAGGCGCATCAGCCAATTTCAGAAGGGCAGCAGGGAGGATACACAGCTTCTGGAAGCTTCAGGAGGCTGAGATGACAGGGATTGGACCCCTCACTATTCATGTGTGCAGGCACCTAAAAAGCTGTACACCTTGGGAAGAAAGGAAAAACTGAGCAGACCTAGCTTCTCATCATCCTAGTCTCTGCAATTAGGGCAGGATGAAGAAGCAACATAAATCCTCCCAGGAGAGCTTCAGAGTTCCACAGGTGATTTGGAAAATACAAAGTTAGGCACACAATCAAAACTTTCCAGGGCCGAGGATCTAGCTCAGCGGTTCGGTGGCCTGACTTGCAAGCGCAAGGACCCAAGTTTAATCCCCCGTACCAAGGAAAGAAAAAAAACAAAACAAAAAAAACTTTCCAGGAACAATAAAGGATGCGACAACATGAATAGAAAAGAACAGTAATAACTGACAATAAAAATATCCACAGGGGCTTTACATATTGAAGTTACCAGAAATTGATTATTAAAACAATAAGATGTTTACTTTTTTTTTTTTTTTTTGGCAGAGAATCACAAGCATGTAGTCCAAAAATCATTAGAATGACTTTAAACCTAATCAGTCACCCTGGCAAAAAAAACACTGCCAAGCTTGGACCTATGAGGACAGAGGAAGGAAATGAAGGAACGCTGTCAGACTTCTTAGATCCCACAGGACCTGACCATTAGCCATTCATTCAGCCATGAATGACCCTGGCTCCCAAGAGCCCTCTGTCCTCTTCCTGTACTATTCTCCTCCAGGACAAAGGAAGGGCCCCCAACACAACTCACACCATGGAAACTGCCCTCTGCAGGCATGGCCCAAGCAGGTTGGGAGGGCTGCCAGGGGGCAGTGCTGCCCTCACCATGGTTCTGCAGGCTGGAACGACCCCCCCAACCCCCCGCAGAGCTGTGGATGCAGCCCCCAGTCCCCAGCCCCACCGCTGCTCAGGAAGGCAAAGGAGCCAGACAAGGGTTATTCTTAACATTAAAGTCTAATTCGCTAGGTCTGGAGCTTTGGTGGGGACCAGTAATTTCCTATCATTGTCTCCCTCTGGGAATGGGGAATCTATCCTATGCCTCTCCCACCATGCTATGTTGGAAGTGTAGGGACAGGGTCTGCAGACAAAAAGTAAAATAGGGGCCTCCTTAAGTCTTCTAGCTAATCCTGAGTAGGAGTTAAAAACAAACTTAGAGAGATTCCTCTGGGAAGCAAGTCAAAGACAGGGGAAGAAAAGAAAGGAAGGAAAGGAGAGGGGAGGGGAGAGATAAAGAAAGGCACCAAATGCCCTTGGGGCTTGCACCAAGAGATCAGAGAAAGAGCTGTCAGGAAGACGAAGAGAAAGCCAAGTGCCCAAATGATAAGCCACCCCCACTTTCAATAAAATACAGGCAAAGCAAGGGTAGAGGACTAACTTCAAGGCAGTGTGTACTTACACCTGTGCACTAACATATACATACACGCATGTGTATTCACTCCAGTCACTATGTTATTCACTCTAGGGTCATCATAAAGTAGAACAGATAGGGCCGGCGATTTAGCTCAGTGGTTCCGCCGCCTGCCTTGAAAACACAAGGTCCTGAGTTCAATCCCCGGCACCAAAAAAGAAAGTAAAGTTGAATTTATATTCACTGATATCCACAGGCCCCCTTACCTACTCTAAGCTAACCACGAATAAGGTACCAGCTTGCCAATGAAAAGGCCTTAAAAGGTAGGTCAAGGGCAAGAAAACAGACAGAAAGAAGCTGTCCACAGACCTCCAGAAGAAATGATGTTAGGCAGAGGTGCCCAGAAGCCAATCCAGTTATGGCAAGTTCCAGATGTGGGGGGGGGTCACTAACCCCCATAAAAACAGCTGGGAACAAAGGGCCCGAGGTCCTCCATCTTTCCAGAGATCCCTACCCTGATTCTTTCTTATCAAGGTAACTATGCATCTTCCCCTTTCTCCTTCTTTTTCCTCTTTACAAATAAAGTGTCATCCTTTCCTTAAACTTTGTCCCTCTAATTTATCACTGGGGCTAAATTCCAACCCCAGTGGGCTACTTTGGTGCTCGTCCCCCAGATGCAACAGAAGTACATAATTTATCTCATTCCACAAGATTCCTAGCTGGTCAGGAATTTTGCCTTCAGGTAAATCCTACCTTGGGTCTCACCATACTTGCTTTTCTTTTTTTTTTGAGACAGGGTCTCACTATGTAGTTGACACTGACCTGGAACTCACTATGTAGCCCAGGCTGGTCTCGAACTCACAGTGATCCTCCTGCCTCAGCCTCCCGAGTGCTGGGATTACAGGCATGCGCTGTTAGGGAATTGATCACATTAAAGTATTCTGTGATGCCGCCATCACAGGCTGCATTCTCCTGGTACTTCTTGGCTCCTAAAATGACCTCATGCCCTTATCTTTAGTTTCCCTCCCACCATGGTCACAGCAAGACAGAGAAGTTGAAACCTGTGTCTGCAGGGCTGAACCCATAAAAGACAACCTGGCCTGTGATAGGTTAAAAGTAGCCCACTCCTCATGAATAAGCAATAGCCCAGCCCAAAACCAATAAAAGGGCCTTCCTTTCTTTGTTCTCTTCTTCTCTTCTGTCTCTGTCTCTGTCTCTCTCTCTCTCTCTCTCTGCTCTCTCTCCTCCCACCCCTTGAATAAAAGCTCCAGTCGGACCTCTGGGGTGTGTGTGTGTGTGTGTGTGTGTGTGTGTGTGTGTGTGGCCTAGTCGCTGAACGTCTCTATTCCCTTTCACGCGCCACCACGCCCGGCACCATACTTGATTTAGATGACACTGCAGATGAGACTTGATCAAGGATACATGAGATTTTTGAGGCTATTGAGATGGAACCGAAGTATTTTGCAGTGAGACAAAAAGATGCAAATGGGTGGGGGGCAAGGTTGAAAATACTATTTGCTGAATGTCTGCAATCCCCAAAATTCATACGTTAAAGCCCAACCCATGATTGTACTTGGAAGTAGGGCTTTTCAGAATTAAATAGGTTTAGATGAGATCATGGGAGAGCCCTCACGATGACAGGCTCAACGCCCTTATAAAAAGCTGTTTTGAAATATGTATACAGTATACAGTCCTAAGTCAAACTAAGTAATACATTAATGAATTAAAGATTTATTAAAAAAAGATTTATAAGGCCAGGCGTGGTGGCGCATGCCGGTAATGGTAATCCCAGCACTCGGGAGGCTGAGGCAGGAGGATCACTGTGAGTTCGAGACCAGCCTGGGCTACATAGTTCCAGGTCAGTCTCAACTACATAGTGAGACCCTGTCTCAAAAAAAACAAACAAACAAACAAAAAGACTAAACTGAGCAACAAAGCAGGACCCTGCCTCAAAAAAATAATAGAACTAGATGTGATGGTACACACCTGTAATCCCCACACTCTGGGAAACTGAGGCAGGAGGATTGCAAGTTTGAGCTCAGGCTAAGTAATTTAGTATGAGCCTATCTCAAAATATAAAAATAACAAAGGTCGAAGATGTAGCTCTGCACGAAGGCCTTGGGTTCAGTCCCTAGTACCATAAGAATAAAAGAAAGGGAGAAAGGATGGGAAGGGTGAGGAGAGGAAAAATAATTACACTTTTCTTAAAGAGCTGGGAATATAGGGCCAGGGATGTAGCTCAGTGGCACCACATCTGCCTGGCAAGCGCAAAGTCCTGAGTTTTATCCCTGTTACTAAAAAAATAAGAGTTGGGAATGTAGTTCAGTGCTCTCAGAGTTCAACCCCTGTACTGAAAAGAAGGGGAAGGACTGGGGAGAAGTTCAGGAGCTGCTGGTGTGCTGCTCCACGGTATGGTGCCTGTCTAGCATGCACAAGACCCTGGGCTTGGCGGGGGGTTGTTTTGGTTTTTTGAGTCAGGGTCTTGCTATGTAGGTTCAAGCTGGCCTTAAACTCAGTGATTCTGGGCTGGTATTTAGCTCAGTGGTTCCGCCACCTACTTCCCAAGTTCCATCCCCCATACCACCAAACAAACAAAAACTCAGTGACCCTCCTACCTCAGTCTTCTGAGTGCTGGGATTACAGGCATATGCCACCATACCTGGTTTAAAGCCCTGCACGGACCCCCCCCCAAAAAAAAAGAGTCTCAGCACTTGAGAGGCTGAGGCAGGAGGATCACTGGGAATTTGAAGGTAACCCAGCTACGCAGTGAGTTTAAAGCCAGCCTGGACTACACAGTAAGACCTTGTCTCAAA
>NW_022900949.1:40592032-40595807 GCF_012274545.1 Fukomys damarensis
AAAAAAAAAAAAAAAAAAAAAAAAAAACGTGGGGGATGGACAGAGAGAGGAAGTAAAAGAAGTAAATTTAGTAAGGTATCTGGATACAACATCAATTTGTAAAAATTAATTATAAACAAATAGTATATACAAATGCTAAACTACCTATTTACAGTACCATCAAAGAAATCAAATACTTAGGACAAAATACAACGAAATCTATACAAAGTTGATACTGGAAACTATAACACATAATTGAAAGAAAATGAAAAAACCTAAATATACATAGGTAGATATGCCACGTAGATTGGGTCAGAAAACACAATATAGTCAAATGTCAATTCTACAAAAATTGTCTAGTGAGTCAATATAAGCAGAGCTGATTTTATTAATGAACTAATTCTTTTTCTTTTTTCTTGTTTCACTGCTTGGTTCTGGGGAGAAACCCACGGTCTGCACTGAACAAAATCCCTAGTCCTTTTTATTACAAGACAGGGTCTCCTTAATTCACTAAATTGCCTGGGCTGGGTTCAAACTTTCCATCTTCCTGCCTCAGCCTCCCAGTAGCTTGGTTGCAGGCATGCACTCCTGCACTTAGCTTGATTAGCCAGTTCTAAAATTCGTGTGGAAATACAAAAGGCCAAAAATCACCAAGACTCTATGAAGAATAGTAAGTCTCATTACAAATCTACAGTATTTATGAGTCTGCAGTAAGTCCAAGGCTAGACAAATAGATCAAGGTAATAGACCAGAGCCCAGAGACATATCCACTGCATATGTGCACCATCGACTGACAACAAAGTTTGCACTGAAGAATGATAAAGCTTTCTTACACACACCTGTAATCCCAACATTAGAGAGGCTGAGGAAGGATCACTGCAGGTTTGAAGCCAGACTGGGCTACATAATGAGTTCAAGGCCAGCCTAAACTACATAGCTAGACCCTGCTCAAAAAACAAAACAAAAAGTTTTCTCTCAGTCTATGCAGTGATCCTAGGTCAACTGGCTGTTCATTCATAAAAGTGGTGCTGGGCATGATGGTGCACTCCAGAGGTTGAGGCAGGAAGGTCACAAGTTCCAGACCAGCCTAGGCAGCGCCACAACTTATCAAGACCCTGTCTCGATAGAGAGAACACCCCCTAAGCAGGGCAGAATGGCTGCCTATGGGCTTGAAAGGGAATGGAATGGACATGGGAGGCTGAAGTAAGCATATGATGATCATCTGCTATGAGCGGAGGAGTGTGACCGCCTCAAGTCTCCGTATCTGTGACTAAATACAAAGACAACACACAATACCACAAAGGGAGACAGTTCTTGTCCTGGCCCATAACCTGTGTACAGCTGAGGTGCGGGGTAAATGCATGGGCTGAGTCAGGAGGACACAGCACACCCAACTGTGGGCACACGCCTGTGCCCTGCACACTCACATCCAGATGTGCGCATGCACCGTGAGGTATCCTCATGCCAGGCTGCCCATCCAGAGGACATGTCGGTAAGGATACACACAGAGGGAGAGGCTTGGGCCAAGCTCGTTTCTCTGGTCCAGTACCCACCCATCATCTAGAGTGCTGAGAGGACAGAGGGAACGCTCCTCCTGGGCACAGGCCACCCCCGGGAACCACTGAACCCACCGGTGCACTCACCTGGCCTCAGGCACAGCACACGCATCCTCGGTCCACACAATTCTCTTCAGCACATCAGAGCAGCAGTATTGATTGGAACAGGAGCCACAGCAGAAATCAGGACAGAGCTTGGGGGACGAGTTGTCTCCAAGGGCAGCTGTGCACACCTCACCATGGGCTGCAGTGAAGAAGCACCCGTTCCGCTATGCCCACAGCGCCAGGCCCAGCCAAAACTGCATTCCCGACTCATTCACCAAGCAAAGCATGCTCTAGGCCAGCCTCTCACTGACCACCACTCCCTTGGGCCACAGCAAAGCTGCCTGCACCAGGATCCTCACTCTCCTGGCAGTGCACTGGCCTTTGAAAGGTCAGTGACCTTTCTCAGTGTGAGCCTGACGGGGCCCTCCCAACCTGCAGACCAGCTCCATTCCCAGGTCTCACTGTTTAAGGAACAAGTTGAGTCCCACAGCAGGGTGCTGATTGCAAGCAGCATAAAAGACCACTCCAACTTTCCAGCCTACCCACATTCAGCCCATTTTAGCCTCCTTCAACTCTATTCATCCTTCAAGGCCTCACTCCAGGCCATCTCCTGCAAAAGCTGCCAGAGCCCCACAGGCACACAGCTGAAAGGCAGCACACCTGATTGCCTGCAGGGGACCAGGCGCCAGACCTCCCAGGTTTAAATCTCACTCCCTCACCCCAACACTCAACCACAGCAGCCTCAACTACTGGATCTCATAACTGCAGTGGCCTGGCCCTCATAGATCATCCCCTGCCAGCAGGCCGATTCCTGACCAGTCCAATCAGCCACAGTCACACATACCATGCGCTATCCAAAACTTAGTCGTGGGCTGGGCCTTGCAGCAAGTGACCCAGAAATGTCTGTGCTTTCTGTGGGCCACAAAGGTGAGATCCAGTGACATCCTTGTAAATCTCTTCCAGGCTGGAGAGTAAGGGTCTGTCAAGTGTGAAAACAGCCCAGGGCTCTGGGTAACCACAAAGTCTGCAAATCTCTAAAATGCTACAGCCAAATGTTTTCACATGTCCTTAGGCTGCATTAGCAGAGAGCCTTGAAGCCCACAAGCAAGAGGGGACCAGATTCTGCCAAGCACAGCCCACACCAACCACTCAGTACAGCAAGACCCATGTGACTGAGTAGACTGAGGACAAGCCTGAGGCCATCCTTTTTGTTTGTTTTGTTTTGTATTTTGGTTTTCTGAGACAGGGTTTCATTATGTAGTTCAGATTGACCTGGAACTTGCTACTGTAGCCCAGGCTGGTCTCGAACTCACAGTGATTCTCCTGCCTCAACCTCCCAAGTGCGAGGATTACAGGTGTGCACCACCACGCCCGGCTATGAGGCCATCCTTAAAATCGCACATGGGCCCCAGGGCAGTGGGCAGTGCAACATGCACCCTGGGACTGTCAGAGGATCAAGGCCCAAAGACTGATACGAGTGACCTCCTTGAGAAAAGGTAACAGGAGCAGCAGGGTGCAGCACCCTGTTCTTGTCAGCTCCAGGCAAAAGTCTGCTCTGGTGAGCAGGGTGTAATAGTGCACACCTGTAACCACTGTGCTGAGAAGGCTGAGGTAGGAGGATTGCTGCAAGTTCAATGCTAGCCTGGGCTACATAGCAAGATCCTGTCTCAAAAAGTCTGTTCTCGAGAAGCTTGGCACCTGCAAGCCCAACTCAGCCCGCGCATGGTCCGCTGTGACAGAGATGAACCCCGACCTGGGCCTTCACAGCACAGGCACAGGCCAAGCAGCAGACAAACACACTGGGAGCAGGGACTGTTCTACCTCACAGGAGTCAGCTGATCCTGGACCTAAGGCTCCCCCTTCTCATTTCCCCAACCCAGGTACTCGGGAAACAAAGCCCTTCCCCTCAGGAAGCCATTCACCCCAAAGCGGCCCTGGCCTCCCAAGGCTGGGCCGGGACGTTCCAATCCAACTCCTAAGAGGCCCCTCGGTGGCCTCCCAAGTCCCAGAGAGCCTCTCTGCCTGCCCTCACACACGCGGTGGGCGCGTCCCCACCAGGCCAGCTGGGTTCCCACATCCTCAGGAACCCAAGGCCAGGAGGGATCGGCCGGAAGCAGGGCTGTGGGGCCGCCCTCTGCCGGAGGGTCGGCGCGGGACCGAGGGGACCCTAACCAGGCCCCCGACGGCAAGGCGGG
>NW_022900949.1:40596178-40621045 GCF_012274545.1 Fukomys damarensis
AACCCCCGCCCGGCGGGAGGAGGGGAGCGGCCGTGTGCGTCCTCGCCCTACCCCCCGGCTGCCCTGGGAGTGGGTGAGGCAGGCCCTGGCCGGAGCTTGGCCCCCAGTGGGCACCACGAGAACCCATCTTCTCTGAGAAGCTTCCCAGGACCCCAGCTCCCAGCACAGCCGCCCCAGCCCTTGCCCCACCAGGTTGGCTGAGTCCCCTGCGTCCCAGCCGCGGGCCCAGGCTTGCTTAGGATCCCCACAGGGACTGGGGAACTGGTGGCTCCTGGAGTCTGTGCAGGCCACATCCTGGCACAGGGCTGACAGAGGGCTGGGCCGGGACGTTCCAATCCAACCTGGGTCCTGGCACAGCCAAGGAAGGGGGCTGGGCATTGTGCCAGGATTTCTGCCCTGCCTCATCCTGTACCTGGACCAGGTAGTATGTAGTAGTACTTAAGGCAGAAAATATAAAATGACCACTAAGGGGGCACCTGAGCCAGTGTGTGCTCCCGGTATACCACCACATCCTTCTTATCTGAGGATACCCCAGGCTAGGAGCTTAGAACAGGGCGAGGGTTGATTGCCTGAGAGCCCAGCACTCCAGAATTCTGAGTCAGGATTGCAAGTTCCAGCCCAGGCTGGACAATTTAGCAGTTTCCTCAGACCCTATCTCAAAAGTAGAACGGGTGGATATGAAGCTCAGTGTGAAGATCCTGAGTTTAATTCCCTCCACCTCCTACCCCATAGGTAGAAGGCCTGGATCTCCAAAATCACCCAAAACCACCTGACTGAGAAAATTGAAGACAGGTGTTCAGCACACACACAGGAGGCAGGAATAGCACTGTCCCAGGCAGGATGCTTACTTCCACCCAACTGTGTCCCTTGCTGAGAATTGAACCCAGGGCCTTAGCACAGTCCTTTCTAGGGTCTTGCTCAATCATTAAATTGCACTCCATCATGAGATCCTCTTGCCTCAGCCTCCTAGAGTGCTGGAATTACAAGCGTTTGCCACCACACGCAGGTTCCAGCCAGGGTGCTGAATGAGGGACCTAAGCCATATCCTCCCTGACAGCTTCATCCCACCTCTGCCTTCCAAATCTGCTCTCCAAAACTAGATGAAGCCCAAGTGCTCCTTTCCTTGGATATGGCCACCACTTGCTCCCCTCTGCATACAGCCGGATCCCTCCAGCATCCTAGAGAATGTTCTCCAGAGTTGCTTCTGCATTTCCAGGGACTGCTCATATCATTCTATACCATCCACAAACTGATTTCTTATTCCTTGGTTTTCCTGCTGAGCTCCTAAGAGTGGCCTATTCTCACTGTTTATCACCAGTCTGGGCCGTGGCTGCATCCCCACACCTTCCATGTGCCTCTCCCCTTGTAGTAGTCAGTGTTTACTGGAGAAACAGATATAGCATAAGATATACAGATATATAAGAATTGACATAATTGGACCTGGGATTTAGCTCAGTGGTTCTGCCACCTACCTCACAAGCACAGGAATCTGAGTTCAATCCCCGGTACCAAAAGAAAAAAGAATTGACATAACTGGCTTACAGTGGCCACCTACAGAGTCAGATGTGGGAGAGCACAGAGTTTCTGTCTGTGTGCTAGAGACCAAAGGATTCAGCTGAAGGTCTGGAGCTCACTGCTGTGTCCCATGCAAGTCTATATCAGGAGGATGATGGGTTTGTGATGAAAGGCTGAAGGATCTGTGCCAGAAGCTGAAGTCTGTACTGGAGGCCACGGTGAAGGTGAAGACTGGAGATCCTCTGAAAAACAGAAGCAGATCCAGGACCGAGGATTTAGTTCAGTGATTCTGCTTCCTGCCCCACATGCATAAAGTCCTGAGTTGGATCCCTGGTACCAAAAAAAAAAAAAAAAAAAAAAAAAAAAAAACAGAAGATCCATCTTTCATCATTTCCCCTTTACACTATCCAGGTGACAAGCCACCATAGGATGTGGAATTGCTGTGCCAATTTAGTTGACACAATCAACCATCACACACTTGTTCTTATCCCCTTGACTTTTCCATTATTGGTCTCCCCGACCCCTTATCTGTCCACAGCTCACACAAATCCCATGTGAGACCTCATATATAAGCTTGATGGAGCTCCAGGGTCCAACAAAGACTGTGCACGAGCAGGACAAGGTGATGGCCAGCAACTTCCCAGAGGCTTGGACATTTCAACTCTGGAATGTGTGCTATGTGTGAGCGTTATGATGTAGGCCAGACCTGCAAAGCCTGCAACAGTTATATCTCTAAGACCCAAAGTCTCACTTCCACTCTGTGGAGTGTGAACAGCCGAAAGGCCTCCACGATGCTGAGTCCTATAGGCCAACAAGGGCTCTGGACCTAAGACCCAGGGCCTTACTTCCGGGAGCCTTGAACAGCCCAAAGGGCCTCCAAGATGCTGGGACCTACAGTTCAGCGAGGCTCCGGGAGCTCGATGAGCAGAGAGACTCACCCAGGAAGGAACACACCGGTCTAGTTGAAAAACAGACCTTTATTAGTCTGGCCAGATGGCACTCCGGGAGCCAAGTAGCTCGGAGAGGAGCCAGCTCAGGGGCTGAGGTCCTTTTTATAAGGGGATAGGCAGGTTGGGGGTCTATACTCAAGATGCTTACAGAATGTCCCAAGGTTTTCAAAATATTCCTTCTGGGCAGACAAGGAGTGAAACAATCTTTATCTATTTACCCAGAACTATTAGTTCACCTGTTAATTTACATTAATCACAGTTGAGACTAGGAATTTAAGATTGCAAAGTTATGCAGTCCCACAATATCCATGAGCTGTCTAAGGAAAATAGCCCCTGCCATGCAGAAGGCAAACTCATTTTGCCAAATGTAGGAGTTTCAACAAGGTCTCTTTTTTTTCTCTCTCTCTCTCTTCTTCTTTTTGTTTTTGTTTTGTTTTTCAGTATATATGTTCTTATTTTAATTTTTATCAGTATGGCTGATCACTCATCTCAGGCCTTTGCCCTACAAAGCTGCCTTACTTAAAAGCTAATGAAATAAACTATTTTCTACACATGGGTCTTTCCCATTCCTCACCAGCATCTGGGCTCTTTTTCCTCATCTGGGACAGAGGCCATACCAAACACTTTCTTAGCTTCCTCTGTCCAGGGAAAGGGATTTTGCCCTAGGCCTAGCAGATTGGAGGTTCTTCAGTCTGGTAGAAAGCAGGTAACCAGCACTACTCTTATAAACAGCTAAATTAGTTAAAATATTATAGCCAGTCAAATAGGGCTGGTCCCTCAAGAGAGTCAATACAGAAGATAAGAACATACTGAGCTGTGGCTAGAGGTGAATTTTATTGAAGGTTAGGCTTCAAGACAAAGAAAAATGACTACACCCACATACTTCCCCCAGGGATGAACAGCAGTGATTCATATTCTACATAGGCACCAGTCACCTTGAGTGGGAAACCAAAACTTCCCTAACCCATTCTTTGCCAGAAAATCCTTGTTCATTCCATGTATGCTTGCTACCTGGCTTGCTTCCCCATTTAATCAATATTACCTAAGCAACTATACTAGTAATCTTTTTTTTCTTTTTTTTTTTTTCCTTGGTACTGGGGATCAAACTTGGGTCCTTGTGCTTGTGAAGCAGGAGGCGGAACCACTGAGCTAAAATCCCAACCCCTATACTAGTAATCTTACTAGTTGACCATAGTTTTGTCCCACCTCATACCCACCTTGTGATTTTCCATTGGATCAATATTACCTAAGCAACCATACTTCCAATCCTATTGGTTGACTTTTTTGTCCCACCTTGTCCCCCCCCCCCCGCCACCTTGTGGCTTTGCTCTATAAAACTCCCTTGAGGAGGGGAGGGGGATAGAGGGGAGGGGTGAAGGGGAAAAAAAAGTCTGGATTGTCATGTGCAGGTACAAATTCCTTGTGAGGAGTGTTGTCATTATGTATCCCTAAAACATACCAATAAATGTTTTACTATTTTTTAAAAGTTTAAAAAATTAAAACTCCCTTGAGAAGTGGGGTTCAAATGCAATCCACTTTCTGGGACCCCTCTATCTCTGTTAGAACAACAGCTATCATTCTCTCAATAAGTATTTACTACTCTTAACCTCCATTGTTCCTAGAATTCATTCTTTGATTAAAGAGGATACAGACTTGGCAATTTGGACATCTAGCAGGTTGGGAGTTATAATATTTCCCTTATATTATTTGGAGGTCCTTATATCATCCCTCACCTGATTTGGTGGTGTCTCTAAAGTCCTAGGCAAGGCACCTAACTCTGGGGTCCCAACAGGCCAGATTCAGACATCAGACTCCTCAAGGGTCCAATCAGAAGGGCTGGTGATTTAGCTCAGTGGTTCCACTGCCTGCCTTGCAAGCACAAGGATCTGAGTTTGATCCCTAGTACATCAAAACAAAACAAAACAAAACAAAAAAGTCTAGTCAGAGACAAGTGTCAGTGAAGCAGAAAAGCAATTGGTTCAGTATGGCTGAGGTGACATAGGAGAAATATAATTCCCAACCCGCTGGAAGACAGATGATTATAGACAGATGAGTTAGGCAGAAATACTATAGGCAGTCAGATAGGACTAGGTCCTCTGAAGATGTGAAAGGTGAAACACACCACAACTGCTACCAGAGATGCATCTTTTGGAGACCAGACTTCAAGATAAAGACAAGATGACTAGACTTGCATGCTTTCTCAAAGAACAAACACTGGGCCTAAAGCAGTCTAGATAGATAGACATCAGCCATGCTGGTAGGTGACCAGAGACCTCTGGGATCCGCTATTTCCTAGAAAAAAATCTTTGTTCTTTCCATCCACACTTGTTTTGTGACTTGTTGTTTCCCAATTGGACCACCATTACCTAAGTGACTATACTTGCAGTCTTATTGGATGATCATGGCTGTGGCCCACGTTGTACCCCTGTGGGTTTCATTCTATAGAACTCCCATAGAGTGGGGTCTCTGGCTAACCACTTGGGTCCCCTTTTGCCTCTCAGGACCTTTCCTATCAATAAATATCTTCGTCCTTTTAACTTTCTTTTTGCCTAGAATTCACTCTTTGAGTTTTAAAAAACACAAGTTTAGCATATCAGATAGCTAACAGGTTGGGAGATATAATATTTCATCCTTTTTTTCTTTCTTTCTTTCTTTCTTTCTTTCTTTCTTTCTTTCTTTCTTTCTTTCTTTCTTCTTTTTCAGTTCTGGGGATTGAATTCAGCACCTTGCACTTATGAGGCAGGCGAGGCACCACTGAACTAAATCCCTGGTCCTTATAATATTTCATATTTCATCTCTGGTATTAGTTCCTATATGAAGATGTGCTGAGTTCATGTGATCGCAGCACTTGGGAGGCTGAAGCAGGAGAATTGCCCCAAGTTCAAGGCCAGCCTGGGCTACATAGTTCAAGGCCGCTCTGGACTACATAATGAGACCCTATTTCAAAAAACAAAACAAAATAAATTAAAATAGTCAGCTTTGTTTAAAAAAAAAAAAGTTGGTTAAGTTCCTTAGGTCAGCCTTGGGAACCCTTAGCCCCAACCTGGTTACAGGGCCAAACTAGAAAAGAAGATGGGGAAAGCCCTGTCATTGGGGGACTGACAAGAACTATAGGTGTCTAGGGACAGGGATTTAACTCAGTGGTATAGCACCTGCCTGGCAAGCATGAGGCCCTAAATTCAATCCTTAGTACTGGGGCGGGGGAGAACTACAGGCATCTATAGAGGAAGAATTAGTATAATTAGAAACAGAGGAGCTGAAAGAGTCACTGGCTTCCCTCCATTTAACTGTAAACAGCACCCTACAGTTATCCCTGCTTCCTTTATCCTGATGTAAGAGCCTGACTGAACCAGAGCGACTCCATGTTGACCAGCAAATGACCTAGAGACCGTCGCTCCCCCCACATCCCTTATAGGATAACTAATGATTAATTATGAATTGTTAGGTAACTACTTTGAAGTAGCTGGGAAACTAAATGGAAACTGTAGTGAACACAGACACCCAACACAAATCACGCCACTCCTTACTTGCCTGTAGTTGAATGTTCTGAACATTGTAATCTAAGTTGTAAATGGAATAATGGATAATCGATCTGCTGATCATTAGTACATGATGGTCAAGTATATGCTTGATGACCACTAGCTCAGATCAACTGATTCTTTGCCTTTGTCCTCTTCCTGTAAGTTTTAAGTGTAAACCCCCCCCTTAGCCCTATATAAAATGGCCTCTGTTTCTGAGCTAGCCGCCTCTCTGAGCTACTTGGCTTGGGGAGTGCCGTCTGGCCAGACTAATAAAGGTCTATTTGCCAACTTGCCTGGTGTGTTCCTTCCTGGGTGACTCTCGCTGTCCGACAAGCTCCTGGAGCCTCACTGAGCTTCTGAGCCCAGCATCGTGGAAGCCTCTTGGCTGTTCACACTCCAGGAGTAAAAGTGAGACTTAAGTCTTATACTGAGAGGTAGAAAATAAAATAACAAAAGCAGAGCACTGGTGGTGCCAAGGGGGGTTCAGTGGGAGGCACCTAAAGCCTGAGGTATCTGGCCTTGAATTCTGCAAAACCTGAGTTATCAGCCCTCTTTTCTCATTTCTCTTTTCCTTGTTGCTGCTGTCACCTATCCTGTGTTCTTCAATAAATGTAACTACTTGTTACTTGCTACTTGGTGTATGCTCAGCAATTTTTTTCCTCCTCATACACAAGAAGCTGGTTTACAATTGACCCTTTCAACTGTAACAGAATGAGTATGGGGTAAGAAATATGGAGCAAGATGTATGTGTAGTGCTGGGTGGGGTGGCACACTGAGGATTGACACAAGTTCAAGGCCAGCCTGGATGACATAGTGAGTTCAAGGCCAGTTGAAAATATACAGCAAGGCCCTGTCTCCAAACCCTTCTCCCCACCAACAGAAAAGCATGAGCAGTTAGGCAGGCTTGGTCAAACTGTGGTCTAGTTGATCACTGTCTTTAGTGTGGTCCTGCAGGGCCCTGCTGGCTCCAAGAAATATTGCTCAAGGGGATGATTCATTTTCTGCCCTAAGGCGACCTGATTGCAAAGCTCCTGTCTCTGAAACTTGAGATGAGTTGAGGAGAAATGACTCAAAAAGAACAGGCCAGAGGAGCAAAATCGAGTCATTCAGGTAATAACTGTGTCACTCTCTTCCTTCCTTCCTGTCTCCCTTCCTTCCTTCCTTCCTTCCTTCCTTTCTGCCTTCCTTCTTTCAGACAAAGTCTCCCTAGTTAAGCAGGCTGGACTGAAACTCATGGTTCTCCCACCTCAGCTTTCCAGGGGGCTGGGATTATAGGCCACAGCGTGGTGCTAAAACCCCAGTGTTAAAGGAGCTTCTGTTGATAGAGGAGGAATATAATTCTCAACCTGCTAGATGTCAGATGTGTCAAGTTCATGTTCTCTTGAAATCAAAGAATGAATTACAAAGGACAAAGGAGTTTTACAGTAAGAAAGGTTTATTGGGGAATAGGAATAGCTCCTGAGAAACAGGAAGGGTCCTGAGTGGGTTGTCACCAAGGCCCTTTGTCAGGAGTAACTTATAGAGCAAAGTCACAATATGGGTACAACATGGGTCAAACTATAATCCAACAATAACATTACAAGTATATCCACTTAGCTAATGTTGAACCAATAGGGAAGCAGGGTATGAAGCAAGGGTATATGGCTGGCCTCATTAACTTTGGCTTATCTATGACTTCTAAAACAGGAACATTTTGGGAAGGGGTGGGTCCAGGTGTTCAGGTCACCCACCCCATGTCTGATGCATATCTGGATTTAACAGACTGAGTGATACTAATTATAGTATAGTCTCAAATTTCCACCTATTCCTTAGGGAAGTATGTTGGACCATTGCGACTTTATCTTGAGGCCTTCCCTTCTTCAGATGCACTCTTTATCTTGAGGCCTTCCCTTCTTCAGATGCACTATCAGCCACAATTCTAATATCTGCATTTTTACTGACCTCCTTAAGCCCAGTACCACTCTGACTGTATATTAACTTTTTTTTTTTGTACCAGGGATCGAAATTGGGTCTTCGTGCTTGCGAGGCAGGTGGCAGCAACACTGAACTAAATCCCTAGCCCTGTATATTAATTTCTATCTCATTTAGCTTTCTATAATACTGTTAC
The DNA here is from genome assembly GCF_012274545.1 of Fukomys damarensis. NCBI lineage: Eukaryota > Metazoa > Chordata > Mammalia > Rodentia > Bathyergidae > Fukomys > Fukomys damarensis. Next base: position 40,604,272 of record NW_022900949.1, read on the forward strand.
AGTGGAGGCCATGGCAATTGTGGCAACAGTAGGGAGTAACCGAACTTCTGGTGAGGGCAAGGTCTCAAAGGCCCCCTGTGTACTCCTAGTAATATATCAGGGACTTAGAGGCTAGGCCTGCAGTTTCCCAATTCATAACTAAAGGCAGGCTGAAGATTGGCATCTTTGCAAGCATTGGATTCCGGGAAAAGCAGAGCCTCACAGACCATTTCTTGAGAGGGCGCCCCCTGTCATGAGCCAGTGATGAGGTGCACTGTCCAGCAGTGCTCGCTACCTGAAAGAGTAACAGGTGGAGCTGGGGCACAGGAGAAAGAAAGGACGCCAAGACAGGAGTCTGATCAAGGCGATGTTTATTGCAGGCAAACATCAGACTTTTAAAGCAAAAAACCATAAGTGGACAAAACATAGCCAAACTGCAGACATTATAAGATATAGTAACCAAGCAACCGTAACAGCTGATTTACAGGAATAAGAAACTACAATTCTAGGAAACAGAAACTTAACCATTGAAATAGAAACTTAACTTTTAAGAGAGGCTTATGTGACAAGATGGAGTCAGCATAGCCATGCTAGCATGTCCCAACAACCCCCCAGTGGGAGAAGTTACCCCAGGAGCAATTCTTCTTCAGCAGGGAGCCAAATTGCCTCCTTAAGCAATTAACCCTGCCAAGCCAGTCCTGAGACACTGACCAACCAGGTGTCACTGTCACCTTAGAGTGTCCTGGGAGGTTCCTAAACCCAAGCTAGCCCTAGAATTAAGTCACAGGTTGGCTGAATCCCATAGCAAAGAAGTAATTTTCAGCACACATCTGTAGGAGACAGAGATGTATTAGGCCAAAAAAAAATTTTTTTTAAGTAGAATTTAAATACTTAAAGAGTGAGCCCTCAAGAGAGAGGGTTCATTACAATTTGGAGCTGGGAATATTTATATGATTTTGGTGGTGACAATCTGTGGAATTTGTGTCTATAAGTCTTGGGGAAAAAAGCGGCCTACTCACAGAAAGTTAACAGCCCCTTTGATATGGGGTGGGGGGATGTAACTCCCAACCTACTAGACGTCATATACACTGAGTTCGTGTTCCCCAAGTCAAAAAATGAATTCCAAGGAACAAGAGAGATCGAGAGTAGGAAATTGTATTGGAGAACAGGAATAGCTCCTGACAGTCAGAGGGATCCTGAATAGGTTGCCAACAATTCCTCTGAGACAGTTTTACAGAGCAAAATCCAGAGTTGGGTATAACACAGGTCAAAACTATAATCAACCAATAAGATTACAAGCAATAGCCACTTATTCTGCTTCTTGTTTGAACATTTTCTTCCCATTTCCCAATATCTATTATATATTTTGGTCCTTATTTACACATTTGGTTTCTCACACCAGAGAAACAATGTCAGCAATTAAACATGTGTGTCTGATTTATTTCACCTAAGAATATGGTCTCTGTTGGTGATCACCCTATTGACTATGCCCAGAACAGGCTGTAAGCAGTGCAGGCTGTAAAGAGTTAACCCCACAATTGGCTCATTTTAAGAAGTGAGTCTGACTGAAGCTTATATGACTCATAGAAGCGCCTCATAAGCACCACGGTAGCACACAGGTTGGCTGGACCTGAAAGGGAACTGTGCCGCTCAACAACTAGGCCACACACACCGAGAGGTCCGCTGAGATTTTTATTTAGGGGAGCAAAGTGGAGAGAGGGGACAGAGGAGGCAGGGAGGGGGGATGGGGAGGTGAAGGACTATTCATGGGTTTATTGGAAAGGGCCTCCCATAGGGGCGGGGTAAACTATCCTTAACCTATTGCAAGGCATGTTGTCTTTTAAAATTTGCGCCTTGTTGGAGCTCTAGGCTGGGGGTTTGGCATGGTGGCATGGTTTTGGGGGACAAAGAAACTTAAGACAGGTTTTAGGGGTAGAAGAACCTGGAGGTCTGATTTTAAATGGTGGTGTCGCAAAGTACCTTAACATGATCAATTCCTTAACATCCCTCCCTCTTTGGTTTTAGATGAGAAAGGGCAGCCAGTGTAAACCACACACTAGGGGAAGGGGGCGGAGTGTCTGTCTTCTGTAACTACTTCCTGCTGAGTTTGGGGCAACCAGTTGACCTAGGGGCAGCCGTGGGGGCTGGCCGGCTGCTTTGTGCTTTACAAACATGGAATTGTTGACAGCATTAGCATTTTTACTGGAAGTGTTGGTAGGGCTTCCTGAGAAAAGTCTAAGCACACAAATCAGTTAATGAGGGAGGAGAGAGGGGTAGAAGCTAATTTGTATGAGGCTGTGAACTGGGTTGGAGGGTTACTAAGAACAAGTAAAAAGGTAAAGACTGTGACTTCAGTCAAGGTGAAGTCTGATAAAGTTTTTTGGAGCCACACGTTAGTGACTCAGTTGCCTATAAAGGTAATAGGACCAGGGTGGGGAGCAAACCAGATAATATCAGTCAAAAGATCATTTAGAAAATGTTTAAACCAAGCCGAGATCTGAGCTATGGTTAGTTGGTTGGCTGTCATGTAACCACGTGGTCTCACTTAGGTCTTTGGCCTGAAGTATCAGCTGGTGAGCCATCTGTCAGGAGACTTGAGTGGAGAGGCAACTGACCTGGGATTGAATAAATCAGAACACAGGAGGCAACTGCATAGGTAGATGCAGCAGAAATCAGCTATGGGCCAGTCTGAAGAGTGGCAGGACTTTGATGATTTGGTCAAAGAACTGGCATAAAGTGGCCTGGAACGTGATTTCAGGAGATCCTACCTGGGTCTGAAGGAGGGCTGAGTTAGGCTGGGAGCTAATCAAGGTACACATCAGGGGCCTATCAGCTTGGGTAAGGTTTAGAAGAAAAAACAGGAGCAGGAGAGGAACCATTCTTGTCTCTGGAGATTAAGAATGGCAAAGAATGAGATTATGAGGTAATAGGTCAATGAGAGTAAACACCTGGAAGTAAAATTATAATTGGGAGGAGATACTGTGGCCAATCCTATCCCAGGAGTATTAATATAAGAAGACTTAGGATACCAGTGGGTGTTGTAGTATGAAATGTATCCCAATACCCCATGAGAGGATGAGGGGGTAAAACAGTTAGGTTGGCTTATCTGACTCAGGACTGGATGATGCTGAAGGATGCTGGGCAGCCAGGTCTTCTGGAATCTGAGTAAGTTTGACCTTCAGAGGTCCCGTGGAATAGCACAGATGTCATCCTGTGGATATGACTGGGAGAGGAGCATGAAGGTATGGTTTAACATGAAAGTAATTGAACCATCTTGGAAGGGAGTTAAGTTTAGAGCAGGGCTTTGAGTGCATTGTCTTCTGGAGTCAAAGTGTATGAAGTTCTCTGGATAGACCTATTTTACTTTAGAGTGGTAGTAGCTGCACTTTAGTTACCTTGACAACTGTGAGAGTAACCATAAGTGTCTTATATATGGCCCTTTTCATATATAAAGTCTCTCAAGATACAGGGTGGCCTTCCAAATAAGACCTCATATGGGGAGAATCCAGTATGACTTGGGGTATCTTTTATTTTAAAGAAAGTCAAAGGGAGCCGATCAATTTATAACCCGGTGTTATTTGACAATATTTACCTTAGTGGTATAATTTATCATTTTTTAACCTTACAAGAACTCTGAGGTCAATAAGCAGTATAACAGTTTAGCTAGATCTTATATAACCTGTTATAAATGCTGGCCCATTGTCATTGTCTATGGAGAGAGGGAGACCAAACCTTGGAATTTTCAATAAAATCTTCTATACCTCTGAAACACTCTGTATTTATAGGGAAGGCCTCAGGCCCTCTAGAAAAATTATAGACCCATATTAACACATTTATAACCTTTACAGGGGTTGGGTGTCTTAATCAAGAGGAATATTTGGGAGGAGAATGGGCCTCAAAAGTCTATCACTGGGCCGGGGATTTAGCTCAGTGGGATTTAGCCTTGTAAGCGCAAGGGCCAGAGTTTGATCCTCGGTACCAAAAAAACCCAAAAAACTCCTCATGATTGAACATTTTGACCTTCAACCTAATATGTCAAAGCAAGAGTAAAGAAGCTCTGACCAGGGCTCTCCTTGAGCCAATTAGCCAAGAGCAGATCATCATTTTAAACCTCATGTTTATTCCATTCCTAGTACTTTAATTCCAGTTTGGTTCTATCAGAGGGACAGTGACCTCTCTGGGATGACTCCCTTCTCTTTCTGCAGCATTCTGTTCACCTGTGTGTTTCCTAGCCTTTCCTAGGATTACTTTTTTTTTTTTTTTTTTAATCTGAGGTACAATAAGTAACCAAAACAATTTGGGCATTTTGTCATGAGAGGTCAAAAGCAAGAGTCAAAGTCTGAAACCCATCACCAAATCTACTAGGATCTTCTGAAAGTTAGCCTTTTCTTTTTTTTCTCATGATACAAGGGATCAAACTCCAGCTCCTGTGCTTGCAAGGCGGGTAGTGGAGCCGCGGAGCCAAATCCCTGGCCCAAAAGTTAGCCTATTCTTTGCATTATTAGATATTTGCCACTGAATAAAAGAACACGGACTTCAGTAGCCCCTCCTCTGTCCTCCCTTTGGGGCAAGATAAGACAGGAGTCAGGAGAGCAGGAAACTCCACTCTGAGTAGGCCCTACCAGCCTTAAAGCTGTCTGAGAAGCATGAGGAGGGGCCTGGAGAATGCTGGGTCTCTCTGCACAGAGGGCCTCTGATGGAGTTGATGATTGACTTGAAGAGCATAGGACTCATTTACTGGCCTGAGGATTACAAGAAGGAGTTTGAGGAGACCTCATGGTGTGGTTGTGAGGCAGATTAGCGTGTGACAGGTGTGTGTGGCCTGTCAATAATGGAGGTCCAGGGCTGAGGATTTAGCTCAGTGATTCCAGAGCCTGCCTCACAAGTATAAGGACCGGAGTTCGATCCCCAGTACCACCAAAAATAAAAAAAAAAAAAAAAAAAAAAATAATAATAATGGAGGTCCAGGAATTCACAGAAAAACAGTTCCCACAGCCTTGCACCTGCGACCAATCAGAAAATGCTTTCTTCAGTTTTTTTCACAAGAACTCAAGCAGCCTTTTTTTATACTGGGGATCAAACTCTGGACCTTGCACTTGCGAGGCAGGCGGTGGCACTACTGAGCCAGATCCCGGGCCCTCAAGCTTTGATAGAATGGCCTAGACTTGATGTCAGTCTGAGAGTGACAAGCACAAGGTCCTGAGTTTTAACCCCAGTACCAAGCAAACAAACAAACAACAGTGTTTTAAAGGAATAGTAATTTATTTATTTATTTTTTGTACCGGGGATTGAACTCGGGTCCTTGTGCTTGCAAGGCAGGCCACCAAACCGCTGAGCTAAATCCCCGGCTAAGGAATAGTAATTTAGACCGCCATTCTGTATCCATCTCTCACCATTTCCTAGTTCAGACTGAATCAAGAGCATTGCAACAGAAAATAAATGTGTTTTTCCTCCTCAAATTCTCAGATCAACTTGTTTCCAGTTTTTAAGGGTACCTTAGATTCAGCCTAATGGTGAGGTCGGTGGGATCTGCAGGGTATTTCCCATGCCACATCATGGAGCCTATGGTAGAAAGGGAAGACTAGGTCTAGGGTCCTTCATGAGGATATCCCACAAGAGGACAGAGACGCACTGAGCTCTGGGACATCTCCTGTGAGACTCAGATTGCACTACTCTCCATAGCCCACTGTGACTCCTTAGACAGCGGGGTGGAGGCCCCCACAGGCTTCATCTAACCACTTGAGAAACAGTATCCCTCCCACTTATCCCAATAATAAAAAATGATGGTAATTTATTTATTTTGTGTGTGTGTGGCACCCAGGATCAAACTCAGGATCTTGCACTTGCAAGGCAGGCACAGTGCCATTGAGCTAAATCCCCAGTCCCTGTTTGATTTTTTAAAAAATTATTTATTTATTTATTTATGTATTTATTTATTTATGTATTTATTTATTTTTTGAGACAGGGTCTCACTATGTATTTGAAGTTGACCTGGAACTCACTATGTAACCCAGGCTGGTCTCAAACTCACAGCAATCCTGCTGCCTCAGCCTCGCCAGTGCTGGGATTACAGGCATGCGCCACCACACCCAGCACCTGTTTGATTTTTTGAAAGAGAGTCTCACTATGTAGTTTAGAGTAGCTTTGAACTCACTATATATCCCAGGTTAGTCTTGAACTCATAGTAATTCTCCTGCCTCAGCCTCCCAAGTCCTGAGATTATAAATGTGTTCTACCATACATGGCTTGGTAATTTTTTTTTTTTTGTACCGAGGATCAAACTCAGGATGTTGCACTTGTAAGGTGGGCACCAGCACCAGTGAGATAAATCCCTGGCCCTTGGTAATTATTTTTTAAGGAAGTAGAAGTGAAAGTCTATTTGTCAACATTTCAGAGGGGGAAAAAAAAACCTAAGAAAGTTCTAAGTACAAAGATGGGGTCTGTTATCTATTGACTAAAATACTCCAGCTCGAAATCTGCATACTCACAGTTAGTTGAGTTCACCTTCATTGGCTGTTCCCTTTGCTCTGCTCAGGCCCTCAGGTATGTTTGTAAATTACCTGAATTTCTGTTAGAAGAAACAGCAGGGGATCTAGCCAAATTTAGAAGGGAAGAGGGGAGGAGGTTCCTATGTTCCCCTAAAGCAGAGACCTTAGCTCTTATCTATAAGGATGACATTTTCTAGTGTTTATGAGGTTGGTTTGGAAACATGGCTGACAAACAAGGCAGAAAGATGAAGTAGTACAGCTTTTTTTGTTTTTTTGTTTCTTCTGGTACTGGGAATCAAACTCAGGACCTTGCACTTGTCAGGCAGGCATGGTGCCACTGAGCTACATCCCTGGCCCTTGCTGAGGTTTTACTTTTGTTTGTTTGTTTGTTTGTTTGTTGTTTTTTACTTTTTTGAGGCTGGGTCTCACTGTGTAGTCCAGGCTGGTCTTGAACTCACTATGTGGCCTACACTGGCCTTGAATTCACAGTGATCCTCTTGCCTCAGTCTCTCAACTGCTGAGATTACAGGTGTATACCACAATCCCCAGCACATCCTGAGGTTTTAAGAAATGGGGCCCTGATAAAGTGAATGACTAAAGATAGATAGAGATAAAAGACCATCTACGAGAAAAGCACAGATAAGGCTTTGAGTACAAAAGAAGGACAGCCTAAAGTAGACGGCTACTCAAGCAGCAAAGTTACCAATTGATATTTCCTCCAAAAGAATGAGAAAGCTGAAAAAATTATTGGGAAGAACAAAAATGTAATATTGGCAAACAGAATGCAGTAAATCATCAAGAAAGTTACACATCATGACCGAGCTGGATTCATCCCAGGGATGCAAGGATGGTTCAACATATACAAATCAATAAATGTAATATACCATATTAACAACAGAGTCAAGGACAAAAACCATATGAACACCTCAAGAGATCCAAAAAAGCATTTGACAAAGTCCAACACCCATTCATGATAAGAACACTTCAGAAAATTGGAGATGATCTTTATCTCAATCTGATAAAAGCCACCTCTGACATGCTAGTGACATGCCGGGGGTGGTGGCACATGCCTGTAATCCCAGCACTCAGGAGGCTGAGGTAGGAGGATCGCTGTGAGTTCGAGACCAGCCTGGGCTACATAGTGAGTTCCAGGTCAGTCTCAACTACATAGTGAGACTCTGTCTCAACACCACCCCCCAAAAAAAGCTTTCGTACAGCAAAATAAACTACCAACAGAATGAAGAAACAACCCACAGTGTAGGAAAAAATTTTGGCAGCTGTTCCTCAGACAAAGGACTAATATCTAGAATATTTAAAGAAAGCAAAATAATCAGGCACCTCCAAATTTAAAGACCCACTCCAAGCCGGGCGTGGTGGTGCACGCCTATAATCTCAGCACTCGAGAGGCTGAGGCAGGAGGATCAGTGTGAGTTTGAGACCAGCCTGGGCTACATAGTGAGTTCCAAAAACCCAGTCCAAAAGTGGGCATCTGAAGAAGTAGAAAGAGCAAAGAAACACATGAAAAAATGTTCAACTTCACTGGCCATTCAAGAGATGCAAATTAAAATAACACTGAGATTCCATTTTACTCCAGAAAGAATGGCGGTTATTAAGAAATCAATCAATAACAAATGTTAGTGGGACTGAGGGGAAAGAGGGTCCCTTTCCCACTGTTAGTGGGAGTGTAGACTGACACAATCACTGTGGAAATCAGTGTGGAGATTCCTCAAAAAACTACAACTAGAGGTTCCATTCGACCAAGCTATTCCCCTTCTTGGTATCTTTCTGAAAGAATTAAAAGCATCACATCACAGTGACATATGCACACCCATATATACAGCAGCACATTTTGTAATATCTAAATATTGGAAACAGCCCAAATGCCCATTAGCCGATGCGTGGATGAAGATGTGGGTTTTTACACAATAGAGTCCTATGCTGCCATAAAGAAGGATAAGCTTGAGTCATCTCTAGCTAAATGAATGCACCTTGAGACCATACTCTTAAGTGAAATAAATCAGATACACATGTTTAAATACTACATTGTTTCTCTGGTGTGAGAAACTGAAAGTGAAAATAAGGACCAACATGTATAATAAATATTGGCAAATGAAAAGAAAATGTTCAAATGAAAAAGAACAAGGACAAAGGAAAGAAAAGACAAGGGAAAAAGAGCAAAGAGAAGGAAAAAATGGAAAGAAAGCTTTTGTAGATAAGGAGGGGAAAAGGAGTTAAGGGGAAGGGGAAAGAAAGAAGAAGCAGGATGCACCATGTAGAGGTACACGTTTCCTGTGAGAACGTTATCATTATATAGGTCTTAAATGTACCAATAAAGGTTTTGCTTCAAAGAAAAGTTGGCTCCAATAAACGGAATAAACTTGGTTAACAAAAAGAGAACTTAAATGTAGGAGCAAAAGAGGCATATTAAATGTTAGGTCATACACACATGGAACCTGCAGTCTTCTTGGGTCCAGGGCCATCTAAAATGGTCAATTCACAACTGGATTAATACCAGACACCCCAGCATCTCTTAACTGACTCAACCCTGAAATGAGTGACCAAAAATGGGGAAGAGAAGAAAGAAAAGGGGAGATAAACTTCAGGCCAGCCCACGGGCCTTTTCCAACAGCTGGGAAAACACAGGGGCCATATGTTTTCTCCTTCCCCTCCCACACACAAGGATCTGCTCTAAAAGCCATGAGAAAAGTTCCTGGGTCCTCCAGCTCTCAGTACTCTCCTCCAATATCCAGCTCCCAGCCTTGCTCTCTGATAATTAATGTCAGAAAAAAAAGGTAAAGCATTTGAGTATTCTACAAATGAAATTCTGAGTGGGAGAGAAGGGACAAAAAGGGACACCCCCCCCCCCGAATTGGGGGTTTGACAAAAAGGGACCCCCCCCCCCCCGAATTGGGGCTTTTTTAGAGGAAAGAGACAGAAAGAAAAAAAAAAGTAAACAGGTGGGCTCCTTCTTGGTTTAACTCTTCAGACTTCAAGTCCTGAGGATAACAGCAGATATCACCTGAATGACCACTTGAATTTACACTCTTAGGACATGTTCCCAGCCAACCAAAAAGGGGAACCATGGCATCAGGTGGACCAAGATTATGCTCCTCGGTTCTGAGGGGAAAAGAGAAAAAAAATCTTTCCCCAAAGGGCCTTACGTCCTAGCTGATTGCCATGAACGTATTACCAGCATTCTGGGTTCTAAAGAGATTCTTTCCCGATTTTTGGTGTCCTGTACACAGAATTGGACAATTCATATGGGAAATGTAGTGGCAACGCTTGTAATCCCAGCACTCAGGAGGCTGAAGCAAGAGGATCACTGCAAGTTCAAGGCCAGCCTGAGACACAAAGTGATTTCAAGGCCAACCTGAACTACATAGTGAGACCCTGTTTCAAAAACAACAACAAAAAGAAGGGCAGAGAGTAATGCTACTTGTTGAATTAAAGACTGCTGGTTCTGGAAGAAAAACTCTCATTTGGAAATGCATAAGTTTCTTCTCTCTTTTTTTTTCTTCTACCCCTTAATAGGATCTTTTATTTCAATTTTATCACCTTCTTCCCATCTTCCATTGATTAATTTTTAAAATTATATTTTTTCATGCTTCCATTCCCTGCAACCAGTGTGCTTACTAATATAGTATAGTCATGAACCTTTATGAATCTGTAGATAATTACATCAGACTATGGTTGAACATTATTCAAATGATAATGGAAGTAAAATTGCTCTGTTGAGTATATATTTATTATACATAAATATCTGATGGGTCTTAGAGTTTATACTGTAACTATAGATCTCATTTTATGTTTAAGCGTGGTGTATTATTAGTTCTTAGGGTTTGTCAATATCTAGTTGGTACTTGTTGTATTGCATTTGTTTGCTTGTTGTTTTGTTTTGTTCTGTTTTGAGACAGGGCCTCACTATGCAGTTCAGGCTGACCTTGAACTCACTATGTAGTTTAGGCTGGCCTCACATTCACAGAATTCCTCCTGCCTCAGCCTCCTGAGTGCTGAAAGTACAGGTGTGCATCACCATGCCTGGCTGATGCTATTGTTGTTGCTGATTTTACTACTGTAGTCAAGGTGACATAGTTGTTGCTATATAGTTCAGGCTGGCCTTGACTCATTGTGTAGCCCAGGCTGGCCTCAAACTCCTGGCGATCCTCCTGCCTCAGCCTGGGGTTGCGCTGGGATTACAGACATATGCCACCGTATTCGGCCTAAAGAGGTCTTAATACTAGCAATATAGTGGGGCCAGGGATTTGGCTCAGTGGTTCTGCCACCTGCCTTGCAAGCACAAGGGCCCAAGTTCAATCCCTGGCATCCCAAATAAAATAAAATAAAAATCTTAAAAAAAAAAAAAAAAACTAGCAACATAGCTACTCAACATAATCTGCAAGTCTTAGCACAAAAAACAAACAAATTTTTAAAAATGGGAAAACAAAGCAACAAAATACATCTACAAACAACTCCCCCAAAACAAATCCAGAGAGCAGTGAGGGGGAAGAAATCAAAAGTCACACAGCCAAACTATCTGAAACAGTAACTGTAGAGTTAACAAAATAGATCAATAAGACATTTTGCAAATTCAAAGCAGAACTAAAGAGATAATGATCCTAGTAAAACAAGAGATCAAAGAATCTAGAGAAGACACTAATAAAAAACTAGAGGACAGCACTCAGGAGGCTGAGTCAGGAGGATCGCTGTGAGTTCAAGACCAGCCTGGGCTACACAGTGAGCTCCAGGTCAGTCTCAACTACATAGTGAGACCCTGTCTCAAAAAACCAAAAAACAAACAAATAAACAAACAAAACTAGAGGAGCTAACGAAAGACGTAAACTCTGAATGATCAGCAAAGGAAATAATTGGAATCCATAAAAAAAGTTTCAAACAGAAATCCAGGAAATTAAAATTTTTATTGAAATTATAGGCAGCAGAATTGACCAGTGTGAGGATAGAGCATCAGATCTAGAAGACAGGCCTGTGGTGAGTGAAACCTTGTAAACAACAAGGAAATATGAAAAATGTATTCAGCAGCTTCTAGATGATGCAAAGCCTTATCTAAGATTAATTAAAATTCATGAAAAATTGGAAGGTAGCACAAAAGACATAAAACACCTGTTTACAGAAGTAATAGCTGAAAACTATCCAAGCATGAAAAAATAATTTGATATACAGATAAGTCAGGTATGTAGAACCTCAAATAGAAAAGAATCACTCGGACCAGGATTTTAGCTCAGTGGTGCTGCCATCTGGCTCGCAAGTGCAAGGTCAGTTCAATCCCCAGTACAAAAAAAAAAAAAAGAATCACTGTAAGACATATCATGGTGAAGTTTCCAAAAATCCAGGACAAGAACAGAAACTCAGCTGGGTGTGATGGTAAATAATGTAATCCCAGCACTTGGGAAGCTGAAGCAGGAGGATTGCCATGAGTTTCAGCCAAGCCTGGACTACATAGCAAGACCCTGTCTCAAAAAACCAAAAACCGAAACAACAACAACAACAACAACAACAAAAAAAAAAAAAACCCAGAATCTTAAAAGCTGTTAGAGAAAAGAAATAAATCACTGATAAAGGAAAATCCATCAGAATTACAGCAGATTTCTTAACCACAAACCCAAAAGTCAAAAAGTACTTAGAGTGAAGTATTTCAAGCCCTAAGAGAAAACAACTTCCAACCCAAACTGACATATCTCATAAAGTTATTTTTCAAAATTGATGGAGAAATAAGATATTTCCATGTTAAAGAGCACTTAAAGAAATTCATAGACACTAAACCAGACCCTAAAATATTTTCAAGGATATATTAAAAAGAGACAATGTAGCTAACAATGCCAAAAGGCCCAAAACAATGAATCCACTCAGCAGGGTAAGCAATTTAATGTAGATGGGAAAGAAAGAATCAACAACAGGAAAATAGGATGACAAGAGTAAGTCAATACCTATCAGTGATAGCCACCAATATGAATGGTCTCAATCCACCAATCAAAAGACACAGATTAGCAGAATAGATCAAAAAACAAGACCCAGCAATATTCTGTATACAAGAAACACATTTAATCCAAAAAGAAATTCATAGACTGAAAGTCAAAGGATGGAAATCAATATTGCATGCAAGAGGAATGCAGGAAAAAAATGTAACTGTAACTATCCTAATTGCAGACAAAGTGGATTTCAAGCCAAGACTGATCAGAAGAAATGAAAAAGGATCAGTACATATTAGTTAAGGGTATCATTCAATAGGAAAAAATAACAATTATAAACATATATGCACCAAATATCAGCACACTCAACTATATAGAACACTATTGGTCCTGAAAAATCAGATAGACACCAGTATAATTATAATGGGAGGCCTCAATACCCCCGTCACAAATGGACAGATCAACTGGATAAAACACCAACAAAGAAAGAAGAGAAAAGCAAGGCTGACAAGGCATAGCTATGCCCAGTTCTTAGGTCCTCTGAAGGGAATCTGGGAGATGATGGTGACCCCAGGCAGTACAGATATAGATGTCAATTGCAAGTACCACTGATATGACCTGGGCAAGAACCCAAGTATGTAGAGAATTTGGTCAGTGACCTAATGGTCAGTGGTGGTTATGACTGTCAATTGGAAGACACTCCATCAGCAAGCAGAGGCAAGAGGCATTATCACGGGAAGATGGAACCTTAAGGACAGTCTTCTGTTTACTGAAACATGGAAGAGCTTTGCCTGTGTGACACACAGATGGAAACAGGGCAAAGGAACAAATGTCTACAACAGCAACCATGCTGAAGTTCCATCCTGCTTCACAGGAAACAGCCATTCCTTCTTCTAGTGCCTGGAAGAGCATTGGTAACAGATACACAGACGGCATGGAACATTTGCTATGTATTCCAGGTTGACCTTGATCTCACTGTGTAGCCTAGACTGGCATCAAATTCATGGCGATTTTCCTGTCTAAGCCTCCTTAGCGCTGGGATTACAGGTGTGTTCCCAGAAGAGGTTTTTCTGAATAGCTGAGGAAAAAGTTGGAGTAGAGTCCAGTAAAATTCAGCCACAAGTCAGTCTGAACTGAGGCAACTCTTTGAACTATGCATGGCATATTATAAGGACATAGCCAGTCTTCCATATTCGAGGGTTCCACAACTGAATTCAAACAATTGCAAATGGAAAACACTTGGGGAAAATTGTATGTGTATTAAACATGTATAGATTGCTGGCCATAGTGGCCCACACCTGTAATCCCAGCACTTGGGAGGTTGAGGCAGGAAAATTGCCACAAGTTTGAGGCTAGCCCTAGGCTACATAGTGAGTTCAAGGACAGACTGAACTACATAGTGGTATTCTGTCTCAAATAAACAAACAAGTAAAATAAACATGTACAAATTATTTTTCTTTGTCATTAATCCCTAAACAATACAAGTATTTACATTGTATTAGGCACTATAAGCCAGCAAGAGATGATTTAAAGAATACAAGAGGACAAACACTCTTTTTTTTTTGGTAGTAGGGTTCGAACTCAGGACGTCATGCTTGCCAGGCAGGCACTGTGCCAACTGAGCTAAACTGTCAGCCCTGTAAACACTATTTTGTATAAGGGACTTGAGGTTCCATAGATTTTTGGTATTGTTAGGGTTCCCAGAACCAGTCTCCTGCTAATACCAAGGGATAACTATACCTAAATTTATTAGATTTATACCTTACTGCAATCGAACACAAGGCAGAGTTGGTATCTTTCCCTTCTCTCATATCTTCCTTCTTACCCTTAACTATTTTTGACCAAAAAGTAAGTGAATTTGTTGCCTGAGCCAGAAGTAGGTCAGACCTGAGCTGAATATCAAGCCAATAGAGGGAGGTTTGGTGCCAATGGTGATTAAATGAGAACTGGAAAGACATTCTCACTCTGAATCCAAATATGGGAATTTAGAAGGGGAAGGCTAATTTTAGATGGTTTAAGTATAGGCTATCATGGCTTTCCTCACCATAGCCCCCACTGTTTCCTCCAGATTGTACTTTTATCTTGCTTTTTGCTCTTTTACTCTGCCCAAGCTCACTCTGCAGAGCCAATATTTCTCTCACTGTTCACTTTTACATTTTTAAATAAACTTTGCCACTGGGGGGGGGATTAGTACAAAGAGATACATTTATTACCTTTATTACCAGGAATCAGTAATTTTCCATTCATGTCAATACTTCATTGCTGGGTGTGGTGGTACAGTAAAGCCTTTTTTTTGAGACAGAGGCCTGTTAGGCTGTCCTTGAACTTGCTATATAGCCCAGGCTGGCCTCAGAGTCACAAGCTACCTCAGCCTTTGAGTGTGAAAAAATATTTTATTGTAAAGAAGTCATACCCTTATATCACCAGGTGCTTAAAACACTCATGCTTTCGCTAGGCATGGTGGCATGTCCCTATAATCCCAGCCCTGGGGGAGGCTGACAAGGAGAATTGACGTGAGCTCAAGACCAGCCTGGGCTACATAGTGAGAGTTCAAAGTCAGCCTGAACTACATAGTCATACCCCATCTCTAAAACAAACAAACAAACAAACTACTCATGCTTTAACTATTAGGATAAAAATTGTTATCATTTATTTAGATTGGGTTGGTTTGTTTGTGGCAATCTTCCCAAGTACTGGGATTACAGGTATCTGCCACCATGCCTGGCTGGTATTTTTTTTTTTTAATAGAAAGTTTTTTAAAACTTTATACATTACTACTCTTCAAATACATAAGATCCCATATTATTATAATCATGGGAATCATTTCTTAAGAGTTTTTAAATTGCCTGTATTTCTCTGTCATAAAGAGGAAAACTGCTGACAATCTTGCTTCCATACAAAATTGACAATCTCATTAAAAATGCTAAATTTATATTGTGAATATAATATCACCACTCTCATACCAATTGCTTATGTTAAAAAATAGTCACTAGGGCTGGGGATTTAGCTCAGTGGTTCGGTGGCCTGCCTTGCAAGCTCAAGGACCTGCGTTCAATCCCTGGTACCAAAAAAAAAAATAAATAAATAAAAATAGTCACTAATTGGTTTCAGCTGATGCGTTATTAAAGGTGGCTAATGTTAACTATTTTCCTCCTTATTTTAGAAAAACTGGAGTGATTCAAAGAAAGCAATCTATTGCCTGGAGGAACTTGAAATTTTTAAATACTCTTTGATCAGTTTGAAAATGATGGTTCTGGTAACAAGACTGGACTTCTAAAAAAAAAAAAAAAATCAATAAATAAATATCAGAGTTGCACCAAGTCTTTGAACAAATGAACTTAATAGATAGCTACAGAGTGTTCCACCCCCAAAAAATACATATATTCTTCTCAGTAGTGGATGGAACTTTTTCTCCAAAACAGACTAGATACTAGTGCATGAAATATGCTTAAGCAAATGCAAAAGAATTGAAATTATCCCATATATATTATCAGATCATAATTCAGTGAAACTAAAAATTCAATGGCAAAATATTTCAGAGAAACTTTTCAAATTCATGGAGATTAAATAACTTCCTCTTGAATAATCAGTGAGTCACAGATTAAATTAAATAGTTTTTTTGTTTGTTTGTTTTGGTACTGGGGATCGAACTCAGGTCCTTGGTTTGCAAGGCAGGCGGCAGAATCACTGAGCTAAATCCCCGGCCCAGAAATTATATAGTTTCTACAAATGATAATTCCAGTGCAACATACCAGACTCTGGGACACAATAAAAGCAGTCCTAAGAGGGAAGTTTGTAGTGGCGAATTCCCACAACAGAAAAACAGAGCAAGGGCCAGGGATTTAGCTCAGTGGTTCCACCACTTCCCTCACAAACTCAAGGTCCTGAATTTGATCCCTGGTACAAAAAAAAAGAGGACTACAGGCCAATCTCTTCAATGAACATAGTTGTAAAAATCCTCAATAAGATACTGGCAAAGAGAATGCAGCAAATCATCAAAAAGATAATGTACCATGACCAAGTAGGATTTATTCCAAGGATGCCGGGATGATTCAACATACACAAACCAATAAATGTGATATACTACATAAGCAGAAGAGGGGACAAAAACCATATGATCATCTATATACCTGCAGAAAAAGCAATTCACAAAATTCAACATCTATTCATGATTTTTTAAAAAAGGAACAAAAGATCAGTAGAAGGTTTTTACCTCAATCTGAAAAAGCCATGTATGAGAAACCATCAACCCACATCTTACTAAATAAAGAGAAGCTGAAACAGAATTTATATGCATACTACCTTGATGATTTCAAAGTGTTTGTAAATAGACTGGTTTTAATGTTTGAAATGGTAATTAAAAGACCTACTCACATACCTTAA
>NW_022900949.1:40621189-40626184 GCF_012274545.1 Fukomys damarensis
TTAAAAAAAAAAAAAAAAAAGAGAGAAAGAAGGTGAAAGCTGGCCTCTAAAAGCAGGAAAAAGACAAGGATAGTACTCTGCAAAGAGAGATCATAGAGACTAGCAGAAAATGAAAAGATATCCCTGTTCCTGGATAGGCAGAACAAATACAGAGCAAATGGTCACACTTCCAAAACTGTTATACAGATCTAATGCAACCCAAATCAAAATACCAATAGCATTCCTCACAGAATTAGAGAAAACAATCCTAAAATCCATATGGAACCAGAAGAGACCTAGAAAAACAAGAGCAAAACTGGGCCACAAGGGCAAGTCAGGGGCATCACCATCCTAGACTTCAAGGTACACTACAAAGCTACTAATTTTTTTTTTAAAGCATAGTATTGCGGAGGGGAGACTTATGGGTCAATGGAACAGAACAGAGGTTGCAGAAACAATTCCAAGCATAGTCAACTACTTTATCTTTGACAAAGGGGTCAAATCCCCTCACTGGAGGAAAGATATCCTCTTTGACAAATGGTGCCAGGAAAACTGGCTATCCACACACTGAAAATTGAACTTAGACCCATATCTCCTATCATGCGCTAAAATAAAAATCAAAATGGATCTCAACATTAGAATAGAAACACTTACATACCATGGCAGGGGAGGGTGGCATGACTGTAATCTCAGCACTCAGAAGGCTGAGGCAGGAGGATTGCCACCAAGTTTGAGGCCATCTTGGGCTACCCAGTGAGTTCAAGTCCAGCCTAAATTACAGAGCAAGAACCTGTCTCAAAACAAACAAACAAATAAAACAAAACAACAGAAACACAATCTGTTGGAAGATAGAATAGGTAAAATCATTGAAGACACAAGTGTAAGCAAAGTCTTTCTGAACAAATCCCCAATTACACAAGAAATAATACCAAAAATCGACAACTGAGATCAAATTAAAAAGCTTCTACACAGCCAAAGAAACACTAACAAAGTAAAGAGACAGCATACAAAATGGGAAAATTTTTTGCCAGCAACTCCTTAGGATTATATCTAGAATACAGAGAACTCAGAAAATTAGACCTTTTAAATTTGAAGACCCAATCCAAATATGGGCATTTGAAATGAATAGACACGTCTCAGGTAAAGAAATACAAGCAGCCAACAAATACATGGAAAAAATGCTGAACATCATTGGCCAAAAAAAGAAATGTAAATTTAAAGAACACCGAGATTCCATTTCACCCCAGGAAGCATGGCTACCATCAAGAAATCAACCAATAGCAAATGCTGGTGAGGCAATGGGGTGCTGTAGGGGGAAGAAACCCTGCTTCAATGTTGGTGGGAGTGTAAACTGGTACCGTCACTACGGAAGTCAGTATGGAGATTCCTCAAAAAACTAAAACTGGCAATTCCATTGGACCTAGCTATTCCCATTGAAGGTATCTTCTTAAAAGAGTTAAAGTCATCATACTACAGTAATACATGCATATTCATATATATAGCAGCACAATTCATAATAGCAAAATCTTTAAAAATTTTTTTTTAATTTTTTGAGATAGGCTCTCCTTATGCAGTTCAGGCTGGCTTTGAACCCACTACAGAGCCCAGGCTGGCCTCAAACTTACAACAGTTCTCCTGCCTCAGCCTTCCAAGTGCTGGGATTACAGGCATGTGCCACCACACCCAGCTAATAACTAAATCTTTAAAATAGACTATATACCCATCAACAGATAGAAATAGGTAAAGAAAATATGGTATTTATATACAGTCGAGTACTACTCTGCCAGAAAGAATGATAAATGAGGCAATTTAGGCAAATACATGCACCTTGAGACCATAATGTTAAGCGAATAAATGAAATACATATTTAAATATTGCATTGTTTCCCTTATATCAGAAGCAAAATAAGAGATATTAAGAAGTAGGGAAATCTTTTTCAAGCAGTAAAGGGAACAAGAAATAGAGGGAGGGAGAAAGGAAGGGCCAGGGGTTTTTGTTTTGTTTTGTTTTTTGATACAGGGTCTCACAATGTAGTTCAGGCTGGACATGAACTCACTATGCAGCCCAAGCCGGCCTCAAACTCATGGCAATCTTCCTGCCTCAGCTTCCCCAGTACCCAGGGTTGGGGGGACCTTGGAAAGAAGGGACTGCTGCGCTCAAATTAAAACTCAGATGGAGGTGAAATTTTTCAACAGCGAATATCATTGTATTGTATAGATTAAATGTACCAATAAAATTAGTTAAAAAAAAACCAAACAAATAGAAGGGCCCCTTGTCAGTGATCCTTACCATACCCATTGCAGTAAAGGTGGAAGATATAGCTGGCTGGCTTCTCTACTGAACCATCTGAAAATGCAGATCCCCTAAAAGCAGAAAGTTACTCCTGTAAACCTCTTGAAGACCTGAGGCTTCTCTTTAAAAAGCAAGACTCCATACTGCTCTGGGTGCAGATAGAGTCACTAAATGACCCTCATTCACCACAGGTTAAATAGGCACCTTTATGAGGACACCTGTTTTTAATTAGATACATAATGTGGGTAATCTGGCTAAGGCTGTGGCTCTCAGGCTTTTTGTAATTTATCTAATATCGTTATTTGCCATATTTTCTCTTCCACGGGAGTGTAGGACTCTAACCTGTTCCTTCTCATATTTGGGCTAGATTTTCATTTCTTTAACACAGAGAACCATAATATTCAAATGTAGTTGGAGAGAGCATAATTCCCAGTAGGTAGGGCCTACAACTCCTTTCAGCAGGAAGTAGCTGTAGGAAGAAGGAGACCTCCACTTCCTCAGAATCTCACAATTGTGATGATTTGGGAGGAAAAAAAGAGAATTGAGATGTGTTGTGTATATGTACCAATTCCCCACAGTGAATATAATAAGTATGTACTGCAAATATGTACTAATAAAATTTTAAAAATGAAAAAAATATGCACCAATGAGAAGGGGGAAGGAGGAGGGTCTTAATTACTTTTCTCTTGTTGCTGAGACAAAACATTCAACACCTAAAATTAAAGGGGGAAAGATTTATTTGGCTTACAGTTGTAGAGGTTTCAGTCCATTTGCTGGCTCCAAGACAGAGTGGCACATGGCAGAGGGACTCTGCAAAGAAGAAACAGTATGGTGTTTAGAAGGTGGCAAAGCAACAAGGGACTTTCACAGCATCTTCCTATCCCTTTTATCTTATTCAGACTATTTAGGGTGAGTAGCACTCACCCTTAATCCAAATGCCCTCCAACCTAGCCCCACCATGAATCAATCACGTACCCTAAATCCAGCCACCTCTGAAAAAGAATGAGGCTTTGTGGGGGAGGGACATCTAAACACAAGTCATAACAGGAAGGAAAGGGCAAGGGGATTAAAAAAAAAAACTAACAGTAGTATGTACAGGTAACCATTCCCCAGTATAATTGTAAATGGCATGAATTAAGCAACAACAACAAAAAAGAATTACACAGATTTAGACGTCTAAGAGGGAAATGAGGCAGGAGATTAGGGCATAGCAAACTGGCTGGGGAAGTGAGCATGACTGGTCAATCAGAGAGTTCCAGGACACACAGGCAGAACAGATTCCAAAGGCCAGCACCTAGAACTAGTCATAGAGTGCTATCTCTAGTTCTTCACATGAGAACTTGAGCAGGTTTTTAATAGGACAGCCTAGACCTGACCTCTAGAGTGAGAGATACAAAACACGGCCATCATCAAGCTGGTGCCCACTGTTAACACTATGATCTGCAGGTTGTACTTCTTTGCTTATCTTTATTTGTCCTATACATAATTCTTTTCTTTTCATACCTTTGGTAAATGTAAAGCACCACCACTTTTTGCACTTGTCTTGACCAATTCATTGTTCAGGACAAGAAGAACCTAGAAACCACCTGTAGGAAGCTCAAGCACTCCAAAATCTGGTAACAAGGGCAGGCTAGAGAACTTCAGGATATGCTATGGAGACCAAAAGACCAACTATTACTGGCAACTTAGTTTCATGTGCTCAGGTTCATCTGCTCAACAGTAACCAAATCAAAGGAGGTAAAAAGAAAAAATGATTTATTCAAAGCTAGCTCTGAGAAGATACAGGGGCTCATTTTCCTCAAATAACCTGTAGGTGGACAATGGTCTTCTTTTAGTAAGAAATAGAGTGGAGAGGGAGCAGAACAACTTTAAAAGTTAGATTTTTTTCCTTTCGAGGCAAGTGGTTTCTCCAGACTTCCTCAGGTTTAGGGCATAAACGTCACCCCCTTCTCCCGAGCCCAGATGAAGGGATAGAAAATACAGATGCTGGTAATAGGAAGCAGGAGCCTAGTATCCCGTCCAACAGAAAGGGGACAACAAGCTGAAGATGGTTGTCATAAAGGAAGTGGAGATCTGCATTACCTCTGTGCTTTCCTTCCCCTCTGTTTCGTGCTATGAAAGACCATGCCCAGGGATGGTGACCCACACCTGTATATACCCAATCAGGAGCAATTACAGAGAATCACCACTCTGAATCAAATTTGAATCCTTTTATTGCCAAGCAGCAATCAAAAGCAGCTCACACTCGAAAAACTCTCAGTGATGAAAAGTGGCTTGTGGGTTTCTATTAAGCAGCTCTTCTAGTTGGGGAAGGCTCAGGGAGAGGAGAAGCAGACCTTTGCTAAGTTAGCAGGGATCAGGGGAAGTTTCACACAGTTTCATTGAAATAAAATATCACACAGGTGCTGAGTGTTTTGTTCACAAGGTTGTAAAGATAACATATAGTTGCAGACTTCTCTACCAAATGAGAAGGCCACAAAGATAACACATAGTTACAGACTGCTCTATCAAACAGGATGCAGTGGCATTAACTGAGGGGATGCCCAAGAGGGGAGAGGGGGAGGTGACCTCCCAGAATCACTGGACTTTACACAAATGGAGGCAGATTGGCTATCACACTTTAATCCCAGCACCTGAGGTGGGGGTGGGGCCAGAGGATTCCTGCAAGTTGAAAGCCCTGCTTGGGCTATACAGCAAGGCCCTGTCTCAAAAAAAAAAAAAAAA
>NW_022900949.1:40626299-40656137 GCF_012274545.1 Fukomys damarensis
TAAAAAAAAAAAAAAAAAATCTTGTCTACCTATACCCACTGAAATGATAATTTGAGGCAGATGAGCCCCTCCATGCCCTCAGTGCTAGCTTTTTTTTTTTCTGTGTTTATACGAGGGATCGAAATTGGGCCCTTGCAACTTCAAGGCAGGTGGTGGAACCACTGAGCCAAATCCCCACCCACCCGCTTTTTTTTCCCCAAACTCAGGACCTTGTACTTGTCAGATAGGTGCAATGCCACTAAGCTACAACTCTAGCCCTATGGCATCTTTTGATTTGGTCAGTTGCAAAAAAATAAAGCTGAGTGTCTGGTAACAATGTAATATTTACCAATCAGCTTTTCTTTCTTGTTCTATTTCCTTGTTCCCACCTTACCAGCCCCACAGTTCCTACCAAGGTCCAGAGGGAACTCTCATTCTATTTTTGTTTTGTTTTGTCTTTTTGCACCAGGGATCGAACTTGGGACTTTGCGCTTTCAAGGCAGGCAGTGACACCACTGAGCTAAATCCCCAGCCTGCCCACTCTTGTATAGGGCGGGACAAGCCAATTAGGTCTATACCTAAATTCACAGTTTTGTCTTTGACAAGCCAAAAGGAAGGTGTGCATGGGGGCACTGGCACAAAACTTCCATGACTTCTGTGGATACCACCTTCCCAGAACATCTCTGGTCCCACCACTCCCTGAAACTCACTCTTGAAGTGTTTTTATGGAGGTGTTATTACCAAGGCATGATCGATTAACTCTTTGGTTATTGGACTCTGGAGTTAAGGCTGAAAGTTCCAACTCTTTCGTGCTGGCTTTGTAACTGGCATTGCAAAATGGAACTATAAAAGTTAGAGGTTGTTTTGTTTTGGGTACCGGGTATTGAACTCAGGTCCTTGCAGCAGCACCACTGAGCTAAATCCTGGGTCCTTTTGTTTTGGTTTGGCGTTGCCTTTTTTTTTTTTTTTTTTTTTTTTTGGTACCAGGGATGGAACTCAGGCCCTTGCACTTGCAAGGCAGGCGGAGAAATCACTGAGCTAAATCCCCGGCTTTGGGTCCTTTTTTTTTTCATACTGGAATCGAGCTCAGGCCCTTGCACTTGCAAGTTGTTTTTTTTTGTTTGTTTGTTTTCTTTAGAAAAAAGTGGCTTCCTGAGCCCTAGGGCATAAATAGCTTCCTATATCTCTCCTGAGCCCAGCTGTTGGGATAAAATACGAACAACTTGGTGTTGAAAAGAGGGTATGGCCAGAGGTCACTCAAGCACCCTGGAGAAAGGTCTTAGCCTACCTAGCATGAAGGGCTGAGAAACACAGGACTGGGTGTCAGGTGGTGGTTCCTCAATGCGCCAAACACCTTAAAGAATGACAATGATGAATGTAACTACTGTATACCTAAAATGTACCAATAAACTCAATGAGAAAAAAAAAAAAGAACGACAAAGTCAAATTCTTAGCAGCTGTGTCAAGGCACAAACTTGGAACTCTTCACTCTGCTGAAGGACTCTCTTTCAGCTACAGGGCTGAGATGGCTCATTATCAAACCAAAGGGCTGACTCTGTGGTTTCCAGATTAAAATACTGATTGAATCACATTAGACTGGCTCTTCCTCGTCTCAGTGTGGGTTTCCCTGTGTCAGGCTTGATCTGGCCATGACCTGGCTAATGAATACATTGTTTAATTCCAAACTATAGTTTTGGCTTAGATCCGAAAAACTGCAGCCCTCAGAAAAAACATGCTACTCTTTCAAGTGGCTAAAGACCAGATGCAAGCTGTGCTCTCTGCCCAGGTGTAGGCTGGGCCATCTCTGTGCAGAAAGAACACAGGATGGGATGTTATAGAAAAAAGATATGACCACAAAGTACAGCACATCTTCCTGCTGCCAAGTTTTCTGATAACATCCATATATCTGCCTTGACTGCCACATGGACCCTGACCAAAAATATACATGTCAGATCCCTTCCCAATACCCTAAAAACTCCCTGCCTTTTCTTTGTTCACCACCGATGGCTTTGTCACCCTCAGTCCACCTGAGCCTAGGTGAATAAAGTCTGTGCCTCATTGCCTTCCACGAGCCTTCTCAGGTGTTCTACCTCTGTCATTTGTTACATCCTGGACCTGGTCCTAAGTAAGGCCCTGTTAGAATCAATAATGATCCAGATTGAATGGGCCAATAATAGTCCAAGTTCTTGTGTGTGGCGTACAAAGAACTGCCAAGCATACAGACAGTAGTAAGTAGTAAGTAGCTATGTTTATTAAAGATCACAGGAAAGGTAGGAAACAGAGGGTCGATAACTCAGGCTTTCAGAATTTAAAGGGCACCAGGGATTGAATTTGGGACCTTGTACTTTCAAGGCAGTGGGGGCACTACTGAGCTAAATCCCCAGCCCTCTCTGAAGATGTTTTGATGAACTGTGGATGTGGAAACAGGTTTTCATCTTGAGTTATGGTCATCATCAGTAGTTTGATGGTTGCCAAACAAGAAGAAACAAATTTGACTAAGAGATAAAATATGTAAAATCTAAATAATAAGGCTATTTAAGCATTAAAAATGGTCATATCTAGTTCAGTAACCAAAGACCCCCAGTTCTAGATATTTGTCCAGCACATCCATGATTCGCAGTTCTTTATGGATCTTGGAAGCATGATCACATCTCGTATCATGTCCTTTAAACTCAGGACCTTGTGCTTGTGAGGCAGATGCAGCACCAGTGAGCTAAATCCCTGGCCCTTTTCCTTCTCTTTTAGCAACAAACATAGCCCCTTTGTTTCAGCTGTTAGTGTGATAGTCAAGCCAACTCTATCTTGTGCCATAATGCCAGTTTGTACCTGTGCTTGGATGAAGCACTTGTGCTTGGACGAAGAACCCCAAAACCCTGAATCCTGATTGGTAGTAAACTTGCTACAGTTGCAGGATGTTTGTAGTTCACCTATTGTGTGAAACTTCCTTGTGCCACCTACTAACTGGGTATGGTTCTGCTTCTGTAAGATTCTGCTCACTCTCCCCTGAAACCTCTCCAACCAAAAGCATGATTTAAAAGGAGAAATCAAACTGCTTTCCATTGCCAAGAGAACTTTCTGGGCAGTAGCCCCCCTCGGGTTCTGGCTTTAATAAATGGGCTCAAATCTGGCACAGAGTGTGGTGCATCTCTATTGTTCTAAGTCACTCACCCATAACTTTAGGAGATCTAATCCCCCACAATGTTGTATGGCCACCACTCTTAGTGAATCTATCTGGTCTTGAAGGAGAGCAATACTTTGGGTAAGTGTGTTTAGGCTGTTTGTCAGGTTCTTGGGTGGCTGTTGACGATAGAAGAAAGATAATGATTAACTTTAAGGTCTATCAGGGCCTGAGATTTAGCTCAGTGGCTCTGCACCTGCCATGCAAGGTCCTGAGTTCAATCCCTGATATTGGAAAAACAAATCTATGTAAGTAGTCACTTTTTATTATCCCTACTAAGACAGGTTTTGAATAATCCAGGGTGATCCCAAATGAAATATAAAAGTCTCAAAAGATGTCACATTATGACATGGAACAGGGACCTTAAGTGCAGTAAACAAGACAGTGAGAGTACTCACACAATTTACTTAGAGGGAGCAACTTGTTTTATTTATCTGGTTTACCAGACTGGTTGGTGTTTTTGATGTTGCTTTTGTTTGTTCATTTGTTTGTTTTGCAAAAAAACTTGAAGTCATCCACTAATTCAGAGGTGTACAAAGTTCATGGTGCTTTTTTGTCTTTTGGTATCTCAGGCAGTTTGGGCTTTATCCTGGAGGGGTGAACCTAACTATCTATTTCCTGTACCTTAAAGGAAGAAGGAGTAGTTAATGGGGTTGTATAAGGGCCTTTCCATTTGTGTGAGAGTTGGTCATGGGGTCCATCCTCTTTCTAGGTCTGGTCACCAGGGCAGACTTTGAGCAGACAATTATTGTTAGTCCCTGAGTGTCTTACTTTTCTCTCAGTGCTGACACCTAAAATATCTGACACCTAAAGTTAAAGGTGGAAAGGTTTAGTTAGTGCACAGTTTGTAGAGATTTCAGTCCATTTTCTGCAGCCTCCAAGGTAGAGTAGCACATGGCAAAGAGGTGTCACAGAGGAGAAGTAGTTCACGGTAGCAAAAGCATCAACAGACCTTAACAGCATTATTCTGTCCCTTTTATCTTATCCAAACTACCAAGTTTAGGGTGGTACCAAACCAATCACTGTCCAGCATCACATACTCTAGATTCAGCCACCTCTGAAAAAGCCACCTATGATCACATGAGGCTTTGGAGGACATCTAGACCCAAATCATGACACAGGGAATGGGACAATCTTATTTTCATATTCCTGGAGAGCCTACTGGAAAGTTCTTAGATTGATCATACGTTGAAGGAGTTGTGAGTTGTGAGTTTCAGTATCAGTAAGTAGATCAGATGTCAAAAAGGGCCTCCCATAAAGTCTCTCAAATGGGTTAAGATTAAGTTTGGACTTGGGGGCCACCCAAAGTCTCATTAAGATCTAGCCACTTATGGTGGGTTTCTTGACACAGCTTGGCTAAAGTCTGTTTGAGAGTTTGGTTGACTCTTAACTTATCCTGATGATTGAGGTCTCTATGCAGTGTGGGGATAATACTTAATTTCCAGTGCCTTTGCAACTCCCTGTGGATTTGGGATATGAAAGAGGGTCTACTATCAGTTTGGATAGATGTAAGTAGTCCAAACTAGAAATTGTTTTTTAAGGAGGAGTTTTACCACCTCTTGAGACTATTCTGATCTGGTAGGAAAGATGTCTTTCTAACCAGTAAAGATGTCAATACACAACAGGAAATGGGTATATCCCTTATAGATAGGCACGTGAGTGAAGTCTATTTTCCAATATTCTTCAGGGGAAGACCCACGCCTTTGTATTGTTTCAGGCAACAAGGGGAAGATGAGTGTGTAGGTTACGGAGGAGGGCACAGACAAGACATACCTCACCGACCTGGGTTATAACACTATGGACTCCAGGGCCTATAAAGAGCCTATGTGCCACAGTGATAGTGGCATCTCAACCTAGGTGGAAGGTATCACATAGGGATTTAATGACTTTCCATTGTACTCTTCGTGGCAAGAACACATACCACCACTGGCCCTTGTGAATTCCTCTTGCATTATTAATCCTTTGAAGGTCTTCTGAAGAGTATCCTGGCTCTAAGTCAAGATCTTGGAATGGGACTGTGGGTAGAGTTGTCAATGGGCCAGAATTATATTGGAGAGCAGCCTGTTTGGATGTGGATTCTGCCTTAGAATTACCCTATGAGATAGGATCTGTAGAACCTTGATGTCCCTTGCAGTGGACTATTGCTATTTCACTTGGGAAATTTACTGCAAGGAGGTTGAGGATCTTTGGCCCATGTTTTATTGGAGACTGGTAACTAGTCAAAAGTCCTCTTTCTTTCCAGATGGTATCATGTGCATATAGTACCAGAAAGGCATATTTTATATATATGTCCTAGGCAAATTGGAGAGTCCAAATGAAGGCAACAAGCTCTTTTGCTTTAATGATCTGGGTGGAACAGACAATGGCATATCTTGCCCTCCTAATGCCATCTTTATGTACTGTGGCCATCAGTGAACCTTGTGCTCTTTGGCCGCTTTAATGGCTGGTCCCTCAGATCAGGATGGCTGGCATAATTTTGAGCAGTGTTCTGTTCACAATCATGCTTTGCCTATTGGTTGTTTGGGAGGAGAATGGTTGAGTTTAAAACAGTGTAATACTGAAGTGAAACATCTGGATTTTCAATAAGAATGGCTTAATATTTACTGAGCCCTTTTCTAATCATCTATGAATGTTTTTTGAGTTTTAACAGAGCATGAAGTTTATGCGGCATTAGAACTAAGAGCTTTCGCCCTAAAGTTATCTTAGTACTGGGATTTTTTTGGGGTGGGTACTGGGGATCAAACTCAGGACCTTGCACTTGCAAGGTGAGCAGCAGAACCACAGAGCTAAATCCCTGGCCTAAAGTTATCTTAGAAGCTTCCTGGATTAAGAGTGCCATAGCAACTATTGTTTGCAGTCAGCTATGCCAGCCCTGTGATATTATCATCACTTGGGAAAGTAAGCAACTGGTTGATTTTCCTGGCCTAGGTGTTGAGTCAGTATTCTTGTGGCTACTCCATGTCTCTAAAAAGGCTTCGTTGGGTCTGGGATTCCTAATGCTGGGGCCTTCATCAAGGTCTATTTTAAGGCTTTAAAAGCCTCTTGAGTAGCTGTAAGGAGCAATTCTATATAATTTTGGGGGAAAACTAATTTCACAAATTAAATTACAATTAGGCCTAGTCTTGCCTACAAGCCAGCTATGACATGTTAAAACATAACTCTATTTTTGCCTCTGGTCACAGCTGAGGCCTCAATAGTCTTGTGATTATGTGATGCTCAAGGGTAAGATTACATCAGCTGAAGACTCCTGGTTCCTTGAGAACCAAGTAGAACGGTCTCACCAGGGGAGAGACAAATCCCTTACTAGTTTAACTCATCCCACCAACTGTTGTAAGAACATTTCTGCTTATTTTACCAGTCCTAATCAACACAAGTTCCTCATTCACCGAGGATCTTCAACAGCATCAGTTCCTCATCATCCTAGGATTATCGCCACTCTCTGAGTCATCTGTTACTCCCTATGAACCCAGTAAAAGTGTGGCAAGTTTGGGGTCCTTGTCTTTGCTGCCCAGAGCAGCATTGATCAGGGCCAAAGCTCAGCTTCTTTTCTAAGTCTCATTTCCTGTCTTTACTCATTAATTTGACTGGTGCTATTATAGCTCAGGAGACTAGGACTCACCGCAGGGGTTCTGGTGACATCTCCTTTCCCTGTTTCCTACAAGTAGCTGCCATCCTTTTTAAGGGTTTAGTTTTTGGTCCTTGAGTTGCCTCATATAGTGTTTTCACTACTAGTCAAAAGTGGGGTATCCATACGTGGCAGAAGCCTACCATTTCCAAGAAAGCCTTCACTTGTAGTTTGGACTTTGGAGGACCCAGATGGCAAATTGCTGTTGCTCTCCTTGAGAACAATTGTCTTTGTTGTGGAGTTGAGACATATCCCAATAAGTCACTGTCACTGAGAAATCTGGGCCTTTTGCAGGGACACCTTAAAACTTCATTTTAAAAATCCATTTGGGGATTTGGTTCAATGGTTCCGCCACCTCACAAACACAAGGACCAGAGTTTGATCCCCTGTACAAAAAAACAAACATATAAACAAAAAAACTCCATTTTGCTAGAAAATTGAGAGTCTTAATGATCTACCAGGTAACTCCAGAGTGGGGCAACAAGTGAGGAAGTCATCTATATACTGAAATAGGCCTCCTTTTTTGAATTTTAGTTCTCTCAGGTCTTGAGCTAAAGCCCACGCAAACAACTGGGGACTATCTCTAAAGCCCTGAGGCAAGACAGTCCAAATATATACTGTTGGCAAAGTCCTGGTTAGGGATCTTCTTGTTTGTCTGTGTTTATTTTGGCTTTTTGAGACAGGGTCTCACTATGTAGTTGAGACTGACCTGGAACTCACTATGTAGCTCAGGCTGGTCTCGAACTCACAATGATCCTCCTGTCTCAGGCTCCCGAATGCTGGGATTACAGGTATGCACCACCATGCCCGGCAGGGGATCTTCTTGCTTAAATGTGAGCAAATATTGCAAGCTAGAATATACAGGGACAGAAAAAAGGCATCTTTGAGATCAAGGACAGAGAAGCATTTAGTGTTTCCTGGGATCTATGCTAAAAGGGTAAATGGATCTGCTACAAATGATGAATAGGTACCAGTGCTTCATTGACGGCTCTGAGATCTTGCACTAGGCAATATTTTTCTGAAGGTCTGACCACTGATAAAATGGGTATATTGCATGAGAACTGGCATGGTACTAGTAATCTTATAGCCACTGACATTAAAAATAGAGTTTAACCCCAGTTTGTTTGTTTGTTTTACAGGAAATATTGTATTCTGTGAGGATACAGATTAGTACAGAGGATACAAATTACAGAGGATACAAATTATTGAGGATACAGATTAGAGTCCTTTAGCTAAATTGCTACTGGAGTAGCCTTCACGGCTCACCCCAGGGTATCCATGCTTGAGTATCTATTCCTGGCAGACACTGGACTCTGTGGGATCAGGATGGTTGAGTCCCTAGCAACTAGGACATGGGTTGCCAGAGGCTTGAGTATTAGAGTGGGTCTGGGTGGGAAGAGTATATTTCTTTTAATTATTGGTATGGAGCATTCTGGTATCACCATAAAGGCAGCTTGGAAAAGGAAATCTTCTCAACAGTGGTTCAGAGGAAGGGTAAAGAAAGCTGTCTAGTTAACTCCCTTGAGGCCCATAACAACTTCAGAATGGGATTAAAGCTCTAGTTCCCAGTAAGAAAGCAGAGCTGAGTATATCCTGCCAGTCAGTACCACTGAAGAATATCATTTGTTTGCCCACTACGTCTAAAGTCACCCAAAGCTCCTATGAAGTAGTTATGATACTCTTGTGTGGGAGCCTTGCAAGCTGCCTCAGGCATCATCACTACTCACTGTCCAGGCCTCCTTCCCTGGCCACCATGGTGAAGGGTGACTTCATCTCCCTCTGAGAAGGGGGGCAGTCCCTCTCCCAATGCCAAGGGTCTTCTTCTGTGTTCTGACAGGTCCAACAAGGGCTAGATTGTTTTGGAGGGCGATCCTTTGCCCAGTGCCCTGTTCGCCTGAGCTTGAAGAACTCTGACTTGCTCCTATCACTTCTTGGATTATTTCAGATATTTTGTAGGCTTTGCCATGAGCCTTCTCAAATAGGGAGTGCATGGCTGTAGCCTATTTTTCTTACCTACTTTTGCTTGTTCTCTACTTTATCACAAGTATTAAGCACTGACTAACTTTATCAACTATTTGGCTTATTTCAGTTTGTGGGCCCAGTTGGAGTTTTTGGGGCTTTTTTTCTAATATCTAGGGCCGACTGACTAATAAAGTACTGCCTTAGGATAATCTGATCTTTTCTAGACTCTGCATCTAAATAAATGTATTTACAGATGCTCCTTCAGGCAAAAGCTGAAAAGCAACTGGTTTGTCACTGAGGCCCTCATAGACCCAAGCTTATTCTAGCTCACAGGTTTGGGCCCCCCGTGTTGCATACCAGCTAAAATGGTCTTGCTGTATAACTTTAATTTGGCTTCTCCACCCCTGTGTTATAATCTCACTCGGGGCCCTCTGGGAACCCAAAT
Source organism: Fukomys damarensis (assembly GCF_012274545.1). Classification (NCBI taxonomy): domain Eukaryota; kingdom Metazoa; phylum Chordata; class Mammalia; order Rodentia; family Bathyergidae; genus Fukomys; species Fukomys damarensis. The sequence goes on from NW_022900949.1 coordinate 40,635,489, forward strand.
AACACGCAGTTGGCTGGATATCAGTGTGTGAAGCTGCAAAGACCTTTATCATCTTTTTTCTTTTTACTGCTGTGCAGCAAGAGTGAGGATGAATTACACAGCTTTCCAGGTCAGACCAAAAGCCATTATTAGGGTAAGAAAACCATTAGCAACCATTTCAGGATCCTGAGAATCTGTCGAATTTTTCCTTGCATTACTGATTATCTGTAACTGAGAAAGGAATTAGCAGCTGTACTATATCATTGGTGCTTGCCACTTCTCAAAGGGATAGAGAAATGGTAGGCTGAGACATTGAGTTCCCTGAATCTGGGGCCTTACCCTAAGTAGACCGAGACCTAGTATGGGTTAGACTCAGGAGATGGCCTTAATCTCCTGAGGGTACCGACTGAGCAGGTTGCTGAGGTAGCTTGTGGGGAGGAGGAGCTGACAGACAGGAGTCTTCTGCTGCATCAGTTCCTGAGGATTGATGACTTTCTGGGTACAGATCAGGTCTCTGGTAGAAGGCCATAAAGGCTTGAACATAAGGCATCTCAGACTATTTTTCCCATCCCTTACAGGAAAGATATATTTGCAATACAACATATTTCAGGCTGTCAAGGGGTGGCTATGCTTTGTTCTCCCCAAGTGGATACATAGGTTTTGTTTTTTGTTTTTTTTTTAATTACACAGGAATATAACATGATTTACTTGAAGGGTATTAGTGTGGAACTCATTCCAATCACTAAGACATCCAAGCAGATGTGTGTGGTGCATGCCTGGGGCATGAGGATCACTGTGTTTGAGGCCAGTCTGGAGTACATAATAAGCTGAAGACCAGCCTGGACTACACACCAAGAACCTTATCTAAAACAAAACAAAACAAAAACAAATATTTGAGTGGGGATTCAGAATGGATAGATGAGATTGCTCCCATCTGTGGATAGGAGGAGTAAAAATTAGATTCTAGGATTCTAGCAGGCCTGTCCCTGGGTCAGCATTCCCATTGCAGGGACCTGACAGGGCATCTTCTAATAGCCTGAGCCTTTCAGCCCCAGGGGCATGACCTGGTAAAGCTGAATTCCTTGGAATATAGCAGATCTGTGCCTGGATCAGTCCCCATGGTGGGGACCTGACAGGGCATCTCCTGAGACTGTCCTTCTCCCACATCAGGCAATGCCTGGTAGAATAGAACTGAACCCTTTGGAGCTGGATGTCTCTAACCGTAAGTAAGCACCAGTGCTATTTCCTTTGGACCCATCGAGTTTCCCCTTATAAACACAACTCATCTTCTAGTTAAAGAGCTCAGAACCATCTTACTCCCTCAATGCCCCATCACCAATTAAAATCCTAGAGAAAATCCAAATCACTAGATCAAGCCACAAAGCATACACATCTGTGACAGAATCTCAAAAAAAGTCATGCACCATGTAAATTCAGCCAGCAAATACAGATTATACAGTATAAATTTAAAGCTACAGTTGTCACAACAAAAGTAAAAAGGAGAGCAAAGCAAGATCAGCAAACTACCCTAGGAGGCCACAGCTTAGGCAGGGAGGGTTCGGGACCCAGAAGAGATGAGTCAGCTAGAGCTGGCTGAGCCAGCTGCCACTCACTGGCTTGTACAGAAGTGGTGGCAGGAGGTTTCAATGGACCAGCTCCTGTCTTCCCATGTGGGAAGATACTGTGCCTGTTACCTGTATTTCCCTGAGCTATTTAGAACCAACAATCAAACAAACTGAACACTGCTAGCTGAAAGCTTGAGGTTGAAAGGATCAGAAAAGGAGAAGGAAAAATACTAAAACCTACGGAACACTCTTAAGCCTGTGACCTATGGGGAGCACAAACACCCTTGATGCTAAACAAAGAGCTGCTCAAGTCTAGAGAAAGTTACCAAGCATTCCACAGAAAAAAGCAGTCATGTAGGCAAGCCAGGTCTTTGTCTCCTGGTCCCCTGCTGTGGGCAGCTAGGAGAAAGCACTAGTCTACCTGAACCAGCCTTCTCCCCTGCTCTGCTGGGCTTACTCCCATCCTGCTGAGGCCTGAGACAGACTTTCCACATTGTGTGCATCAATAGGATATAAACACAACTTATGGGCAGGGGTCCTTCTGTCCCCCAAAAAGGCCATTTCCCAATCTAGTCTTTTCCAGGCAGCCACTGGTTTACCTCTCCTCCTGAGAGTCCATTCTTTGCCCAGAAAGAGAAAGACAGAGGGTCTCCCAAGTGGGTGGGGAGTTACCTTCCTTGCTGCCGGGTTGCTGGTTGATCACTTCTGCTATCTCCAAAGTCTGAGCTGCTGATCCCTCCAATGTCTGGCGAGGTCATGGGCTGCTGTACAATACTGTCCCTTTGGGCCAGAGATTTAGCTCAGTGGTTCCAGCACGTGCCTTGTAAGCTCAAGAACCCGAGTTTGATTCCCAATACAAAAATAAATAAATAATGTCCCTTCACTTGTTGTCCAGTGAGGTCTCCTGAGGTTTGATGTCCTCCTGCCTGGCTTGCCAGATGTTACAACTGAATGGACCAATAATAGTCCAGGTACTTGTTACAGTGAGGAAAGAATTGCCAAGCATATACCCAGTAGTAAGGAGCTACATTTATTGAAGATCATGGGAAAGGTAGCAACAGCAACAGAAAAAAAGGGGCTGATGACTCAAGTTTTCAGAACTTAAAGGGTAGGTATCTCTGGTTTCTGGAGCCTCCCACGGAATCTCCCATGGTGCCAGTGATCTCGTCAATCTAGGCTTTTATTTATTTATTTAATCTCTCAGGATAGTGGAAGCAGGAATAACTGTTGGGTGCTGTTTAGTGTTAGATGGGGAAAGGGAGTGACTTATTCAGTGTCTTTTTCTCTAACTGTACTAGCCCATCTCTTCTCTACCCTCATCTTCTAAAGTTTACGCCATCTACACACCAGTGATTTCATATCTTACCTGAAGTCCAGAGCTCTTCGCTCCAGATGTGACATCTATCTAGCATTTCATCTAAACTCATCTTTGGCTGAACTGCTGCCCCCATCCCCAACCCATGACCAACACAGGCTTCCACACAGACTAGATGGTCACTCCATCCCTTAGCATCATCTCTCTCACATACATGCCTTCCTCCAAACCGCCAGCTGAGCTTGGCTCTACCATCAAAATATATGGAGGTTTGGGGGCATTGCATTTCCTTCTACAGGGGGTTCCTAGGTTCCTTTCAGTGCTGAACAAAGAATTGGTCAAGACAAGTACAAATGGTAGCAGTTTTGCATCTATCAAAGGTAGGAGCCAAGCATGGTGTCATACACCTGTAACCCAAGCACTTGGGAGGCTGAGGCTGGAGGATCACAAGTTCAAGGCCAATCAGGGCCACATAGTGAGTTTGAGGACAGCCTGAACTACATAGTGAGGCCCCGTCTAAAAAACAAAAACAAAATAACAATTTAAAAAAACTTAGGGCGGCGGGGGGGGGATTTAGTTCAGTGGTTCAGTGGCCTGCCTTGCAAGCGCAAGGACCTGAGTTCAATCCCCAGTACCAAAATAAATAAATAATTAATTAATTACTTAATAAATAAACTTAAAAACAAAAAGCTTCACAAAAAACCCTATAAATAAACAAATAAATAAAGCTTCACCAAAATAAACCAGGATTGACACAAGTTTGAGGCCAGCCTGAACTGCATAGCAAGGCCTTGTTTCAAAAATACATAGATAAATAAATAAAGCAAAATGAAAAATACACAGAATCCAACCGTTTCTGGGCAGCTTCATTATGGGCATCATCACTGAGTCTCATCCGCATTACTGCAGCAGGTTCCACACAGGCCCACTGTCCCAGGAATCTATTCTCCACTCAGCAGCCAGAGGAGGGACCTCTTGTACAATCAGATCAAGTCATCCTTCTCAAAGCCCATTCTCAGGCCTCCCATTTCCAAGGCCCCATAGAATCTGCTCTTCCTCCTCCCTCCTCTTTTGCAGCCTCCCTTATGTCCTCACTGACTATAGTAATGGCCCATCACCTAAGCCAGGCCTTTGTCACCTTCTCAATCAGGTGCTCCTCCTTCATATCCCTCCTCTTGGTCCAGCACCATTTAACATACTACGTGTTTTATCATTTGTTTATTCTCACCTCTAGAATGTCCTCTGACAGTAGAACTTTGCTATGCTTAGTTTTTTTAGTTTCTGCTGTTGGGTTTTTGTTTTGTTTTGGAGACAGGGTCTTCCTGTCTAGCCACGAACTCATGCTGTGCTTACTTCTGTATCTCCAACACATGGTAGGCACTTAATAATGTTGAATTAATGAATGAAGATATGTGAAAGGATTTGGAAGAATCAAATCACCATCAACCCCAAGCCTCTTTGGCACCCTTTGCCCACTGAAGCAAGGGTCCTTCCCTGAAAGACACCACAAGGGAGTGATTTTGGCCCCCTCCTCCCAACTCCTGAATGCCTCCAGGGCCTTTGACTAGAGATGGATCCCAGCATGTCTGAAGTCAACAATTATAGGGGTGAAACTCAGAAGGATGGCTACTATAGCAAAAGAATGCCTTCTGACCTGAGTGTGGTGGTGCACACCTATAAACCCAGCACTCTGGGAGGATCATGGAAGTCCCAGGCTGGGAAATTTAGCAACTTATGAGATCCTGTCTCATAATTTAAAAAGGGGTGGAGTAGGAGTGGGGCTGGGGATGTATAGCTTAAATGTGAAGGCTCAGTACCAAAAAATAAATATGAATTACTTTTCATATTTTGGGTGCTGAGAATTGAACCCAGAGCCTGGTACTTACTAACCACACATTCTAACACTCACCTAGATGCCTAGTCACGAAACAGGTTTCTTGAGCTCAAAGCTTTGAAGACCGAAAAGCCACGATGGGCAGTTCCAGCTAGTCTGGCCTCTGGTAAGGCGTGTAGGCTCCATTACATCGTGGTGGACACATGGGTAAGAGGGATTATATGGCAAGATACAGCCAGGGAAAGGGACAGGGCCAGTCCTACTCTTGTACAGCAACTCATTCACCCAACCAGACAGGGTCCCACAAGAACTACATCAATCCCTTCCAAAGGCAGTGTCTCCCATGACCTCCCAACACGGACACACTGAGCACCCAGCTTCCAAACCTGAATTCTGTGGGACACATCCAGCCACATTCAAACTGAAGCAGGGAAATAGGGAAAACCTGGGAGAATGAACCACAAGCCTCCCACTCAGGCAGTTGGGCTTACATTCCATTTTCTAAGGTTTAGGCACTGTCCTCCTAACAAGACACACACGGTAATTTGAACTAGCGGTTCCAGTAAAATAGGATGATGTATTAGAAAATGTTGAGGACAAACAGGGCTCTGTGGGGAGGTGAGATTTCTCAGAGTGATACTGGCCCAGGAGGGGAGAGGAGTGTTGGTAAAGAGAGTTGCACAGACAGGACAGGCAGAAAGGGAAAAGCCAAACTAAAGAGGGAGTCAGGATGAGACTCAACAAAGACCTCCTTAGATTGACAGGATTTTCTTGTGGGGGGAAAAAAAAAAAAAAGGCGACAGATAACAAGTACCAGCAATTTCCCAAATAAAATCACCTCACAAACCTTCGGGAAAAGGGTGGACACCTTAGGTGCCCATGTGTTCCCAGGGCTCATGCCAAGGTGACACAATTCCTCTCCAGTGAGGGTGCTGCCAGCGGGGAAGCTGAATCCAGGATCCCAATACAGACCTATGAGAAAGACTACAACATGGGTCCTCTACAATGCTGCAGAAAGAACACCTTGGGATGGAGAAATGGCTACAAAATCAACCTTAAATTGTTAGGTTTTAAAAAAGTATTTATTGCAAAGAATGCCAGACACAGTGCAATTTGTGGTTAAGAACCAGTGTCACTCACTCCTGGGAAAACAGGACCTCTGCACCCCGGGCACATCAACCATCCCAGCTAAAACCTGGCAGCCACCTAGGCAGTGGCTGCCATGCAGAGGCTGCTTTAGGACAGAAACAGGGAGGGGCTGCGCCTGCGCACACCCGGGCCCCAGATTCCCCTCTGCCGTCTCTAGCCCTCATAGAACATCTGCGTCCATCAACTCCTGCCTCCCCTCAATACACAGAGAAAAAAGTCCTCTGTGTCTTGTCCCAGGTGACATCCAGATGCATGTGAGTAGCCACAGACCAGAGGAACCCACTAAGGCTAACAAGTGAGTATATCCAGGTGACAGAAGTCATCAAAACCCTGAGGGACACAGGCTACAGTGCCATGTCCCACAGGCAAATGTGTGGTCCTTGGGCCTGAAGCAAGGCTCAGGGTCTTTGATAGGAGATGAGTCCAGGAGGACCCTACCCCGGGCCCATCCCAGGTTATCTCTCCGTTTGTCCAAAGCCATGGCGGCACATGGGAATGAGAGAGCACTGGCCAGGGACAGACACCCTGACTTTCCCTGGGGACAGGTGGCACTTGGAGGCTGTAAAGCCCAGGGGGGCTGTAAAAGGCAGGCTGCTCTGCCCGGCACAGGCCTAGAACGGTTCTGGGTACAAAGCAAGGTTGAGGTCCAGGGGCCTGACTCCACCAAGGCCACCGGTGGACAGCAGGGCCTCAATTACTAGTCTAGGTACGTTCTGGCCCACCCCACAACCTGCCGGCCAGTCTGTTGGCCAGCTATGAACTGGAGCCAGAACCCACTGCCCAAATCCAAAAGAACTCAGGGCTGAGACAGATACCAGGCTTCGTAAGGCCATTTTTACCTGGCTCACAGGTGCATAAGCCAAAGCTGTATCAGCGTTAGAGAAGTCCACTCTTGGACAGAGGCTACCTCTGGGTTTTATCCTTTCCTCAGTCCCACAGGGAGAGACCAACAAACAGTGGCACAAGTTTTATGAGACCACAGCAAGGTTTCAGCAGCATTATGGTGAAATCACATCTCTGCCACCAGGGTACATTCCTGAGTGGACAGAGGCAGCCCCAGCAGAGAGGCAGCTTCCTCCCTGCTGCCTACCTGTGTGCAGCTGCCCTGTCTGTGTGGCTCCCCTGTGGGCAGCTGAATCGGCAACCAGATCATCTGAGTCCACTGCATGCACAGTCAGGAAGGGGCAGTCACAGTGCTATGTCCACCTCTACCCCCCAACATGTGCTTCCTCCACCCCATAACATGCTGGGGTGAGCTCGTTGCTTTCCTGGGTCTCCATAGGATGAGTGACACGGACCCAGGGCCAGTGGCTGCCACTCCTTGGTTCCTGGCAGAGAAGCACAGAGAGAGCTCTCTCTATCACCTATAGCAGCAGAGATCCAGGGTCCCACGAAAACCTGGCCACTGGCTCAGCAAGGAGCCCAGAGAAGAGAGGAGAGGCTCTGCAGGGTCTAACCCAGGCAGCCGGGCCACAGTGGGGACATCTCAGTGAGACTTTCCATTTCACATTCAGGGTACTGCCCTGCGAAACAGGTCCATCTGAGAGCAGCCAGTGGCAGGCAGTCTTGTCCTGCCCGTGCAGCACCATCCAGCCTGGTGATTCTAGTGGCAAGTCAGCAGCCATGTGAACCCTGTCACTATCAACAAGGAGGCAGTGGGCCGTGCCAGGGGGTCTGGGTGCTGTCAGCCATGCACAGCTTTGAGAGTGTTCTTAGATGGTCACCGTTACACACACCAGGAGCCTGGAATGACCTCATCCATAGAGACCTACACCTGCCCAGGCAACACAGTAGATGAGGAGCGGTCACTGGTGAGCAGGGACTGTGACGAGGGCTTCCTCCGGAGGCCGAGAGATGTCCACATTCTGCACAATGATAGAAACACAGAACATCAGCCCTGCAGCAGAAGTAGATGAGACATTTGCCGCCTGCCTTCCTCGTCTCTGTGGCCAGATGGACAGTCACACTCCTTACCTCTGGAGCCCCAGCCACAGGATCGACTCTGACCTAAGAGTGCAGGGTCACGAGTTTCCTGGAACACAGTGGATGCTCCACTGCCGGCGGGTGAGGCATGTGCCAAAGCTAGGCTGTGCCCACTCTGCTGCAGGGCAAGGGAGTTGGGGAGAAACCCCTAGCTTGGAGCTGGCTTCCTCAGAGTAGGGGCAGGAAGGGGTGCAGCTCCTGGGGCTGCCTCCTTTCCAGTTGTGTCAGTGGACAGGTGTCAGATGTGGCTCCATCAGTCTGGGGACAACCTGGTCTGTCCCCTCAGGACTGGGCCGCAGGGTCCCCTGAACCTCTCAAATATAAATGGTCCCCACAAAATGATACAGCCCAGTTCCCTCACTGGCCTGTAAACTCAGGGTATGTCAGGCCCGAGGAAGAGGGGAGCCGAGACTCCCCTCACCTCTATGAGGCTGTCCTATGTGAGCTGGGATTCTGTGGCCCTCTTCTCAGCCTTGTGTCCTTAGAGCCATCACCTGCAGGAGCAAGTCACCAGTGAGCGGAGCCACAGCCCCGTGCAGCGTGACCTTCCCAGATCTGCACAGGTGGCAAGGTCAGCCCCCGAAGGCTCCAGGGCCACTGTCACCACCACCTTGTCAGTGCTGTGGGCTGAGTATTACCTGGGCCTTCCTTGGCACAAAGGATGCCTGGTAGGATGCACCTTTCTCCGTAACCTATGCATTTCAGACTGGGCCTTGGCCAAATTTAGCAAGGCACTCACAGGTTCTAAGAGAAAGGGGAAGAGGCCTTCTTGATGACTGGCCTTGGTTGTGGGCAGCAAACTTGAAAAGGAACAGGGCACATCTACACCTCTGCCTGCATGGTTAAAGCCGAAGGGGCTGCAGGTGAGCAAGGCCACCCAGCGTTCTAGGCCCAAAGTATGGACCCTCAATAGTGACCCCAGGCCCAAACATGCATGACTATGGGGGCAATAGGTATAACTGAAGGAGCAGGAGTCTTCTTGGTACAACAGACTCTGGGAAGTGGGTCTGGGGTCCTAGAAGGGGAGAAGGTCTTGCCCTTACCTCAGGGAAAGTAAATGGCACTGTGGAGGGACCCAAATGGGCACCTAGAGTGGTTCTGGGCAGAACCTCAAGAGCTTCTACTTTGAACAAGACCTCAGAGTTGAGCATGGTGGTGCACACCTGCAATCCCAGCATTCCTGGGGCTAAGGCAAGAGGACTGCTACAAGCTCAAGGTCAAAACATAAACAATCAAAACACAAAAACCAAGGACTTCAGAGAATAGAGGCAGTGAGAATCCTTCTGCAAGAAGGTCTCCAACAAGGTACAATACCATTTGTTTGGTTGGTTTTGGTTTTTTTGAGACAGAATCTTGTTTTGCTGTTCAGGCTGGACTTGGCGGCCTTTTCTGCCTCGGTGGCCCAGTTCCAAAGACCTCCTCCATCCTGGGGCAGCTGGCCTTAGAACACCTAACCAAGCCCCAGCCCAAGATGCAGCAGAGAACAACCTTGGCAGATGACTCAGGCTCCTTTGGCTCGAGAAAGAGAAAAGCCCCAAGCAGGGCCCCTGCAAATGTGGAGTCTGGGCACCCTACAATCAGGCCCTCACCCAGCAGTGACCCCAGTGCTACCTGTGGCCTGTCCCGGTGCGTGTTCACAGCTGCCACATTCAGGAATATGGACTCCACTTTACAACCTGCCAAAGGGAAGAGGGAAATCCAGTCCTGCCCCGTGATGCAGCCTGAAGCACAGAGGACAGAGGAGACTGGGGTTTGAGATGGGGTGGCTGCTCACCTTCACCGAGCCCTCTCACCTCAGGCAGCTCTGGGAAGATAGGCAGATGTGTGACTGTGCAGACACAGACCCCAAGCTGCCCATCCCAGGGACTGCAGGTGGTCAGAGCAGCAATGGGCCTTACTCAACACGGACACATTAATCTTGGGACCCAAACTACTGACACCCTCGCCCTGACACATGAGATCCAATCAATGTGGGCTGAGCGCTCACTGTAAGGGAACAAAGGGGATTATCACACAGTGCAGTGATACCAGCTGTCCTGTGTCCCAGGAGATCAGGAAGCTGCCTGAGGTCCCTTCCAGTACAGTGAGAGGTGAGGTGAACACAAACCACCTGGCACCCAAAATAGTTTAAGGCTCAGCCCTGGGAGCCTGGTGCTAGGGAGGTTTTAGATACAACAGTAGAAAAGCCCCTATGCAGGTGGGCCAGGTAACAGTTAAGAAAGGGTCCCCAGGAGGCTTCCTGTGGTCATATAAACTTTTCACTTTGTGGTATTCAACACTGAATACAGGGCGTGAACACTTCTACTGAGCTACACCCCAAAACCAGCATGGCAACTTCTTTATAACTAACTTAAAAAGCATACTGAGAAGGTAGGAAGGGGGGCCCCCGATGGGATTGACAAGGATTTGTCAAAAGGCATGGAGCCCTGCAGAGAGCCAGGGTTTAAGTGATCCAGGGTCAACGCGTGAGGCATCCCCTTACCATAGGCCACAGGAGTGAGCTTCAGGACCGTATGCAGTGGACACTTGAGGTAGGGCAGCTGTTCTGCAGACAAGGAAAGGAGGGCTGACGTGTAGGGGATGCCCAGTGACTGACTCTTCTCACCCGCACTCATGCGCTTGCACAGGCGCACGCACACACGCACACACCTACACACACGCCCTGCCTCCCTGAGGCAAGGCCCTCACCTGCTGCCTTGTCAAGGAAGTAGGCCAGGAGGCAGCGCATCACAGCCTGGTGGCAGATGACCAGCACATTCTCCTGCCTCTCTAGCTCCATGATGACAGGCTCCAATCGCTGCACCAGGTCCTCATAGGACTGCAAGGGCAAACATGAAGGTGTCCCTGAGGCCAGCTCCAGAGGCAAGAATAGAAGCACCTCTGGAGAGTGTGGCCAGGCCTCTTCAGCCTGGCTCCTGGGGGCAAGGTGGACAGCTGCCCCCAGAGGCCTGCCATAGTGAGATATCTGGCTTGATGAGGAGCTGTTAGGCGTGAGGATAGACCCGGGAAAGGGGCCTCTCCGCACTCCGAGGGCCACACACACCCCGATAGGACTGAGAGGACTCAGCCTCAGGATCCCACCCCAGGGGCAAGCTCCTGCCCACCCATGGGCCCTGTCCCAACCCTCCAGTGTGGACTTCCTGTACTGGTGACAGTGGCTGGTGGAAACGGTGCACAGGGTATACAAGGGCGGTGGGGAGGGAAGCAGAGGTCTCAGGGCTTCCTGGAATGGGACTGTCAGAAATACCTGAGGTCCCCATGAACACCCGCCTGTGGGATCGCCCCCCCAACTATGGTGATGTGCGTTCCGGCCTCTGCCGGTCTCTGGGCCAATGCTTCAGCTGGCAGATTTCGAGATTTCTACCAGAAAAGTGGGCCTTCCTGTGGGGAGAGTTTCACTCCCCTGTATGCAGTCTGTTACTCTTGAAAACACGGCTCCAGTAGCTGAACTCAGTATGCCCCACACTCTCACTAGAAAGCAACACCAACACACTGCTTTGTGCTTACCCGGGTAGCTCTGGGGAAATCTTCAATCAATTCTTTTGGAAATTTCCTAACCAAATTTTCCCTATTTTGCTTCTCTCTACTGTGATCTGGCTGGTTCTAAATCTGGACTCTGTCTTACAGGATGAGTCACGTTACTCAGAACCACACTATTCCTGAGGACAGCACAACCCAGAGCCTGGGAGCCTGCCAGCTGGTGGGGAGCCTCTGTGTGTGCACGTGTGTAGATACACACTTGTGTCTTTTCCTCTCTTTTTAAAGTGCTCGGGATCTAACTGGGGCCTATGCATACTATGCATATCACTGAGCCACATTCCCAACCCCCTCTGGGGAAAGTTTTATTTGATCGCTGTCCAAGGACAGCTCCCAGAAGGGAGAGGAGATGCTGGAGTCAATGGGAAACCTGGGTCCTGACCTGGGCTGTGCTGACCAAGGCATCTGAGGAAAGGAAACTAGCACAGGTTGCCTTGCGGTGGCCATAGTTGACCTGGGGAAGGTCTCCTTGAGTGTGGAACCTGAGCTGGGTGACCCTGAAACTGCAGGGAGGATGAGGTCACCCTGTGACAAGGAAGAGCATCCAGAGAGGAGAGGTGAAGGCTTGGGGAAGAGACACAAGCAGGCAAGACCTGGATCGCAGGCCTGGCACTGCGCCCAGACTTCTTGGCCACTCAAGTGTCCTGGGGAAGGCTGGCCCGGGAATCCCATGGGATCTGAGATATCACAGAGTCCTAGGAAAGCCAGGACCACTCAGCTCAGCTTACATTCAGGGTCACACCCCACAGGTGGTGCCTCCAGAAAGGCAGCAAGTGTTGGCACTGAGTCCTCATGACCCACCTACCTCCCCCTTGGGGTACCGATACCGGTACTTGTCCTGGTCCCGCAGGGCAAACTCCAGTGGGTAATGATCCTGAATTTCCTCATAGGTCATTTCCTCACAGACACCCTGGGGAGACACACAGGCATTACACCTTCCACCTCAGGCCGAGACAGCCTTGGGGGGTGGCAGGCAGAGAAGACCAGTTTACAGGACACTTCCTGGGCTTTCTGAAGTTTAGACTGCTTGTAAAAGCAAGCTCCTCAGAACTCTGAGCATGCTGGCAGCCACCTCTTTATAAGAAGCTACCAGAGGAGCATGGTGTCACACACCTATAATCCCAGCACTCGGGAGGCAGAGGCAGGAGGACTGCCACAAGTTCAAGACCAGCTTAAACTACATAGTGAGACCCTGTTTCAAAACAACAACAAAAAAATAAACTACCAGAACCATTCTCATCTACCATCCATCATCCATTCATCCATCCAATTTGCAACATAAAAGCAAGCAAAACTATTACCTGTGCTTTTTCTGTGCTATAGTAATTATTAAGCAAACTGGAAAGCAACACATTACTTATATCATCAGGATGCACACACAACACAGATTACCTTACACAACAGTAAAAACAGAATAAAAATCATCCAGTCAGGAGAGAAGAAAGCTGATTAAAAACACTTAGGTGGGGGCCAGGGATGTAGCTCAGTGGTTCTGCCGCCTGCCTTGCAAGTGAAAGGTCCTAAATTTAATCCCTGGTACAACAAAACAAAACAAAAAAACCCCCAAAAAACACTTAGGTGGGGCCGGGGGATTTAGCTCAGTGGTGCCACCGCCTGCCTTGCAAGTACAGGTCCTGAGTTCAATCACCATACAAAAATAAACAAACACCACACAGATAACACTTAGGTGGCTGGCTGTGGTGGCACATGCAATCCCAGCACTCAGGAGGCTGAAGCAGGATCACCATGAGTTTAACATAGTGAATTGAAGGCCACCCTGGAATATATAGCAAAACCCTGTTTAAAAAATAACTAAACAGGACTGGGGATTTAGCTCAGTGGTTCTGCTGCCTGCCTCGCAAGCACAAGGACCCGAGTTCAATCCCTGGTACCAAAAAAATGAAACAAAACAAAAAACTAAACAACAAACAAATATACTTAAAGTGCCATGAAAGGCCCAGCGCACGTCCTACAGTCTCTTCATTAGCCATGACCACCCTGACTGCCCACGTTACCTGCAGCATTACGTCAGCCTCCCTCCAGCCCACTCTTTACCCAGGACCCCAGGTTTTCTGAATTTCCCAAGGTTGTCTCTCCTGGCTCAAACCAGGAAGAAGGAGAGGTAGTAAACACCCGATGACAACTCTGGGGTCCCTGCCTTTGTGCTAGGCTTTTTCCCACAAAGTGTTGGGGACAAAATGTCTACTAAGATACAAAGATAAAGATGAAAATGATAACCATAAAAATGCTTAAAGGGGGTGATCAAAATATATGGTAAATGTTAAATTTGTAAAAAAGTTACAGAAAAAGACACATTGCCAATTCCCTTGCTCTGAACACACTTATCCCAGTGGTTCTTGTCCCCCTACTTTCTTTTTGCAGTACCAGGGATTGAACTCAGGACCTTGCTTGTGAACTCAGGCAGGCGTGGTGCCACTGAGCTATATCCTTGCCCATTTCTTGTCCCTTTGTTGTTGTTGTTGTTGTTTTTGGTGGTTTTGTTTTTTGTTTTTTGAGACAAGGTCTCACTATGTAGTTGAGACTGACCTGGAACTCATTATGTAGCCCAGGCTGGTCTCAAACTCACAGAGATCCTCCTGCCTCAGCCTCCCAAGTGCTGGGATTACAGGTGTGCCCCCACGCCCAGCTCTTGTCCCTTTGAAGAAATTCTGGAAGTCCTCTTTCTTGAGTGTGTTTTTACAAGATCTGATAAAAAATAACAGTGGCCTTGCAAGCGCAAGGACCCAAATTCAATCCCTGGTACCAAAACAAAAACAGAAACAAAAATAACAGTGAATGACACTGCTAAATGTCAACAAAAAGGCAGGTTTGTAAAAACATTACATCGAAGGCCAGAGATTTAGCTCAATGGTGTTGTGCCTGCCTTCAAAGTGCAAAGTCCTGAGTACGATCCCTGGTACAAAAAAGAAAAAAATCACAGCGTGTCCTCAGCCACCTTATTCACCAGATCTAGCACGACACAACTTCTAGCTCTTCTCCAAAGTCAAAGTGACCATCAAAGCAGCCACCACAAAGCAACTAAAGCACAAAAGAGGACTTCCAGAAATGCTGCAGGAAGTAGCAAGAACAATAGGATAAATGTTTTCAAAGTGACAGAAGTCATGACAATGTATCTTCTACCATAGTTCATTTTTAAAAGTTTAAACATTCTCCAATGTTATCAAACATTTTTCAATCATATCTCATACATTAAAAAAATAAGAAAGATCCCAAATAATTCTCTACTGGGTAAAGAGCAAATTGACCCCCCCAAAAAATAAGGAAACAATAAAGATTTGCACACACAAAAAATACTAAAATAAAGAACAGAAAAATAGAGAAAAGCAACAAAGTCAAAAGTTAATCCTTTGAAAAGATTAACAAAATTTATAAATCTATTTTAGCTAAACTGACCATGGACAAAAAAAAAGCTCAAGCTATTAAAGTCAGGAGAGCCTGCTTGGTAAGTGCAAGGTTCTGAGTTCAATCCCCGGTAGGAAAAAAAAAGGCCAGGATGTAGCTCAGTGATGCCACACCTGCCTTGCAAGTGCAAGGTCCTGAGTTCAATCTCCAGTACTGAAAAAAAAAAGAAAGTCAGGAATGAGACCAGGCATGACAGCACATGTCTGTGATTCAAGCACTTGAGAGGCTGAGGCACGAAAATCACTATGAAATCAAGGCCAGCCTGCGCTATATAGTGAGTTCAAGGCCAGCCTGAATTAGACCTTGTGTCAAGAAAGCAAAAATGAAAAAAAGAAGAAACCAAAAATGGGGCAGGTGTGGTAGAGCACGCCTGTAATCCTAGCACTCGCGAGGCTGAGGCAGGAGGATTGCTGTTTGAGCCACCCTGGGCTACACAATGATTTCAAGGACAACCTGAACTAACATAATGAGATTTTGTCTAAAAAAAGCCACCAAAAATAAATAACTTTTTAAAATCAGGAATGAAAGAAGGGACATTACTACCAATCTTATAGAAATGAAAAGGATTATAAGAGAATACCATTAACAACTGTATAGAGACAGCCCTCTGTATCCATGAACTCCACACCCATGGATTCAACTAACTGTGTAGATCAAAATTATGTGAAGAATGGCTGGGGATGTAGCTCAGTGGCACCACGCCTGCCTGGCAAGTGCAAGGTCTTGAGTCTGATCCCCAGTACCAGAAAAAAAATGTTTTGAAGAAAAAATTGCATCTGTTCTGAACCTATAAGACTTTTTCCTTATCATTATTCCCTAAACAAAACAACATAACAATTATTCACATGGCATTTACACTGTATTAGATATTACAAGTAGCTACAGAAGATTTAAAGCATACAGATCTGTTGTGGCTTACACACAAATACTGTACCTTTTGTTTTTCTTTTTCTGGAGACAGGTTCTTGCTATGTAGCCCAGGCTGGCCTCAAACTCATGTCAATCCCGCTGTCTAGTTTCCCAATTTCTGGAATTACAGATGTGCACCACTACATCTGACTATGCCATTTTACACAATGGCCTGGAGCATTCACAGATTTTGATCCTAGAACCAAGATCTCCGGTGGACCTTGAGGATGCTGAGTCGACAAATCAGACTGCTTCGATGAAATGGAAAAATTCATAGGAAGCCACAAATTGCCTGTTGTGGTCTGAATTGTATTCCTCTGAAAGATACGCTAAAGTCCTCACCCCTGATACTTATTAATGCCAATTTATTTGGACTTAGAGTCCTTGCAAATATCATCAATTTAAAATGAGGGCAGTGGATTGAGGTGGGCCCTAAATCCAGAGATCAGTGCTCTGTTAAGATGACCATGTGTTTGGTTTTGTATTTTGAGCAGGGCCACACTATGTAATTCAGGCTGGCCTCCTTTGTGCTGAGATTACAGGCGTGTGCCACCAGGCCCAAGAAAGAAGGCCATGTGAAGACATAGATGCAGGCACAGAGCTAAGGCCATGGGACAACAGCGGCTGGGGTTGGAAGATTGCAACCATAAGACAAGGAATGCCAAAGGGCGGCTACACCAACCAGAGTCTAGGCAGGGGTGAAGAGCCCTCTACAGAGCCTTCACAGGGAGCTGGCTCCTCCTGCACCTTGAGTCCACACATCTGGGCTCCAGACTGAGAGAGAAGTTTCTGTTGTTCTGTGGTATTTCATTACACCAGCCCCAGGAAACTAACATGTGTACTGGTACCAGGAAATAAAACGCTGCTGTAATGAACAACTGAAACGTGGAGCTGGTTCTAGAATTGGCCAGAGGGTAGAGAGACTGCGAGGTGCATGATAACAAAGACACCAGATCCTTGCAGGCTTATGGCAGAAGTGTGGACATCAGAGGGGTTGATGGGGAAGGCTCAGGAGGGCAAAGAGGCTGCCACAGAGAGCTTCTGTCGTCTCAGAGAATATAGCCAGCGTGGTGGCACATACTCATGATGCCAGCAGTCTGGGGGCTGAGGCAGGAAGGTCACAAGTTCAAGTCCAGCCTGGGTAACTTAGTTAGACAGAGTCTCAAAATAAAAATGACAAAAGAGCTGGGGGCACAGCTTAATGTGAAGGCCTTGGATCCAATCTCCAGTACCAGAAACAAGTGTCTCATGATGAAGAGAAGGTTGCAGCAATGGGAATGGTAAAGTGCTTTTGTGGGCCTTCAGAACAAAACACAGCGTGTGTTCCTGGGCACGAGAGAATGGCGATCTTTGTTAGAAAAGGGGGAGAACTTGACTGAACTGTGTTCTGAACTTATTCTGTAGTAAGAAAGATAATAAAGATAATAACAAGTGCCGGAGAGACTCTAGAGAAGTCAGAACCCTCCATATGGCTGATGGAAACGTAGAATGGCACAGACACTGGTGATTCCTCCAAAGGTCAACACCGAGTTACCACAGCCCAGCAATTCTACCCCGACACATAATGAAGAACGAAAGCCTTCACAAAAAAACCCGTTATACATAAATGTTCATATTAGCATGATTTATCATAGCACCAAAGTGGGAACAACTTAAATGCCATAAAAAGGAAGGAAGTGCTGACCCATGTTATAACATAGTCAAACCTCAAAAACATTATGCTGCCAGATGAGGGGGCACACACCTGGAATCCCAGCACTCCAGAGGCTGAGGCAGGAGGACTGTCATGATTTTGAGGCCATCCCGGGCTACATAGCAAGACTGATTCTCAAATAAACAAAACAAAACAGAACAAAAAACCCAAAATGATGCTGAATGAAAAAAGCCAAACACAAAAGAACATACACTGTATGGTTCAACTTATATGAAATATCCAGAATAGGTAAATCTATACAGTCACACAATAGATTAGTAATAGACTAGGGCTGAGGGAGGGGTCGTGAGGAAGTGGATAGTGGAGGCTAGTGTCCAGACTACTTCCCTGAGGAGGTGAAATGTTCTAAAGTGAGTGTGGTGATGGTTGCACAACTCTGAAATTTCACAACCACTACTTAAATGTACAGTTTATGATTATTTATTTAGGTTGATTGAGACAGGGTCTCGCTATGTACCCTAGGCTGCCCTTCAGCTCACAGCAACCCTCCTGCCTCGGCCTTCTGAGTACTGGATTACAGGCGAGGTGCTATCACACTCAGACAAACTGTACATTTTAAATGGGTAACCTCTATAGTATGTGAATTATATCTCAGTAAAGCTGTTATTTTAAAAACAAATACACAGTTGTCATTGTGGAAATTACTAACAAAAAATTACAATGTTGAAACAGAAGATAGTCCAAAGATATTTATCAGAACAGATAAGAAGAACAAAGCCAAACATGGAAGAATGTTTATTAGATAATAAAAAGTAAAGTAGTTTCACATGGCGTGGTAGCACATGCCTGTAATTCCAGCACCCAGGAGGCTGAGGAATAGGATCACTGTGAAAAATATCATAGCTATATTATTACATTATGTAGCACATAATGTGTTGAATAAAAATTAAACAGCAGGTATTGACAACTGGAACCTAGAAAAGCAAAAACAATTCTGGGCAACAAAGGCAAGGCAGGGGGCATCACAATCCCCAGCTTTATACTACAAAATTAGTGTAATAAAAACAGCATGGTACTGGCAAGAAAACAGACCTGAGGATTAAGGGAATAGATTAGAAGATGCAGAAACACCTCCAAACGCACTCAGCTGCTTATCTTTGACAAAGTAGCCAAACACCTTTACTGGAAGAAAGATAGCCTCTTTAATAAATGGTGCTGGAAAAACTGGCTTTCTACTTGCTGAAGACTAAAATTAGACCAATGTCTCTCACCATGCACTAAACTAAAATCAAAATGGATCAAAGATCTAAATGTTAAAATAGAAGGCTGGGGATTTAGCTCAGTGGTGCCGTTGCCTGCCTCACAAGCACAAGGACCCAAGTTCGATCCCTAGTACCAAAAATAAATAAATACATAATTAATATTAAAACAGAAACACTAAATCTTCTGGAAGACAGCATAAGTAGAACTCTTGAAGATATAGGGATAGGTAAAGACTTTATGAACAAAACCGCTATGGCACAGGAAACATTGCAAAGAATCAAAAACTGTGATCTCATCTAATTAAAAAGCTTTTACATAGCAAAAGAAACCACTAACAGAGTAAAGAGACAACCCACAGAGTGGGAAAAATTTTTTTCCAGTTGTTCTTTAGACAAAGGACTAATATCTAGAATACATAAATCTAATATCTAGACTATACAAAGAACTCAAAAGAATCAGGCCCCCAACTGTAAAGACCCAATCCCAAAACAGGAATCTGAAATGAACAGACACTTCTCAGATGAAGAAGTACAAATGGCAAATAAAATGAAAAAGTGTTCAACATCACTGGTCATTCAAGAGACTGAAATTAAAATAACACTAAGATTCCTTCTCACTCCAGAAAGAATGGCTGTTATCAAGAAATCAACCAATAACAAATGCTGGTGGGGATGTGGGGAAAAAGGACCCCTTCTCTGCTGTTGGTGGGAGTGCAGACCGGTGCAACCACTGTGGAAATCAGGGTGGAGATTCCTCAAAAAACTAAAACTAGAGGTTCCATTTGACCCAGCTATTCCCCTTTTCAGTGTCTTCCCTAAATAATTAAAAGCATCATCCTACAGCAATATATGTGCATGTTTATAGAGGCACATTTGGTAATGGCTAGATCTTGGAAACAGCCCAAATGCCCATCAGATGATGAGTGGAGAAAGAAGATGTGGGTTTTCTATACAATAGAGTATACTACTCTGCCATAAAGAAAGACAAATTTGGGCCAGGGATTTAGCTCAGTGTTTCTGGCACCTACCTTGAAAGTGCAAGGACCGGAGTTCGATCCCTAGTACCCAAGAAAAAAGGATAAATTTGAGACATTTGTAGGTAAATGAATGTGCCTTGAGACCATATTCTCAACTGAAATAAATTGGACACAAATGTATAAATGTTGCATTGTTTCTCCGGTGTGTGAAACTGAAAAGTGTAAACAAGGACCAGTATGTATAATAGATATTGTGAAACAGGAAGAAATTGTTCAAATAGGAAGAGGAACTAGGGAAAGTGTATGGGGAAAGTAAGAGAAAAGAAGGAAAAATAGAAATAAACCTTTTGTTTAAAAAAAATAAAAGGAGGGGAAGAGAGGATGAAGAGAGGGATGAAGAACAGGAAAACAGAAGAACCAAGATATATCATGTGCAGGTACAAATTCCCTATGATACACGTAATCATTATATATATCTAAAATGTACCAATAAACTTAATTATTTTTTTTTAAACATGAAGAAAACCATACCAAGGCACAGCATAATCTAACCCTAAAAATTGGGGATAAAGAAAGACTATAGTATTAAAAGCAGACAGCTGGTCATGGTGATATACGCCTCTAATCCCAGCTACCCCAGAGGCTGAGGCAGAAGGATCCTGAGCTCAAGGTCAGCCTGAGTAATTTAAGGCAGACCTTGTCTTTTTTTTTAAACATGAAGAAAACCATACCAAGGCACAGCATAATCTAACCCTAAAAATTGGGGATAAAGAAAGACTATAGTATTAAAAGCAGACAGCTGGTCATGGTGATATACGCCTCTAATCCCAGCTACCCCAGAGGCTGAGGCAGAAGGATCCTGAGCTCAAGGTCAGCCTGAGTAATTTAAGGCAGACCTTGTCTCAAAATAAAATGTGTTAAAAAGAGCTGGGGACATTAGAGAAAAAGAAAATATTTTTACAGAAGAACAAAGATGAGGGCCAGGGATATATCCCTCAGTGGTGCCACGCCTGCCCCACAAGTACAAGGTCCTTAGCTTGATTCCTAGTACAGCAAAAAAAA
>NW_022900949.1:40656258-40656803 GCF_012274545.1 Fukomys damarensis
AAAAAAAAAAAAAAAAAAAAAAAAAAAAAACCAATGCAACCCAGCAGACAATGGAATAGTATTTTTAGAGATTTTCTGCTGGTTTGTCTCATTTGCATCTCTAGATCCCTCTCCCCCTCTCTACTGCTAAACCTACAAGGCCAGAGCAACACAGACAGCAGGGAGGGAGGGAGTAAAGTTGAGCAGTTCCTTCCCAGTGTAAGTCCTGCAGGGTCCTGGCCCTCACCAGACACCATCCCTTTAAACCCCCACTGACTTAACCAAGCCAGAGTGACTGTTTCCTTTATGGTCCACAAATTCATAAGCCATGAGTTTTAAATCACTTTATTAAAAAAATCAAAATATATAAAGCCAAAAGGGGATAAAATTTACAAACCAAAACAGTTAAAAATGTAAGAAAAACAAAGTCATAATTACAGAATATTACTTTATGATGATCAAATAATCAAAAAATAAGGACACAAGCTGGGCATGGTCGCACACGTCTATAATCCCAGTGCTTCGGAGGCTGAGGCAAGAGGATCTGTGAGTTTGAGACCAGCCTG
>NW_022900949.1:40656859-40682936 GCF_012274545.1 Fukomys damarensis
AAAAAAAAAAAAAAAAAAAAAAAAAAAAAGAAAGAAAGAAAAAGAAAGAAAAGAAAAGGACACAAAGTTTGAATGATACAATTAAAATAGCAGAAATTATGAATGAAGCTGGGCATGGTGGTACACGCCTGTAATCCTTGTGCTCTGGAGTATGAATCAGAAGGATCACTGTGAATTTGAGGCCAGCCTTGGCTACATAGTGAGTTCAAAGGCAGTCTGAACTACATAGTGAGACCTTGTCTCAAAAAAAAAAAAGAAAAGAAATTAATGAGAATATATATAAACTCATGGAGATGTTTTCAGGCCACACAGAAAAACAGAGGTAACAGGGTAAGGAATCCACATACTCACGTCTCGGCCACAGTATCTGCCAGTCATATTTAAACTAAACCCATACATGCTTCCTCATTTCCCGACCAACTGGATGATTGTGCAGTAAATGGGCCATGGTCAAAAGCAGAAGCAAAGAGGAGAAAGTGATAAAGCGGCACGGTGAGGATCTGGGGTTGGGATATGGATACACGCTAAGGTGAACCCTAGGAGTCAACTCTGAGTACAAGCAGGCTCTGCGATCTGTCTAATCAACAGCCTGTGGCCTGAGTAACGGGATATCAATCCCATGGTCACTTCATGGACTTCCAATTTAGTGGGCTGGGAGTAAAGGGGGTGGATTCTCTCGTATGGGCTTTTGAGCTGCTTATTATGAGAGATCCACATGGCAACAACTGTGGGTGGGCTGTAGGAGTTTAGGGCACCCTCAGCCAACAGCTAGGAAAAAAAATGTGATCTTGCTGGGTGCAGGGCACAGTGACGCACACCTGTAATCCCAGCTCCTTGGGAGGCTGAAGCAAGAAGATCACAAGATCAAGGCCAACCTGGGCAACTTTGAAAGACTCTGTCTTTAAATTTTAAAACATTTAGAAATGGCTAGAGGTGTCGCTCGGTGGTAATCTTGGGTTCAATCCCCATCACTGAGGGGGGAGCGGTAACTCAATCCTACAAATTATAAGTAGATGAATCCTAACAACCACATGGGCTCAGAAGAGACCTGAGCTTCAGGTAAGACAGCTTGACTGCAGCCTCATAAAACACTAAAGAGAGAACTCAGCCCAGCCTGGCCAGGCTCCTGACCTGTAACTGTGAGATAGTACATGTGTGTTTTTTGAAGGTGCCAAGTATACGGTAATTGGTTATATAGCAGTAAGTAACAAACACAGTGAGCATATGCATACTCCTACAAGTCTTTCAACTGTGCTGTATATCTGATTTGCTTTGGGGTTTTTTTTTGATACTGGGGATCAAACTCGGGACCTTGCACATGCGAGGCAGGAAGCTGAACCACTGAGCTAAATCCCTGGCCCTGTGCTGTATAGTTGAGACTTTTCATAAAATATTGGGAGCTAAAAGACAACTGAAGAACATGACTTTTAAAATGGACCCTGAGGGCTGAGGATTTAGCTCAGTGGCTCAGCTGCCTGCCTTGTAAGTGCAAGGTCCTGAGTTCAATCCCCGGTACCATAAATAAATAAATAAATTAAATAAATAAATTAAATAAATAAATAAATAAATAAATGAATGAATGAATGAATGAATGAATAAATGAATAAATAAATGAATGAATAAATGAATGAAAAAATGAATGAATAAATAAATGAATAAATAAATAAATGAATAAATAAATAAATGAATAAATGAATGAATAAATGAATGAATGAATAAATAAATAAATGAATAAATAAATGAATAAATGAGTGAATAAATGAATGAATGAATGAATGAATGAATAAATAAATGAATGAATGAATGAATAAAAAAATGGACCCTGAGGCAGGAGGATCACAACTTTGAGACTAGCCTAAACAACAGAGTAAGACCACGTCTCAAAAAAGCATGCTGGGAGCCAGGTATGGTGGCACATGCCTGTAATCTCAGCACTCAGGAAGCTAAGGCAAGAGGATTGTCACAAATCTGAGGCCACTCTGGAATACATAGCAAGACCCTGTTTCAAAAAAAGAAAAGAAAACAAAACAAAACAAAACAAAAAAGGACTAAGGAATTGTCCTTAATTGTCATCAAAAAATTACCTCAGGGAACACAAAACCCAAGATCAAAAAGAACTTTGCCAAAGAGCTAATCCCACAGGCTCAGAAAAGACTGAAAATACACCAGATTAATTTTATAGTATCAGCATAATTCAGGTTTCTGAATTCCCAAATGCAGGACAAATAAAAAACAACAGGAAAATATCACTTATTAATAAAAGCTAAACCAGGAGTGGCGATACATACCTATAATCCTAGTACTCTGGGAGGCTGAGGCAGGATGATGGAAAATTCCAGTCCAGCCTGGGCAATTTAGTGATTTAGCAAAGCATATATACAATGTATAATAATCAAATCAAGGTGATTAACACATCCCTCATTTCAATCATTTATCAAATGTGTTAGAACACTTAAAACCTTTCTCTAGTTATTTTGATACAGTGAATCGTTGTTAACTGCGGTTACCTATTTTTCTATACAACACAAAGAGTTACTCTTCCTATGTAACTATCTTTTAGTACCTGTTGTCTACTATTTTTAGGGGGTAGTGGGGAGTACTGGGGATCAAATCCAGGGCTTTGGGTATGCTGGGCAAGTGCTCCACCACTGAGCTATATTTCCAATCCTTTAAACATTTTTATTTTATTTTTATTTTGTTTTTCTTGTTGTTTGGTACCGGGGTTTGAACTCAGGTCTTTGTGCTTGCGAGGCAGGCGACAGAAACACTGAGCTACAACCCCAGTCCTGAAAAATTTTATTTTGACACAGGATCTCATTAAATTGCCCAGGATGGCCTTGAACTTGTGACTGTCCTGCCTCAGCCTCCCGAGTCACTGGGATTACAGGTCTGCACCACCACACCTGGCATCAATCTTCCTTCCCACCCTCTTCTCAGACTGTGATGCCTTCTGTTCTTCCCTCTTCCTCTAGAAGAGGAACTTTTTAGATTCTGTATAAAGGAGATCACATGGTATTTGTCTTTCTGTGATCAGCTTATTTCACCTCACACAGTGTCCTCCAGGCTCATCCACAGTGCCAAAATTAACAGGATTTCTGGTTTAAATTTTGATTCTGGGCTGGAGATTTAGCTCAATGGTGCCACCACCTGCCTTGCAAGCGCAAGGACCAGAGTTCCATCCCTGGTACCAAAATAAAATGAAATATAAATAAACAAATAAATCAATCTCAATTAAAGAAAATTTATGAGGCAGAGGAGTCCGAATACAGACAAGGTATTTCATGACTATTTTTGTAAGGTATCACGACGATGAGATGGTTATGTTGATGAAAAGGAGTCCTCAACATACCCTCCAGAGATACACACTGCCATGAAATGTTATGTCTGAATTTGCGCTAAAACAACCCAGTGGGGATGGGAATAGGACGGGAATGGCTGGTTACAACAAACCTGCGGAGCATGTTCAAGTTGGTATTTGGATAGTGATAAATCATGGTATTGTGTTCTCCTGACTTTCACGTACAACTGAAAATTTTTATAATAAAGTTTGAAAATAAATCAGGAATAGGTAGTTCAGCCCTATTACCTTTCCACAGCAAGCCTGAAGGGCAGGCCTTTAAATTCACAACAAAAGAAGAAGGTCCAATTTGCTCATTCCCATACGCAAAATATGAAACAGAAATACAAGGTACATGGGCTAGGGAGGCAAAACCTGCATCATCTTTATTTCAAATGGTAGTGCCTTGAGACAATCTAGAATTGACTGGACAATTACTAGAGCACAAGCATTTGGTTTTGTTTTTTTGTTTTTTGAAACAGGGTCTCACTATGTAGTCCAGGCCAGCCTTGAACTCATGGTGATCCTCCTGCCTCAGCCTCCCGAGAGGTGGGAGGCCCACCTGGCCCAGAGCACAAGAATTTGGCCAGAAATAGCGTAGTAAGTTTCTGAGGAAAAAAGTTACTAGATGAAGCCCCTGTGGTAGCTTACTGCCTGTTGCTCAGGAACCTGGGCCTCTGGCACCACACGTTAGCCCTCCTCCTTCCTTCCCTGCAAGCTTGCTGGGTCCAGCAATCTTCAGCTCCAAACCCTAGCCCCACTCCCTTTCCACCCGAGCCCTCTGGCTCACGTGAAGATCCCCAGGGGCACTGTGGTGACAGCCCGGTGGTCACTTTGGAGCCTGGCCTCACTTCCCACCCTACAGAGGCTCCATGACTATACTCTCCATAACCCCTGGAGAGCTAGGACAGCTTTACCGTGGTCCCTACTTCTCCCTCTGACTCCATTTCACATTCCAAATACCCCAAAGATCCAGCTGCCTCCTTGGTATCCGCTCTCGAACTCCATGCAGGAACTTCCTCCTCTCAGGGCATTCTTACTGAGCATCTACCTATCCTTTCCTCATGTGAGTGCATCAGCTGCCCTGCCCCTGAACCCATCCAGGGGCTAAAAACCAGAGTCATCCTGGATGCTTCTCTCCCTTTGGCCACTCAGGACCACCACTTCCATTCCAGGACCCTGCCCCTGCGAATGCAGCCAAAGGGTAGGCTCAGATGATGAACAAATGCATAAACATGCCTCAAATCCATCTGTTCCCTGCCATCACCTTACCAGGCCACTGTACTCTTAACTAATCTCCTTCCCCCAGCTTGTTCCCACCCACCCCCAGAAAACCAGTCTTATGGTTTATATCTAGATGTCCCCCCAAAGTCTCGTGATCTCATAGGTGGGGCTTTGGGTATGTGACTGTACCATGGGGGTGAGAGAATCACTGGTGCATTTGATGAGTTTATAGCTAAATGTGATTTGGGAGGAGAAGCATGATGGGAGGAGGTGGGTCCCTGGGGGTGTGGCCTTAAAGGGTCTTTTTCCCTTTCCCTCCCTTGATCTCTGTCTGTTTCAGGCCACCGTGGCACGAGCAAGCCTCCTTTGCCAGGCCGCTCTCTGCCTTGTCACTCTGCCTCAGAGTCAGCTGACTATGGACTGAAACCTCTACAAACTGTGAGCCAAAATAAAGCTCTCCACCTTACATTTGTGGGGGTTGGCATTGTGTATCAGCAACCAGAAAGTAACTAAGATCACCACTCTCAATACTCGTGAGACTTTTTTTTCTTTTGGTACTGGGGGATCAAACACAGGACCTTGCACTTGAGAGGCAGGTGGCAGTACCACTGAGCTGAATCCCTGGCCCTAATAGTGAGATTTGTCTAAGACTAAAATCTCAGAGTATTCTGCTTCAGTCATTGGAACACTAGTTTATTTTAACCAACAACCCAGTACTGCTGGGTGTGGTGGTGCATGCCTATAATCCCAGCACTCGGGAAAGAGACTGCCGTGAGTTCAAGGCTAGCCTGAACTACAAGACCCTCTCTCAAAGATAAAACAAACAACAAATAAAAAAACAGTACAAGTAATTAGAAAAGCCAGATAGAAAAGCATGTTTAATCCGTTTGACACCATCATAGAATTATAAAAGCAGAGAGGACTAAAAGGGTCAAAAACCTGGAGCAGAGGGAAGCCTAACACAAATTTGATATATGACTTTTTGCTCTGTGGTTCAGCCAATTCAAAAGTAATAAGAAACTAAGAAGAAAGTAGAAACTACATGGGCAGAAGTTTGGTGGGACTATCACAAATCTCAGCTGAGAAAGATGAGGAAGAAGAGGAAAAAATATAAGCCTAGGGCCTACAGAGTTTCCAGTCAGAACTTTAAAAGACTAGCCTAGGTGTAGGAGTGACCTGAAAACTGAGTAGCCACTACAAACATCAAAGCACTATGAAACAGCTCTATCTCTGACTAGACTAAAGTAACCCATCCTTAACTATTTTCCAGTAGCAAAAATAAATTCCTCTGAGAAAGGTAACATTAACCAGAGCTTCAAATCATCTCTACCATTGGCCTTGTGAAATCTCCAGCATCCAGCCAAAAATTACTAGGCACAAGCCAGGTGAGGTACCATACACCAACAATCCCTGTACATGCAATAATTATTGCCTTAGGAGGCTGAGGCAGGAGACTCACAAGTTCAAGGCCAGCTTTAGAAACTTACCAAGATCCTGTCTCAAAATAAAATTTTAAAAAGGGCTGGGGATATAGCTCAGCACTTGCTGGGTTCAATCTCCAGTACCAAAAACAAACAAACCAGAACATTTATATCTGCATCGGATCCAGAATATTCAAATAACTCCCAAAAATCAGTAAGAAAAAGATAGATAATCCAATAGGATTTTTTAAAAAAAGCAAAAGCTATGCCAAAAGCAAATAAACATAGCAAGATGTACAATAAGCAAAACAATGTGATCCTGGTGCATAAACAGACACGTATACCATGTATAAGAACTTCATATAAAAGTAAGTAAAATAAGTTGACAGGAAAAGGATAGATGGGTAGAGGTGAATGAGTTAACCAGGGAAAGATCAGATTTAAGGCTTTAGTTGAGACATCAAAATAAATTTTGGTTGGTCTAATTTAAATCCAAGAGAGAGCAGGTAAGGAATCAAAGAAAACAACGAAGCTTGTAGACACAGCGGCACACACCTGTGATCCCAGCTGCTCAGGAGACTGGCAAGTTCAACACCAGCCTGGGCAACACAGCAGACCCTGTCTCAAAACAAACAAAACAAAACAAAACAGGCCAGCCAGGGCAAGTTAGTGATGGCCTGACTCAAAATAAAATAAAATGGGCTAGGGATGTAGTTCAGCACTCCCTGGGGTCAATCCTCAGTAAGTTAAAAAACAAAAAAACAACAACAAAAAAAACCCAAAATCAAAAACAACAATGAAGAAAGTGCAGAAAGAGGCTTTCCCTAATCCTCAGCTCCGTGCCCACTAGGCAGGCAGGAGCAGGGTCTGTGGTTACCGCATCGATCTCGTTGAGGACCTTCCACTGCTCGTAGGGCACACCCAGCGCTTCCGCTGTCTGGATCGTCCTCTTCATCTGGCTCGTCCAGACCTTCAGATCCTTGATGTTCTGGTCACTGATGAACTGAGCCAGGCTCTTGGCAAACTGAAACACATCACAAGCCAATTCAGACCACAGGTTCCAAGCAGCCCTCAAAGGACTATAGAGACCGCGTCCATCTATTCCTCCGAGGACAGGCTTAGCAAAAATATGAGCTCACCTCCCAACTACATGCACCCACAAGGTGATGTCATTCATTCCTCCAGACCCCGAGACAGCTCCAGCCGTGCTTCATTGTCTCCCTACTCCAGTCCAAGTGCCCTGGGCCACACAATCCCCCCACAAAGCCCCGAGATCCCCTTAGATTGTGGCACAGTCATCAGCTGCATGGCTGGCAGTCAGGTCACTGCAAGGGTGGCATGACTGCCACCAAGGGGACCAAGCTGGAGACGGCTCACGTGGAGTTCATAGATCCGGGCATTTGCTTGGTGCTGTGACTTTTCCTACAGGATAGAACATTCAAGGCTGAATGAAAGTCATCAAGTGTACATTAGCTATGGACACCAGCTGACGGTCCAGTGTGCTGCGACTCAGCTATGGAACAGAAGCCTAGCCCCTACACACATGCATCTCTATAGCCACCCAGAGGTATAGCGCGCACACACACACACTCACACACAGTACACGCACTGACCTCCCGGCCCCGAGGGGACAGTCCTGGGTCCCCACCAATCCGGCCCTTGAGGTTGAGCTCACTCTCCCCATGCCGGCAGAGGTAGATGGACCGGGGTGTCACGTGGATGTTCATGAGGTAATACACGATTCGACTCTGGATGTGGTCAGCTACTCGGTTCACCACGTAGCTCTGCCCCACGTCCATGATCTTGATATAGGACAGATCCCTTTCCAGAGAGAAGGTAGAGAGAGGCCTGAGTGGGGCTGGGGACCTCAGAGCACATCTGGCCAGCCACAGAAGCCAGGGCTAAGGTCTTGCATCCAAGAGCACTAGACCCAAGTCACAACACACTGGACCGTCAGCTGGTGTGCAAGTGATAGGTGGGAGGCGGGAGCAACATGCCACGTGTGACACACAGACAAGCCCTGCGAGAAGCGCTCAGTGCTTATCATGCTTCTGAAGGTAACATCCAAAGCAGTAGCCAGCCACACACATCACGACTGCTGCTCACATGTGCCCAACCCTTCCTTGCCTACAGATCTCAACATACAGGCTGCACACTGAACACAGAGCCAGCTTCCCCAGGGCTGGCCTGGGAGTGGCTAGCAAACGCTCCCTGGTCAGCTCTCCTTCCCTTGTGATTCTTACCCCAGAACCCCAGTCCGGGTCACCTGGGTGTGCTGAGCAGCTGCCACGTCCTGCATCAGGCAGGCAGTAGACAAGACCACGAGGCCAGCTCACCCTCTCTCTGCTCTGGACCTGGGCAGCACCACAGCTGGGAGAGCTCGCTTACGCTGGCAGGAGTAGGGCCAACTGCGACTCAGCCTCAGATCCCTCTGGAAGTTCCCATCTGGATCTTCACTGTCAGACTGTGTGGCTTCAGTTTAGGGTCATTACCCTGACACCACCAGAAAAAACGGGAGCCACTTTTGCTGACAAATCTGACAGGAGCTGCCCCAGACAACCCCCTCTAGTGTGGCCACATCACAGAACAATGAGAAGAAACAGAACTGTACAGGGGAGACAAGGGAGAGCACAGAGGCCAGCAGGGGCCCGGGTGCCATTCAGTTCCACCCCAACCTGGGCTGGCTCCTGAGCCTAACAAGGTGGGGACAGATGTCTCAGCCCATGGCAGTCCAGGGACAACTCTGCCATAATCTCCCAGAATCCCTCCCTCTAAAGGCTGTGTGTGTGCCTTGGTTCACATGAATTACATATTCTTCTGTAATTATAAAGGACCCAAGTACACATTTATATTCTAGTCTTTCACGTGCCCTCACGTCTCTCCATAGCTATAATTTATAAGGATGATGTCATATTTTACCAAGGGCTACACTGTTATTTACCTAACCACTGACTTTATGCTGAGATACTGGAGTTGGCAAACCATGGCCAGCAAGCCACAGCCACCCTACAGGCTGCTTTCACAAAGTTTTAGTGGAACAGAGCTATGCTCTTTTATTTACGTCCTGTTTCTTTTGTACGTGTAACGGCAGAGCTAACTAAAACAGAGACTATAAATCCTCCAACACCTAAAGAGTCACTCTGTGACCCTTACAGGAAATACTTGCTGATCCCAGCTGTAAGATCCTCAGACAGACACCTCCATGGACCACTGCATAGCCCTGTTTCGCTCCTCCCATCCACACAGGCATGTGCCCTCCCCTCCCCACGCAGACTGCACAGAGAGACAAGAATGTGATGTCTGCAGTGCCGTGGAGGCCCTCTGCACAAAAATCAGGCTTGATTCTGTGCTGAAACAGTAGAAAGTCCTGACTCGCACAGTTCCAGATGAGGTAACAGGTGTTCTGCATGTCACCTCTGGCCAATGATTTCTGCCTCAAGGAAAGAAACAACAAAGGTCAGACCATCTCTGCTTTCTGGCACAGTCCCCAGTCACCACCACAGGGAGGCCACAAGGAGGCAGCCAAGCGCAACCCCTACCACCCACTCACCACTGCTGCTCTCCTCTCACCTGTCCAGGTCCTCATCCAGAGACTCATAGGAGTTTTCGTAGCACTCGATTCGTCTCATGAAATCCTCGGTGGCCTCATCACTGTCCCGGTTGACATAGTCGGGGCTGCCCAGCTTCACTTGCTGCCAGAGCCAGGCACAGAGCAAGGACACATCAGGGTTGTGGGCAACACAGGGCCAGAGATCAAGGAGATTGCTGGGCAGGGATGAGGGAGGCTAGGCCAGGGCTTGGGCTGGAGACCGGAAACTGAGTGGGAGAAGAGTCCGGCAGCCCCATGGGCTGAGTTTGCACACGAAAGTCCTGAGATCAGAGTCCCTCACCTTTGTGGCTCAGGGAGACCTAGGAGCCTTTCCCCACCCTGTCCCATCTCCCCAAACTCACATGGTCCTCTGTTCAGAGGGGGTAAGGGACAGAGTTGGGAGTGGGGAACAGAACCCTGTGACATACATGCTACTTTCCAGGGACTCTCAAGGGAGGACAGAGGGCGGGGGGAGGGAGAGGGAGAGCAAGAGAGAGAGAAAGTACGAGGGAGGAACAAGAAGGTACACCCATGAGCCATGCAGTCTGCCACATGAGTGATCCTCGGGGTGCAGGCTCTCCTGACCCACGCTGGTGACTACACTGCTTCCCCATCCTACAAGGTTCAAGAAACTCAGATGAAGAGCAGCCAGGCAGCCCAAAGCTAGAGAAAGACCTCACTGTCACCTTCTATCTCCTCGCTGCCCCCAACAAGGTCAAGTACACACTCACCACAATGTTGGCAGCTATGACCTCAGGATCCACACAGATGGACTCAACGAAGAAGGTCTGCAATAAGAGCCAGAAGCACTCGGGTAGGCAGGAGGGAAGGGACCACAGGTCAGATGCACTTAAGGCCCTGGGCCTTGTTCCCAGAGCTTTCTGTTCCCTCAGGCCCTTCTCCTAAGGACGTAGGGCTAAAGACCATGGAACTAAGGGAGGTGCCATGCTGGTCAGGACTCTCCCATCGAAAGAGAAGTCCAGCAAAAGAGTAAGGACAATCTCTCTCACCCCAAATGTTCCGTTCAGAATCATGCCAGCCCACAGCCTTGCAGGCATCAGGAAGCTATGAACCCTGAGGGTTCAAATGTGCAACTGCCCAGCCAAGGAGGGACACCAAAGAGGCCTCACCTTATAGCCATTCTGTTCCCCAAAAGTAAAGATTGTCGCTCTCCGCTCTCTAGTCGTGTTGGTTGCATCAAAAACCTAGGGCCAAACTGGAGTTAACTCAGCTCCGGCCCCAGGAAGGCAGGAAGCACCTGAGAGCTGCAGCACAAGCATCTCTTGCCAATGCTGGGCTTTTTGCCAGACCCAGCTAGGCCACTGTCTGGCCAGTCTCCTCCAGACTTGCAAAGAAGAACTTTCCATGTGTGCTTCACACACAGCAGGTGTGTAGGCATTGTGTGGCCAGCAGAAATTCCAAAGAAACCAATTAACCCTGGCAGTGCCATCTGGATGTGGCTGGTCCCCCGAGGACTATACCCCCAAGAGGGCTGTGATAAAAAGGCAAGTCTGGCACACCTAGTTCTCGGGCTTCTGGTGTTCAGATGTAACCTCTTCCTTGCATGCAGGCTCCAGCCATGCTGTCATGAGGCCCTCAACAAAAGCTGAGTCAATGAGGCTGCCTGATTCTAAGCTTCTTAGCTTCTAAAACTTGATCTAAATAAACCTCTTTTCTCTATAAAGTTATTCTGCCTCAAGTATTTTGTTACAGTCATGAAAAACAGACTAATGTTTGATGAACTGAACCTACATTTATTTATACTCCATTCTGAAACCCGAGTAAAGGGGCGCAAAGGACAAAGAGAATAAGAGAGAATGGGGCAGAAGATGGAAATGTTAACAAAATGTAAAACAGAAGCAACTAAAAGAAACAGAAAATAGCGGCAGGCGGATCACAGTTTAAGAAGTGCCTAGACAACTTCGCAAGACCATGTCTCAGAAAAACAAAACAAACAAGGGTCAGGGATTTAGCTCAGTGGTTCCACCACCTGTTTCGCAAGTACAAGGTCCCAAGCTCAATCCCTGGTACCAAAAAAACAAAACGAACAAAAACCAAAAATGGGCTAAGGGATATAGCCTTTGCCTAGCATATGGGAGACCCTGACTTTAATACCCAGTACCGAAAACACCAACAATAAAAAGGGAAGCATCGATTAAGTTCACCAGATATTCCAGGAAAACCTCTAACAAGAAAAACAGGCTAATCAAATCAAACAAAAAAAGAAATTTGGAGGAAATAAAAAACAGGACACAGATTAAGAGAAAATAACAAAATCAAACAAACAAACAAAAAAAACCTTAAAGCCATTCAAAGAGAGGTGTGAGAGTTGGGAATATAGCTCAGTGGTACAGTGCTGCCTGCCAAGTGTGTGAGGCCCTGAGTTCAATTCCTGGTACCAAAAAAATAAAAATAAAAGAGAGAGAGAGAGAGGAGAGAGGGGATTTTTGTTTTGTTTTGTTTTTTCTTGCAGCACCAGGTATCAAACTTGAGACATTGTGCTTACAAGGCAGATGGTGGCACCACTGAGCTAAATCCCCTGGCCCCAAAAAGCAAGATATGAACCAGGCATAGTGGCACACTCCTGTGATTCCAGCACTCAGGAGGCTGAGACAGGAAGATCACTGTTCCAAGTTCCAACCCAGCATGGGCCACACAGTTAGCTCAAGGCCAACCTGAAATACACAGTGAGAGCCACTTAAAAAAAAGTGCAAAGAGAGATATAAAAGGATATAGTAACCATGAAAGAACAGAGTTCCAAAAATTGGAATACTCACTCAAGGATGATCACTGAAATTTTTTAAAAACTCAGCCAAATACTTATAATGTTGAGAAAGTCTCCCACAAAACAAAAAAAGACAAAGGAAATGAAGGAAAAGATAAAAAGACCCAAAACACCCCCCAGAGGACACACTTCCTTGAAGATTCAAGGGCCTCTGGAGAAGGAAACGCCAGTCCTCTCTAAAAGATGAGACTTTCGAGAAGACAAACAAATCAAAGACATCACATTCTCCATGGCCACACTAAAAGCCACAAGACAAGAGAGCAATGTTGTGGAAATTCTAAGGAAAAAGATTTTTCCTACTAGAACCCTATACTCAACAATCTAATGCAAGGATTTTAAAAAGCCATTTCTGATACGGCAGGCACAATTTACTTCCCAAGCATCTTTCTCATGAAGCTGCTGGATGGATGTGTTTCAACACAACGAGTCAGTACCCAAGGGTGAGATACAGGGCAGGGCATTCAATCCCGGAGAGAAGGAACTCCCAGGTGATGGTCATGCCACAGGCAGCTAACCAGACTGGATCTGGGACAGGGAGCTCCAAGAGGAAAATGCAAGGGAAAGAACAACCTCTGTCTGAGCACAGGCACCCCAGCTCAGCTTGTCTTCTCTTCCAGCTGACTGCAGAGGCCCCACACAGTGAAACTCCCTTCCCTGCCCCTGACCAGCTCCCAAGCAGCCAGTGAACCCTAGGCAGGACTCACCATGCCAGCGGAAATAAAACAACATGTGTAAAAGACTTAGGTGTCATACAGCCCACGAGGGAAGGCCTGCAGGGTCCAACACAGCCACGAGCTCTAAGGGCAACTCCGGACCCAGTCACAGTCCCCAGATCTCTCCCCGGGACTGGCACCCAGGCACATCCAGACGCACATACCCTGCCGCGCCCCCCAGCCCCCGGTTCCTGACAAGCAAAGGGTGGATAATATGGGTTCTGTGTCTCACTCCCAGCTGTCACCAGGATATCACACTTACCGCCACATGTCCTCCCTCATCACTGAGGAACCTCCGGACGTCACACAAGGCTGCCAGGGCACACTGCCTTTGAGAGAGAAAACAGAATCAGTGAAGGACTGAGCCCTGGCTACAGGAAGGCAGAGGTAAGCCCCGCCTGAGACTGGAGAGGGTACTGCCTCTAGGCACTCTTTAAATTCCCTTTCTCTTTCATTGTTTGCATTAATTCTCAATGCCTGGCTAAATCTGTTCCTGTAAGATGGAAGGCTATGTGCACCTGGCCATTAGCAATGATGTAAAAATCACTTTTCTGTAATTGCCCCCTCGTCTCATTTTCTATATACCCATGCTGCCAACATTACCATAATCGTGATTCCTGTGTCATACATTTCTCCTGGTTATCGAAATAAGTAGTTACAGTCAGAAGTGTCTGTGTGCCTGTGTGCGTCAGTGATGGGATAGGAGAGACACTTTGGCTATTCTCCAGGGTGACTCTAACCTTAATGTTCAATTTTCTGGTCTTGGAGAGAGCAGTCCCACACCTCCTCCTGGAGGGAGCAGTCACCACTGCCTTCAGCCCACATCCACAGACATCTGCAACTCGCGACTCTCAACAGTACACCATGAGCTACACTGTCTCCAGAATCAGCTCTTCTACTCATTGCTGCCAAATGGACTGGCACAGGAATGACCTTTCCTTTTTTTAAATCCATTTCTGCTATTAGCCTGGAGATAGATAGACTTTTATTTTTTTGTCTGCTACCGTCACCTTTCCAACCTAAGAGTTAAGCTAGATCTGATTCCATGTTTCACCTTTGGACTTTGTGCATAAGCTCCCCGCGTGTCCAGTCAAAGAATTTCGGTGTGAGGCTCTCATGAAGCCAGTGTGCTAAAGTGCAGAGGCACATACTCCACAGTCTGCTGGGAACCATGCAGAAACCAGTGGGAACATTGAGTCTAGGTCACTTGAAAGAGCCTTGCTCCGTGCCTCCTTGTGACCTTTCTGTTCCCCAACGGGTCTTTCACTTAATCCTCAAAGTGCTTCTTCTTCTGCCAAAAACTGAATTCTGAGAGTCTAGAAAACTATCATTGCTGGGCTACTTCTAGCAGCAAATGGGGCCCCTAGTACTGGCCAAGGGGCTTCTCTGCCTGTGGTTCCAGCATGTGGGAGGGAACGCAGGGTCCAGTGGAGACGCTGGGGGATCAGGCCAGGAGCCTGTGGGCACATGTGTATAAGGGTGAGTGGATACACACGTGCATTGCTATGCCTCCGTGTGGCCCTTTAGGTCGGAGTATGCATGTGTAAGCTCGGCTGGACACGCACATGAGTGTGACCCTACCCTCATGTGTAGTATTGGCTGAGCGGGAACAGGGAGGGGGAATGTGTCCACATGTGTGTAGCCAGGATATGCATGTTTGTCCAAGCAATGCCTAAACGTGCACCCATGTGCATATATATATAGGGTGTGTGTGCACAATTGTGTGAGCACATACATGAGTGTGCTTTGTGTGTATGTGTGCCCAGACCAATGTGTACATACAAGATGAGCACAAGTGTATATGCACTGTGTGCAGCTCCCTACACTGACATAAAACTTTCCCTGAATAATAAGAGCAACTCACAAGTCTACACTGCTTACATAAACAATATGGTTTATGCTGCATAACTGTTTTCCCTCCGGGAGGCTGGAATTTTGGAGAATGCCAGACACAGGGTGCCTATGCAACCAGTTCCAAATAGCAATCTTGGCCACTGGGTTTCCAAGGGACTTTCCTGGTAGACACCTTACATGTGTTGCCATAATTCAGCAGTGGAGGAGTTAAGTGCACCTTGTGTGACTCCATGGGAGAGGAAGCTCAGACTGCACCCATTCACCTGTTCCCTTTGCTGATCCTGCTTTGCATCACTGCACTGTAATAAACCTCAGTTCAGTTACAGGCTTGGGAGTCTTGGGAGTCGTCCTAGCAGATCGCCAAGCCTGACGGTGGTCTTGAAGACCCCTGATACACCATGCTCGAGTGTGCTCAGCTGTGCATGTGTGCACTCACACAGGGTGAGTGCATGTGTGCCTGTGTACGCACTTGCCCTTGTGTACAGTGTGACTGGGAGCAGTACCGCACATATGTGAATGAGCCCAAGCATCCATAGGTGTGGGTGCCTGTATACATATACACACACCACGTGTACTGTGTAATGTGCGTGTGTGTATGCACTATGTACACAGACGGGGTGTCTAGATACGTGCACATGAGGTGTGTACAGGACTGTGAATACACCAGGTGGCAGACGTGTGCGTGTACCCTTACCTGTGCGCATGTGACTGTTACATACTTTTCTAGACATTCCACTGGGATAGCGTTAACACTGTGTAGCTTTGGGGTCATCAACAATGTGTAACTGGACCTCTGGGAAATGCAGCCCTCCCTTCCCAGGTTTTCCTTCTCTTTTTTTTCAGGTTTTTTCATTTTTAAAACTTTTTTTTTTTTTTTGAGACATATTGTTTAGGCTGGCCTCAAACTCATGGAGATCCTCCTGCCTCAGCCTCCCAAGTTCTGGGATTACAGGGGTGCCCTACCACATGCAGTTCATTTTAAAAACTTCTAATCCTTTTATTTTGCCAATTATTTATGGGAAATTTGGGGCCTATTAATTAACAGGAAATGGCCCTGTGGCCTGATGCAGGCTTTCGATGCAGGGAGAAGAGTTTTTAGGAACAGTAGTCTGCAAAATGGTGAAGTGTCTCAGGAACTTATCTCTGGCTTCTATCACAGGGCCCTTGTGTTCCCCCAATTGACCCTGGGCTAGCTCCCAAATCTCTCTGAACCTAGTATCCCATCTGAATTACTTCAATGTTCCTACCTTTGAAGGATGGCTTGAGTGGAGTGGCAGACAGACAAGGAAATGCTAGCTCCGTTGGTTGTCAAGAACCATTCTACACAATTTTTTAGGAATAAGTCGTTTCATAATTAAAGTATGACTATAGCTGTCTAAGGCCCAGTGTCACACTGCCCAAGAGCTGGCTGTGGCACGTGGAAACGTAACTCCAGTTTGCTTCCAGTCTCAAGTTGAGGCCTCAGTGGTCCCATGACACTGTGAGACTCAAGGCAAGAGTGCACGAGCTGAAGACATCCTGGTTCTTCAAGAACCAGTAGGAATAAATGAGAGACAGAGCGAAAGAGAGAGAGAGAGAGGAGAAAATTTTCACCTACGGGAAGGACAAATTCTTTATTATCCTGCTATCTCGTCCCACATACTATTTTAAGAATGCTTTCCTTACCCTCCTCATCAATATAAGATCTCATCAACATAGGATTACCACCATATGCTAAGTCACCTGATACTCCCTCCAGTTATTGTGTGTACCAAATAAACAATGGCTAGCTCCGGAAGAGTCTTTGTCTCTGCCCACTCAGAGGCATTGACCTCCCAGCCCCCGATATACTATGAAATAACACAAGTCTCTACTGTCTTTCTTTCACCCTCACCATCCCCTTTCAAGACAGATTGATCAGAGGATTGATCAGCCTCCCATAATTGGTTTTCCCACAAACACTTTGGATTCAGCGAGGCCTGGTTTCAAACTTATACCCTGAATGGCCCCATACAACACCATCCTGTCCTGACTCCAGCCTCTGCGTCTGGGAAAGCAAGGCACTACTCCCAACTGCTAAAGCTTCAGGAAAGTCAAGTGATCTGGTCTGTCCGTGCCCATAGCTTGGGATTGATTTAAAATCGGCATTTGGTATGTTCTTTCCCCTACTAATTGGGGAATTTTGGAATGAAGGATAGATTTTAGTGGTAAATGGGCTTAGATTCATGACAACTTAGATTCAAATGTAAAGTAACTTGTTATTTATGTGAGGCTTCTGGTCTAAGCCTCAGTTTTCTCGTGTGTGTGTGTGTGTGTGTGTGTGTGTGTGTGTGTGCGCGCACACGCATGAAATGGGCCTCAAGCACCCAGCCCACATGAGGGTCAGCTGTCAGTCCTCTCCCTTTTATCTGGCTCTGTATCACAAGAAGACCCAGCCTTGAGTTTTACACACAAGTTCCCCACAGGAACCTGAAAGTCAGACTCCCCTCCTTGGTGCTTCAGTCAGGACCAGCCCCAACAACACAACAGCACACTTGGGAGCACCTGTCCCCTGGTGGCCAGAGAAGGAATACACAGCCAGATTTCAAGTCTGGGGCAGCTGGAACACAGTCCAGTGTGTGGTCTCTGCCCTAATGCTGGGCTTCATTTGGAGAAGTCACTAGAGCTTAACCAACTTCTACTCACTGCCCTGCCATGAAGGCAGAGCTCGGGCAAGTCTCTGCTACCCAAGGCTTCTCGAGAAAGGGCTTCTTGGCCCTAACTCCTGCCGAGAAGGGCACAGTGCAGCTCCTAAGACCACCAGTAGTGCCAGTGCCTTGGAAAAAGCCTTAGCATCTGAATGAGGTGGAGGGTGGGGAATCA
Organism: Fukomys damarensis; assembly: GCF_012274545.1. NCBI lineage: Eukaryota > Metazoa > Chordata > Mammalia > Rodentia > Bathyergidae > Fukomys > Fukomys damarensis. The sequence continues at coordinate 40,674,624 of NW_022900949.1, forward strand.
TGTGCAAGCTCAGTTTCACAAATAGCAGGGAGAACTACTCACCCAGCACCAGCATCCTGGATACTCCAAACAAAGCTGAGGCCTAGCCCACACATGCCAAGATCATGGCAAGCACACAGTAGATACAGTCAACATGTGCAGAGAGGAGGGGGCTTATCCTGGGACAGGAGAGGAAGCCCCGCCCTGGTATGTCCCTGTGGCCTGTATCAGGGCACCTTCTAGGGCTGCCCTCCCCACCTGCGCAGCACAGCTGCCCCTGATCTGTCCTAAGGAAGCTTCCCTCCCACAGGATTTCCTGACCAAGGGTCCTCAACACCAGAGGAGGGACCAGCCACCAGGAGGCCACAGAGCCTCTCCTCTCACCCCCAAACCCATTACACCCCAACTCAAACACATCCGTAGAGTTCCAGAGAACAGCCCGGTCACACAGCATTGGCGACAAGGCAGGGCTAGGCTCAGGAGCAGCTCAGGCATGAATGAGCAGCGTGGCTTCTCAGCAAATGGGCAGCAACTTGTTAGCCATCTCAACAGCAGTGATCCCCAACACGCTTACCTCCTGACTTTCAGGCCCTCTTTGTTGTCTGGCAGGAAAAACTCAAAAGATTTGTAGGTCTTGACCATGTCCCGGCGATACTGGCCAACGTTGAATTCTGTGGGGAAGGAAAGGCTCAGCTTTCACAGAGCGGCAACCCCACCAATCCGTGATGGGATTCCCAGCCCCTGTCCACCATCCAGCCTCCTCTCTCCCTTCCCCTCCCAACAAATCCCCAGCATCCCCCAGAGCCTCACCCCGAGTGGGTACTCCAATCCAGTTCAGGTATCGGGTCAGCTTCTTAGAAATGTAGGTCTTGCCCCTGGCAGGCAGGCCCACCATGACAATGAGTGTTGGGCAGTTGGTCATGCAAACTGGAAGGCAAGCAGCACACCACAGTGTCAGATCCTCTTGGCCTGTGTTCTCTCACCCTCAGAGCACAAGACCGGCACCCCTATACCTCCTGGCATTACATAGGCCTTGAGCACCCCCAGACCCAGTCTCAGGCTGGCATGTCATCTTCCCCAGGGCTTTCTGGGCTCTGACAGATACAAAGGGACCTCATTAGTCCTCATCCTGTCATGCAGCAGCAGTAAAAAGCTCAGTAGGCCACGCTAGGATCATACCAGAGGAGACCCAGGGGATAATCAATGCCCGCCTCTGTCATCTGGGAACCTACGCCCTAACCTGTTTCCATCTCACCCTTCCCTAGTAACCATTCAATGCTCCCAGCACTCACAGCCCCACTGTTTGACCTCTCTGTTGTAACTTTCTTTTCATCATTAAAATCCAGCTCAAAAGCTGCTGCCTGAGTGAGTCCTTTCTCCACGGAGTCTCCATGTCCAACTGACACACCTTTATCCTCAACCTAGTCACCTTGTTAATGAGTCTGCTCTCTCCAGACTGATTGCTTGGGTTGGAAGCAGCCCTGCAGTGTCTGAGCCACTTAAGGCCTGGGGCATGGTGTGGCATTATTGTTCAAGAGCTATGAGCAGGAGCAGAGAGGTATCTATAAGACTAGAAGGGTGAGGGCTACATGGAGCTGAGACCAGACGCCCAGACCAATGCTCACAATGACAGGCCCTGTGACGGCGGCCACCACTGTTCTCTGTGCTACCAGGCCAGTGTGCCAGTCAGAGGAGCTGCCAAGGCTAAAGGCAGGGAAGAGTCAGAACACAGCTCCCCTGAGCCACACCTAGCTAGGACAGACACCAGAGCAGCAGAACTGCCAGCCTTCTGTGACGCAGCTCAGCTTTCAATGCAGTCAAATGTGGGTTCACCTCAGATGCCTCCCTTTCAACAACCTTAGGGCCTGGACTGGGCCCAGGGGATGTAGCTCAATGGTGCAGTGCCTGTCTGGCAAGCACGAGGCCCTGAGTTCGATTCCTGGTAAAAAAAAAAAAAGACCTGGGCCAACCAAGCCAAAGCAGATATGACTGATGACCAGCGGTGGAGAACAGTCATGGCCCCTTCCTCTGCTCATCTGGTTTTTCAAGACCCTTCACTCACTAGCTCTCCTTACATGGACTGCCAGCTTGATCATGCTCTTCCTCAGAGGGCAAGGACCCGCTGAGCCTTATGTCCAGCTCTGAGGCTTGTGGCCTCATCTAGGAAATGGGGTAATAATCCCTAGGAGAAGATCTACCACTGCCTCCATGTATAAAGCAGAGCACTTCCAGGAACCGCCCTCTGCAACCAATGCCCTTGAAAATTGGGCTGTGGAGGAGGCAGCAGCAACCTGGTCCCAGACAGGTCCTGCTGAGAAACAAAGGGTTCTGCATGCCATCGGGGGCTCTATCACTCCTGTGCGTGGGCTTTGTGCAAATGTGACCCAAGCCCTGAGCCCCAGGGGAGGGAAAGAGGAAGCCCCAAAGAGCGTGGGCCAACAGCAAGTCAGACAGAAAAAACTCTCAGGAAAACTCCAGGATTGGCTAAATTGAGAAGAAAACAAGTTAGACAATGCTCTGCATCCTCAGGCCAGCAGACAGCTGTGGCCTACATGGTCTGTGCAATTGCTGACAAGCTGGCAAGGGCCCTCAAGCCAGTTAAGGGCAGTGTGTCAGCCACAAGCCAGGGAACCTACCTGGCCTTGGTCCCCATGCTGAGGCCACCCCTTCCAATTACTGTATCAGCATGGGACTTCTATACCTTCTGTCTTCTCAGAGTTGGCCCTGGCCTCTTCCCACGGCCCCAACTCCTCCCACAACATTTGGAGACAAGTGGGCACTAAGGGCAGCAAATCAGGCCTGGGCACAAAACAAGGTAATAAATCAGCTGCCACCTCTGCTCCGCAAGATAAGTGCCCAAGAAATGTCCCAAAGAAAACCAAAGTTCAAGTATATTCCTAGCAACTCTGCTTACAACAGCAAAACACTAGGGAAATGCCAAGAGTGGAAAAACTGCAGAGGCATGACAAGGCGGGGACCCCTTGGCACAGGAAGCTGCAGCGTGTGGCCAGAACTGTAGCTCTGAGCCTTCAAGGACCCACCACCAAGCAATAGGACAGCAGAACACACTGTCTGCAACACTGAGCATACACAGAAGGGAAGAGGAAGATTGTGAACTCAGCTTCCTCACTGGTCTCTTTCCTGTAAATATGCTGAAGGTATCGGAATCAAGAGGCCTGAGACATGCCTGCCAGTGGACAGTACCTTCTCCCTACTGCCTGGCACTTTCACCAGAGGGACAGCCACAAATCCCTGGAGCAGGTTCCCAAGCAGATTCTGAGTTGCAACTTGTTCCCACCTCCTAGGTCTAAATGGGTAAGGAAGAACTCTATGTAACAAACAACAGGAACTGGTTGTGGTGGTTAAGGAACCTTTTCTACAACACCTTACATCATTGGTAAGTCACCCAACTTCCTGAGCAGGGAGATTGCTGTACAACAGAGGACAAATGTACCGTGTGACAAAACAGGGTCATCAAGAGAAAAAAATCTCCCAGTTTTCACTGAAAGCAACTTGGTCAAGCAAGGCCATGACCCATCCTGATGGCTGACACTGACAGTGGAGCAGAGAGGCTCTACACATGGTTACAAAGTAATGGCCTGAGGAGACTTAAGTGACCTTGATAAATAACAAGAGGTTCACGTTGATTAACACTTTAACTTGGTCTTGAGCACCCAGCAGAAAAGAATAACCAAAAGAGGTATAAAACAGTGCCATAGTAATAAAGCTAGGTATAAAAAGTGGCTCCAGTCACTGACCCCTTCTGGCAGTGTCCAGCTCTATGTATGGGAAAGATTGTATCTCTAGACTATTCCATGTGTAAAGAAAGGCATGCTGGACACTAAAAACATACTGGGATCATTAAAACAATGACAGGAGGAGATAGAAGAATGGCTCATAGCCAAAACACACAAAACACCTCCCTCCATATAAAAACATTGATCTGTCCACACACACTCACAAAACAAAAGCTGCTGAGACACATAAAAGGCTCCTATACCTCGTCAACACAAGCCTACTTAGCTTGCCAGCAACCAAACTGAGTGCTGAATGTCCCTCTCACCCCAATTGCAGCCATGTCCCCACACCAATTCCCCTTAACTGCACTATCCCTGACCCCCAAAATATCACAACAACATTAGATCTCTTAGCAACCCAATAAAATCCTCCACACATGGCAATTGGACCTGTATAAATTCATCCATCATAAATCAGTACAACTCCACCCCATAGGCTAAAGTTATTCATATTCCCAAGTCAGGCATAAACTGTCTCCCTAAGGGCTTGTTTTATATCTGTGACTCCCAAGCCTTTTGCTGTTTCAACTCAACCCCGTCTTCCCTCTGTTATGCAGGCTTCCTTAGCCCTCCCCTCACAATTTATACAGAAACCAGTTATTACAGCAAGTCTTGCCCTCACAACAGCCACCTATCCACTATCTCAATAAACAAGCTCTCCCCATCCTTCCCTTTCTGATAAGGGCCGAAATGCTGGTAGGAATTGGCACTGGGTGGCAGGAATCTCAACATCAACACATCTCTATGACTCCCTACCCCAAGAGCTAAATGAAGATACGGAAAAGGTAGCTGACTCTCTCTGGTCACTCTACAGTCCCAAATCAATTCAACAGCAGGCGTGATACTCCAGAAGGGCCTGTTGGAGACAAGGTAAAGAAACTCAGGGAATGCATAGAAAAAATGTAGACGAGACCGAGACTGGCTACACTCTCTGCCAGGATGCTTTGACCAGTGGCTTCCATGACTTCTTCCTTTCCTGGGACCCCTCACTATTCTCTGCATAATCCTACTGTCTGGACCCTGTCTGTTCTGTGGTCTTCAAAATTTCTTACAGGAATGCATGGAGCCTTTACCAACCAGACAGTCTCAGAACTCATCATGGTGGGATATCAGCCACTGTGGCAGAAGGATTAAGAACCCACCTACCATTGACCCCATCAGATCCAAGCTTAACCCCAACCCTCACCCTTTTGTCACCTTAAAGCAGCTCCAAAAGAAGAGACCTTCCCAACAACCATAAATCAAAAGCCTGGAATGTTAGATTTCCCTTGCCTTAAGATGGCTGCTACATAAAATAGCAGCCTTCCTCCTTCCTATAATGCTCTGTGCCTTAAAATGGCTGCCACATGGAATAGCAGCTTCCTTCCCATAATGTCATGTTAAAATATGGCTTCTCCCACCGAAGGACAGTCTTCTTCCCAACAGGCCCTTCTTCCTGCCAAAAAAGGTAACATGATACTTGCTACCTCCTAGCAACTAGTGATGTCACAGGTTCCTCCAATCCCTTGATACTACCTCACTCAACTCCACCCTACTCAGGCTAACCTCGCCCTGTTACTATAAAAGAAGCTCCCTGTTCTGCCATGTTATTTTTCTCTCCTTTGTTCAGAGACAGCACAGCAGATCCTCCCCATAATAAAGGCTTGTTCTGGTCCTGGTCTGGTCCTGGTTTTCGGCTCTTTTTACCTAACAGTGGTACATACAAGTTCTAGCTAAGCCTAGGCAACTTAGCAAGACCCTGTCTCAAAATAAAAACTGAGCATGGTGGAACACATCTGCAATCCCAGTACTTGGAAGGCTGAGGCAGGAGGATCACTGTGAGGTTGAGGTCAGCCTGGGCTACATAGGGAGTTCAAAGCCGGCCTGAACTACATAGCAATACAATGTCTCAAAAAAGCAAATAAATAAATGAATATTTAAAAATAAAAAAGAATCGTGTTATTTGCCATGACAACAGAAGCATCTTTTCTGCTATGCATCCTACTAAGTCTCCTCCATGCCCTGACCCAAATCCTGAGCTGAGAGGCTAATGCTGGGGAGGGTTAGGAGCTTCCATGCCCCTGGGTGTGGCTTTGAGTTTTATCAAGTAGAAGTGGCACAGGACCTCTCAGTTAATCAGCCATGCCCTGAGGCCTGGGGACCACACCCCAAATAAAACCTACTGAACAACACAGACTAGCTGCTTCCTCTTCCCCATAAAATCTTGTGACAAGTCAATTTCCCCCACCCACAAGTCTTGAACCTTAAAGTCTTCTAGCCTAGCCCTAAGCCTATTACACAAGAGGTAAAATCCTGCTCAGGTCCCGGCCAGAGGGGCTGCACAGCTGGTTCCGCATTCATTCATTGTCTACCCACCTTCTCCTGGAAATTATGGCAGTGGGGAGGAAGAAGAAATCCCCTACACAACCTTTTTGACTTCTTGAGTATCATGACGGTATGGGCTCACAGCCAGCCTACTCCAACACAAGCCAAGGCCCTCTGCTCAGACCAGAGCCATGCTTTCATCCCACACTTAGAGCTTGGAGAAACAGACCTTGCATCAGCAGCTGAAACCTGGCAGGTCTCTTCCCATTGGGCCCTGATTCCCTGCTCACCTGTGTTGGCTCTGACTGACAATCAGTCTCAATTCTGATTTAGTGAGAAGAAGAAAAAAAAAAGTAATGGTAAAGAATTACCTCCTTCCACAACCCAAGGCCCATGATCAGCTCCTTACTCAAGGTCCTATAGCTGAATGTTCTGACTCCAGAAGTCCAGTTCCTTACTTATTCCCCTTTCTGTCAAAACAGCAGCCATCCTCATCAGGACCACTGGCACAAGACCGAGGTGCTTCAGCCTCCACACCCTCAGAAAAGTAAGAAGGTCTGGCCAGGCAAAGGCCATAGCCCCTGAGGACTCAGAATGTGGATTCCAGACATTGGTCAGAGCCACAACCCACCAGAATACAGTCTAGAAATCACTGCAACCCCTACCAGGACTCTTGGTGTGATCAGATACACACACACACACACACACACACCTCTCTCCTGGGACTCACTTCATGGTCAAAACCATTGCTATGCTACAGGCTAAGCTCAGCAGCACAGAACACTCCCCTCTATTCTCACTAATCAGCAGAGGTCATAAGCCCTGGAAGCCCCAGTGCCTCACAATTCTCCTGATGCCCTGTCCACAGTTATAACAGATGTCCTGCCAAATTGCAATCTCATTACAATGTTTCAGTTACTCTTACAACAAACCCTTCTTTTTTTCTGGTATGAAGAAAGCTGCAGACTCATTTAAGGACAAGCGGAAAGTTAAGGAATGTTTCCCCCTCCAGTTTTACCTTTCCACATGAACTCATGTGGATGCTTACATATCCTAGGAGGTAAACATGGGTCCACATGGCATGGTGTCCTGTCTATCCTGACCACATCTACACTTCCCTAAAGTTCCTCCTGAAATTTGGCCTTAAGGCCAAAGGACAACGTCTCACTCTAGAGACATAGCCCATGGGTTAAGTCTTTGCAAGTTCTGGGCTCAGGCCAACTGATTCCAGAGCCACACAGTTCAGTTCCCTCCTGCCCATGGGTCCAATCTCTAGGAAAAGAAAAAAGAGGGCGGGGCCATGCCCACAGAGACCTCCCAGGCAGAGTCCACTGGGTTTAGAGTGGGGAGCAAAGGGGCCCATCCCCTCCTCGAGGAGATGGGGGCTTGGCCTGACTTCCACTAAACCGAATGGCCTCAAGCACCTGTCCCCACCCCCTGATCTGCCGCACTTGTTTATCTTTAGCCCACCTGTCACTGACGCCTCACTCCTCCCGAACCCTCCACCTTTCTCTGACTCCTTACCAGTCACAATAACCTCCCTTGGCCCGGATCCCCACCTGTCCCCTACCCCGCCCAAGCCATCCAGCTACTCGTGTGGCGCACCACCCTAGCTCTTCAGGGGAGTCGGCCTCACCACCACGCTGGCAGGCGTGCAGGGCGGGCCGCCCGTTGCTGTAGGGCATCCAGATCTTCTTCAGGGGGTTCTGGGTCAATTCCCGCGGGCACGCCATCCCGCGGCAAAGAGTCGGACCACTGCAGCTTCGGACCCAGGAGCAGGGCTACCTGGGGGCCACCCGAGGTCCCGCCCCTCTCGGCCCCTCCCCTTTTCAATTCTTGACCGTGCTGTCCATCTTCCCATAGGCCCCGCCCCAGAATGAATAGGTCCCGCCCCAATTGAAGAGGCCCTGGCCTCCGACTACGCATGCCCAGCTCACCTAAGGTCCCTTTATGGGCCAAACGCACGCTTTCCGTCCTCTAGGGTGTGAATGCGCATGCGTATTGCCAAACCTGCGCAAGGCCCGGATTATGCAGGCCCCGCCCCGGATGCGCAAACCCAACACACTTACCCAACTGTGCGAATTTGCATAGGTGTCACCCTAGGCCGGGCCCAGTGCTCTGCAGCCCCGCCTCAAGACCCGCGGAGCCTGACCTCAGGGTGCCCGGCAAGACAGGATTATGTGCAGTGTGGCAGGGCCTACAGGACTCCGCGGCCCGGTTGGTCAGGACAAGC
>NW_022900949.1:40683112-40773069 GCF_012274545.1 Fukomys damarensis
GTGTGCTGGGCCCCCTCATCTGCTCCAAGCCGCAAGTCTCTGACCACTTCAGGAGGGTTACCTGATCAACCATGGCGGAAAAGCCCCTTCATCTCATGGACAGGGGCATAGGACAAATTTCAAATTTGGTAGGGTGTCTCCTGGCTTTGGCTTATGGACAGCTTGGCCTAGACTCCTGCCCACCCAGAGCAAATGCATAGGAGTGCTGGGCCCCCTCATCTGCTCCAAGCCGCAAGTCTCTGACCACTTCAGGAGGGTTACCTGATCAACCATGGCGGAAAAGCCCCTTCATCTCATGGACAGGGGCATAGGACAAATTTCAAATTTGGTAGGGTGTCTCCTGGCTTTGGCTTATGGACAGCTTGGCCTAGACTCCTGCCCACCCAGAGCAAATGCATAGGACCTTGTGACCAAGTTATTTGTGGACTCCCTGATCCCTGACAGTATATTAATTCTCTTTCCAAAATTTTATTTTTACCAATTAAATTTTTAATCATGCATTTATTCATTTTGGATGAGGGGAGACAAGATTAAACTAAGGGTTTTAGAACTGAACGACATCACCAGTACCTCCCCCCCCTTATTTTTTATTTTGAGACAGGGTCTTGCTAAATTGCCCGGGCTGGGCCCAAACTTGCAGTCCTCCAGTTTCAGCCTCAGAGTGCTGGGATTCCAGGCTTGTGCCTCCAAGCCGAGTTTAATTCATGCATTTTTTAAAATGGCTTCTATCTCTTCATCAGGGAAATAGGGTGCACAGATCATCAGTCTTACAAGATCATGGTGTAGATTAAATGTGTTGATCTCTGAAAAATTGCTCTGAAACACATTAGTGCTCTCATTCATTATATTAACCTCCCTCCTGTCTTTGAAAAATGCTCTGGGGGCAAAGGGCCAGGGATATCTCCAGAAGTTCAGGAAACTTAGCTGACTGTCTTATATTTGGCCCCACCAGACGCATGCAGGCTCTTGCTTTGAGTCTGCCAGCCACTTTCTGCTCCAGTCCTCACCAGCTCAGACTGCACCTGTAATACACTGCCCTCTAACAATATCCTCCACCCTCTAAGATGCCTGCATCCTCAAATCCTCTCTGCCCACAGTGCACCCAGACAGGAGTGAGGGGCACAAGGAGTAAAACTTACCTTGTTTGCAGTAGGTGCAGCACTGTACCAGTGGCCAGAAGGCCTGTCCACCTGCCTTGAGCCTAGCTTCCAAACTACCAGACACTTCAAAGCCTGGCAAAGACCATTAAGATGACAGACACATAAGCCATGGGTGGTGGCACATGCCTGTAACCCCAGCGGAAGTAGGAAGGCTGAAGCAAGAGGATTGTTGTGAGCTGGAGTCCAGCCTGTGCTACATAGTCAGTTCAAAACCAGTTTGCTAGCCAAGTGTGGTGGAACACGCCTGCAATCCCAGCACTTGGGAGGCTGAGGCAGGAGGATTGCTGGGAGTTCAAGACCAGCCTGGGCTACATAGTGAGTTCCAGGTCAGACTCAACTACATAGTGAGACCCTGTCTCAAAAGAAAACAAAAAAACAAAAAACAAAACCAGTTTGCTCTACAAGACAAGACCCAATCTCAAAAACAAAACAAAACAAAAAGATGACAGACACATGTCTTACCCATTTCACAGGAAATAAAGGCTCAGAAGATCTAAATGCTGGAAGCCCACCTGGACTCTCCCTAAAACCAGCTCTAGCTGTGGAATGCAAAGTATACCATTTCCTTCTCCCTCAATTCCCAACTGCAATGTCTGTCCCCACATACACCTTCCTCCAGGCCCCTGTGATAAACCACTTGGCCCTGCTTCTCCAAAGGCACCCGTTCTGTTACTGACACAGCCACTCCTATTTCCTGGCCACTGCCAAGGACATCTTGACTTCAGAAAACTCACGGTCACATGCATACACCCTGTCCAACACCTAGAACTCCATTAGAGAAGTTGCCTCCTCTAACATCCACAGGTACCCAGCCCCTCCTCAGACCTGCCTTCCTCTTCCCCACCCCTCTGGATATCAGTCAAAAGATGGAAGGCGGGGGCAACCATGAAAGGGCAGGGGGCTAGGGCTATCTACACACCAGACAATCTGAGCCTGGTTCCCAGGAAATGCCATAACTCGGTACCTTCACCCCTTTCTTAGCTGACCCTGGCCTCACCCAGACACACCCTTCCAGGCATATATAGCCAGCTGGCAAGGAGTAGGTCAACATCACGAGCCTGGGCCCCTACTTAAGGCCAAGGTCTATATCTACCCGAAGCATACTTCCCATCTCTTCTCCCATGGCCTCACTTCTTAGGTAGGAAACTAAGGATCTAGATGGAGAGAAGGGTCCAATGGCACAGAGCCGGTCCACAGTACACAAAAGACTCAGCAGAACCCCTAGCCTTCAGAACCTCACCCCTGCACCTTGACCCACTGCTATGCTTCCTACCCTCTATTGAAATGCCTTCCTGGCTTCCTGCTCCCCCAGCATCAGTAAATTTCCAATAAATAATGGGCCCTCATAGATTCTCCCTCCTCTGGGCATCCCAAAGTGTGCCAGCTATCCTGTCCCATGCACAGGAAGTGTGCTCGAACATCAGTGTGTACTTGTGTGTGAATATATCCAGTTCACTCTCTCCCTACCATGAATCTGCTTAGCCTGACCCTGGCTGGCTCCCAGGGTGCTCTCTGCAGTGTCCCTGGACCTCCTCCCACAATCCCAGAGTAGAAGCCAGGGGGTAGCCAAAGTCTTCAACCCTCAGTTCTCAAGGCTCATATCTGTCCCCATATCTGTTGCCCAGTCCATCTTTCAAAGAATAAAGACCCAGGGGCTTGGGTCATGCTGTGAAGATGCACACCCCAGGGCACACAAGCATGTACCTGCACACACAGCTGCACATCCAGGCAGGGAGTGCAAAGGGACCAGCAGGCATTGCAGAGCTTGCTGCTCTCTGCTGCCCCCTATGTCTTTATTCCTCCATCCTACACTGCAGTCCCTGAGGGGCAGGGAGAGTTCCCAGGAATCTTAGCTTCCTCTGGACATTTCCAGGAAGGATAGTCCCCAGTGACTCCCTGGGCCCAGGTCTCACAGAGTGTGAGTTTCCTATTATGTATACATCCATTTGCGAACAGCCCGTCACTCTGATCTGCACTTCCTGGTTCCAATCTGGCATCAGGCACACAGTAGGTACGCAAAATGACTCAGGACCAGCCAGGGCACAGAGAAGGGGCTCAGAGAGGCTCATGGGCAAGACAAAGTACACAGTAGGCACTTAGAGATGCTCAGGACCAGCACAGAGCACACAGTAGGTACCTAGAAATTCTGGTTTTCGGGCTAAGGGTACATGATGTGAACAACTTTCCAAATAAGCCTCTGGGCCTCCCTAGTCTAGATGATCCCTTGGGGGAGGACCTAGATGAACATGTCCCCTTGAAGGCCAGCAAGGGACAGAGTGGGAGGGACTCGGGCAGCTCCAGAGGCCGCCCCTCCCTCTGGGCTGAAGGAAGACACTATTTATAGTTTCCCCTTGGCCCAACTGCCTCTGCCCTGCAAGACAACAGTGCTCCCCCTTCTCCAGGCCACTGTCAAACTGATGTCCTCGGGGAGATACACCCAACACTCTCATTCCCCTCCAGAACCACCCTCCCTGCACCCAGGTCTTTCCCCAAACTCCCATCCGCCCCACACTGCCCCGTGCCTACTCTGCTCGCTGCTCCCCGGCCCTGGGTTGGTCAGAGAGCTGCTTCTTAACGTGCCTCTGTCCATCCTGCCACCGAACTGGCCGGGGCCACCACCGCCCCCTGTGGCTCCGGGGGAAATAGGGTAACCCCGCCTTTGCCTGCCTCAGGCAGGCTCTGAAGAAAGCAGCTCCACCTCTCGGCCGCCCTAGACCCGCCTGCCAGGGCTGCTAACTACTGTGAGGTTGACCAGGCAGGCAGCTGCACATGGGCGGGTATTGCCTCTCCAGTCAGAGCTGCCCAGGGGTTGCCCTTGTCTCTGGGCAGAGCTTCTACCCTATGTGCAGTGCCTGCCCCATCCTCTGGCAGGCCTGCCCTTGTGCTCAGATCGGGTAGCTCCAGCCCAGCAATGGTGGGAGGAGTGTGAAACAGCAATACCTACTCCTGAACTACTAAGCGGCTGGGTCAGTTAAGAGTGTGGGGAGGAAGGGTGGATGGAACAGCAGAGAAAGAAGCTGTGACTTCGCCCTGATGTGGACGTGATGGAGTAATCTCAGGCATTCCATCCTCCAATCACACGCCATTTATTGAGTACCTATTGCAGCTAACCGCAGTCTTCACACACGAAGGGGAACAACAACCAGCTTTACAGATAAGGAGACTGAAAGCCCTTTACAGATAAGGAGACTGAGGTGGCATCTTTGCTGAGTACATTTTTTTTTTTTGAACCAGGGATTGAACTTGGGACCTTGTGCTTGCGAGGCAGGCAGCAGAACCACTGAGCTAAATCCCCGGCCCCGCTGAGGACATTTTAGTGAAGAAGGGGGACAGTTGGGTTAGAGCCCTGGCAGCATGAGCTCCCTCTCCCGAGCCACATGTGTCCAGGTTGGGTGGTCAAGGCTGGGTGGCCAGGGGCTAAGGTAGGACAGTGGCCAGCTGTGGGTTGTGCATGCTTCACATGCACCCCAAATCGCTCACACACACAGCCGCCAGAAACTTGTAATGGGCAGTACACAGAGCCTCAGCCATGTGGGCACACACAACCATAAGGTGAGACTGCCATGGCCAGACTTTGCACGTATGGCTGACTGTGCCTCAGCAGTCCGCTTCCATGTGAAGAAAACATGCAAGGTGATCCTCAGCCAGCACGCTCTGTGTGGTACACGTGGAGTCCAGACTGTGGGCATGAAGTGACTGCTTCACGGAGCGCTGGGCTCCTGTGTCTCAGCCCATGAATGGAACATGGCTGTGACCAAGCGGGACAGTGTGCAGATGCTCAGAGACTGCAGGTTCCCAGATGTGGGAGATTCCACACGGCAGGGACCTAATGTGGTGCTATCCAAGCCGTGCAGACACACTGTGAGTCCAGGGTACACACAGGCTCGGCATGGCTCCACACAGCAGTGACTCAGCAAGTACAGTCCAGGTCGTGCATCCGTGGAGCACTCCAGGGAGCTATGACAGCATGCGGCAGGAGGCTGCTGTAGCAGCATCTAGGCACACTCTTCCCAGATGTGACACTGTCTGGCTGCCGCCAACCTCTAGGTTTTCCCCTCTTCCTCAGCATCAGCCAACGTGGGCCAGGATGTGGGCGTTGGCAGCAGCCTGTTCCCTGGCAGCTCTGGTCTGGGCCTGGTCCAGTAAAATCCGCAGGAGGCCGATGGGGACATCCAGTGAGAGGGTCATGCGTGGGCCAAGGCGGGGGCCAGGGCTGGGGTGTCCCCAGGCAGAGGACAGGCCTATGGTGGTAGCTGAGGGACTTGCTGAGGCCACGGGACGAGAAATGGTCTGTGAACAGTTCTGAGGGGGGATCTGGAAGGCTGGGACAGGGGTCACTGGGACAACCAGGACCCTGTCTGACATCAGGACCATCAGCACCCACAGAGCCAACCTGGTCATCATGGCATCAGGCTACAAGGAGAAAATACACACAGGGCAAAGGCTCTGGTTAACTATGATTTATACACAACCAACTGGCAAGATCAGAGAGAAGAGCAGAAGATAGGAGGTGGAAAGAGACAGGAAGAGATGGAGGGAAAGAGAGGAAAAGATGCATAGAAAGACAGAGAGAGGAAGAGTTGGAGGGAGAGAGAGGAAGAGATGGAGAGAGAGAGAAATGGAGGGAGACAGGAAGAGATGGAAAGAGATGAAGGGAGGGAGGAAGAGATGGAGAGAAGTAGAGATGAAAAGAGGAAGAGATAGAAGAGGAGATGGAGGGAGAGAGAAAGAGCTGCAGAGAAAGGGAGATAGAGAGAGGAAGAAACAGAGAGAAAGCCAGGTGTGGTGGTGCACACCTGTAATCCTAGCACTTGGGAGGCTGAGGCAGAGGAATCATCACGAGTCCAAGGCCAGCCTGGGCTACAAAGTGAGACCCTGTCTCAACAAAACAAAACAAACAGACGGAGGGAGAGAGAGGGAGAGAGAGACAGGAAGAGATGGAGAGAGAAGAAGAGATGGAGAAAAAGAGCAGAAACAGAACAAGAGGGAAAAGAAGAGGGGATGAACACGATGGATAAGACAGAGCAAAGGACAAAGCAGCCTGGAAGAAAGTGAGAGACAGAAAGCATCCCAGAGACAGAGAGCATTATGGAAATAAAATTTCAGAGACAGCATGATAAAAAGGGAGACAGAACCCAGTTAGAGAGCTCACAGCTAAAACAAGAGGCAGAAGGGGTCCTCAAGGCAGAGAAGAAACCAAAGATCCCAGAGCCTCCCAGGTTCGCTCAGTGCCCTAGGACGCTCCTGTCACAAGCAGACACCGGTCCTACCACTATCTTCCTCTGGGTTAAGTTGAAGCCACTGCGGCTGCTGCCCTGTGATGCTGTCCTGTGGTCCAACCCTCTGCTCCACTCCAGGGCCCATTTATCTCCCCCAGTCCCTGAGGTGGGAGCTGGGGCACATGAGGCGTGAGGCAGCCCCCACCCGTGACTCAACCCGTCCAGGGAGCAGTGAGGACGTCTCTCCTCCCACCCTCTCTTCTTTTGGGGGACAAGCTGGGCACTGAGGGTCACAGAACCATGACTAGGACTTGGCAGCAGGATTCTACCCATGCAGAATAGTACCCACCACCAGGGAAAAATCTGTCCCCCAGCACAAAGAGACACATACATACAAAAAAATCACAACGAGGGCCTTTTAAAACAGCAGCTTTAATGTTCCCCAAAATCAGCACCATGGTATCACAGGTTTGGGTCAAGGGACCGTCAGACCTAGTCACATCTGCTCACTGCCCACAGCCACCCCCGCCATGAGTCATCTGCACAATGGGGGTTTGTCTGCAGGGGGAAGGCTAGACCCACGGAACTCAGTCACTGAAATAACGGACATGTACACCACGCTCACGTGCACACCAGCTTCTTAGCACCAAGGGGAGGGACCACAGGGCCCTGCTGTGACCCCATCTCCCGGAGGATGCTGAACATCAGCTCCTCACACAGGCCTTAGCTCCGGGCAGCACCTGGGCAGGAAGGTCAGAAACCACCTTCAGTCCTCTGAACTTTCATCCCTGTCAGCCAAGGAGAGAGGCAGGAGAGCACCCGGGGGAGGGAGCTGAGGCCTGGCAGGGAGCGGCCTCTGACTCAGAGGGAACCCAAAGGAGGCTAACATGGAGAAAGACTGTGGAGGGCTTCACAGATGTATCTGTGTGTGGTTCTTTGATCTGGGGATCTGTCCCAGGCCTCTTCAACCATGGATCTGGGTAACCAGGGCTCCGCGGAGGTGGGTGTAGGCCCCTACCTGTTCTTGAGCTTTGGACCACTCGTGGTGGGCAGCGATGCTCACAGGCCTCACGGGTCCCGAAGCGGTTGGCATTCCCTCCACAGCCACCATAGACGAAAGGATGACAGGTCTCTGAGCCTCCGGGCACAGCCCGATGGTACCAGCGTAGGGTGTAGGCAGTGCAAGAGCCCTCGTCCAGCGGCAGGGAGCAGGGGTCTGGGGCCAAGGGGGTCAGGTCAGCAGGGAGGTGGGAGGTGGAGTGGGATTGGGGGGTCAATCGGTCAGGGATTGGCTTTGCCTGATCCCAGGTAAGCGCCTCTGGGCCAGCCCTCGCTCTCACCTTCACTGTCCCAAGGAACCTCAGGGTCCTGGTATTCCTCCACAGAATACTCGGAGTATTCAGAGAACTCATCGTCCTCAGGGGGCACTTGGTCTGTGGGCAGGATGGGTGTGCTATGAGAGGGCAGCTGCAGGCCCTGCGACAGGTGGGCAATGCTGATCCCCCATCCTGTGCACCCTGTATGTGGGACTCATGTACATGGCACGGGCCCAGCATGCACGGGCATGCATGTGCATGTGCATGCCCCACGCATACAGGCCCCAGGGTCCGGATGTTCTCACCCTCCTCCTCTACGTGGGAGACCCGGAGCACAGGCACCAGCCGGCGGCTCTGGAGGCCAGCTGTGTCCGCAGCATAACTGGGGAGGGGTCCTGGAGCAAAGAGCAGGTAACAACCCCAGGTGATATGCTGGGGCCCTCCAGGACAGCCACCCAGCCACACCCCTGCTGAGAGAACCCAGGCCGTGGCCCTGGGGGAGGGAAGTTCTGGGTACAGAAAACTACTCACGTGATCCTGACGCAATAAACTGGCCCTGGCAGGCTGGAGAGGGCAGAGAAGAGCAGAGGCCAATGGAGGAGAGAGTAAGAGACAGAGAGGCGGAGACACACACAGCACACAGCAAGTTGAGAGGTACAGAGGGACAGCAGGAGAAACAGTGACAGACAAAAGGAGGGACAAGAGAGCGGGAAGTGGAGGGGCAGAGAAGAAGAAAGAGAGGAAGAAAAGTAGAGCACACAGGAATGAGAGTTGGGGATAGGCCAGCAAAGGGCAAGTAATGGAGATGGAGAAAAATAGACGTGTACAGACAGTGAACAAATTTCAAACAAGAGATGGGAAGAGACAGAGCTTCACTCTGATGCCACCAGGGTCATCACGGCTCCTCTCCCATGTCAGGGAGAGTCGCCCAGCTCTGCTCCCCCTTTCACCTCCCACACACAGCCATGCTGGCACACTCTGGCCACCCACATCTGCCTATGTGTCCCTCATTGAGAAAGGTTCTAGCAACGTGTCTGTCCTGTGTATCCACCCATTTCCATGACCCTGGTCCCCCCTAAGCTCTGGGATCAGCTGGCTCCTTCCTAGTGGCTAAGATGGAGTCGGATGGGGTCCTGGGGCCTCTGGGCTAGGCCCACTCACCGCAATGTTGACTCATCTCTTGACGCACAAAGCCCCGAATGTCATCCTCCTAGGAACACAAGACCTCAGTGACCAGGAAAACCCATGAATCACAGGAGTGACAGGGCCCATAATGCAGGGATCAAGGCAAGTCCAACTGAGTAGGGCGCAGGACACGGGGAGTGGGGGCGGGAGGTGGCCTTAGCCTCCAGGACTGCACGCACCGTCATTGCAGCTTCTCCCTTTTCACCACGGGGACCAGTAGGACCCGGCCGCCCCTGTGTGCAACAGATGGGACCAGGCTGTGACCTCAGTGCTCAAGAACACCAGAGTCACCCCAGTCTCTGAGCCCAAGTCCAGGAGTCCCCACTCACCTGTTCCCCTCTCTCACCCGGGGTTCCAGGAGGCCCAGGGGCCCCCACCACACGCTCTCCAGGGGGACCTCGCTCACCCTGTCAGGTATAAGGACTGAGTAAGCAGGGTCAGGCAGTGGAGATCAGAAGATAAGCAAATTGGGGATCACAGCTGCAGAGGCTGGGGCAAGGAGATTGGAAGATCGGTGACAGGGTCAGAAATTGGGGAGATAGGAAGGATAGGGAGGCCTAGGTAGAATGCTTGCTTCCACTTCCAGCACTGCAAAATAACAACAACAAAAAAGTAGGGAAGCTCAAGGTCAGGGGTCGGAGTTCGGACCCTTACCTTCTGGCCTTGAAGTCCTTCAGGGCCTTTAGGACCGACACTGCCAGGTGGCCCAGGGGGACCACTAGAGCCATCATTGCCCCTGGGACCTGGGAAGCCCCCAGTTCCTGGGGGTCCCTGGGGATAGACAGGACAGTCAGTAAGCAGAACCCCCAAAGATGACCCACTCCCACAGAACATGCTCCCCTAACTCACCATAGCCTTGATCTCGACTTACCCGCTCCCCTTTCTCACCCTGGTCACCCTTGGGTCCTGATTGCCCATCAAAGCCTCGGTCACCCTGGGTACAGAATAAGCATGAGAGACGCCCTGCCTTGACCTCCCTAACCTCCCATGGACACCTTAACCCAATGCCCCTAATTTTCCATAATGTCAGCACCTGTGACCCTAACAGCTGTGTCCCCGTGATATAAACTCCACTGCAGTCCCCTGCCCTGATGCATGTAACACCTCATTCCACTCTTTCAATCCCTCTGCTGTGACCCCAGCCCACTCTGAAATCTAAAGACCACCCCACATCATCCCCCAATCGCCAACCCTCCACAAGCTCCTTTGACTCTAAGCCTTCATGACCTTATGGGTTTGTTTTGGGTTTTTTTTGGGGGGGTGGTATTGGGAATCAAACTCAGGACCTTGTGCTTGCAAGGCAGGCACAGCCCCACTGAGCTAAATCCCGGCCCCGTTTATACGTTTGTTTTTGTGTGTTTTGTTTGTTTGTTTGTTTTGGTTTTTTGAGACAGGGTCACTCTATAGTTCAGGCTGGCCCCGAACTCACTATACAGCCTAGGCTGGCCTCGAATTCATGGTGATCCTCCTGCCTCAGCCACCCGAGTGCTGGTATTACAGGTGTGTACGACCACGTCCAACCTTCATGACCTTATAGTGACCTCTCCTGCCCCACCCTCATCCCCATTATGCCCCCTGTGGACTGTACCTTGGGACCAATCAGTCCCTCTTTGCCAGGAACTCCAGACTGACCTGGTATACCAGGTTCCCCCTGAAAAAGAACAAAAGCATGAGGTTTGCCCTGGCTCACCCATCCTACCCTCTTTCTGGGGGTGCCCCACACTCACAATCTCTCCTTTTCGTCCTGCCAGCCCAGGTCGGCCTGGGAGACCAGCTTCTCCCTACAGGAATTAGGAAGAGGGCTCGGCCTTGGGTCCCAGCCCTCATGTTCCCCTCACGTTCCTGTTACCTCTGTACCTTGTCTCCCTTCTCTCCATCAAGGCCGCAGGCTCCCTTCATCCCTCGTTCACCCTGAGAGAGAAAAGCAGGCAACAAAGCAACTTCCAGACACTTCACCCTGTAAGTCCTTGATCCTAGACCCAACTCTCTCGATTGATTTCAGATACTCCAACCTCTGACCTAACGCTCACAATCCCACCTGGGCACTCCAACATCTGGCCCCATCCTGAACTCTTTCTGACCAGAAATAAAATATAGAACAGTTCTGACTTCCCACCTTGATGCCTCGGGGACCCATGAAGCCAACATCTCCTTTGTCTCCTTGGAAACCAGGGGCTCCATCCTTTCCTGGGGGTCCCTGGGGGGGTCAATATGAGGTCAAGGGAGGTCAATGAGGTGTCAAAGGGAATCCTGGACTGCAGGCAGGGAACACCGTGGGGTGACACAAGAAGGGCAGGGTTCATGGGACTAGGGTCACCATGGGCATGGTCATAACCATTGGGGGGTCACTGTGGAGATGGAGGGCCCTGGGCAATAGGAGAACACCATGAGATACTGGGTCTCTAATAAAAGCAAAGGCCACATGAGTAGGACCACGATGGGGATGGGTTTTTTGTTGGGGGAGGGGTTCCTGTGGGAGGGAGGGGAGCATCTTACCGAGTCACCAGCCATCCCTGGAGCACCAGGCTCACCCTGTGGGGGACACAGACTGGGTTGAGCCCTTCAGTGTGATTGGGCCCCAGGCTGGCCTAGTGCACAGGCAGCTGCTTGGTGACTCCAGGCCAGGGTACAGTTTGCACACAGGTCCTATGCAAGCATCCTTATGCCAACATCAAAAGGACCAGGAACCCTCCCATACTCGGGGACAGCCAGGGCCAGGTGTGTGTGACGCATGGCCGGTTCTGGGGCAGGGCTTGCCTTGGGTCCTGCGAGTCCACGAGCTCCCACTGACCCAGCCATGCCCTTCTCACCAGGTTCTCCCTTGACACCCTGTGGGAGCAACCAGAAGAGGGGGCCAGAGTCAGGACCAGGCCAGAGGCTCTGAGGGTGACTAGTACTCACTAACAGGGAAGAGCTCCACAAGGTTGTTCCCACTGGCAATCCCCAGTGGCTCCTCCCTCCACCCTTACTCTGGCAAGACAGAGCTGGTGCTGGGATGCCCAGACAGCTCTTTCCCCTCCCTGGGACCCCCCCTGTTATGGGCCCTTCCACAACACTGGGGCCTCTAACCCCATCTGGGAACTCCCAACAGCCAAGGAGCCATAGTCCACAGAGTGCCCTTCCTCCCCTCACTGGAAGGCCTCACTCAAGCCCCCACACTCTCAGCCTGCAGAAGCCCTAAGACAGTCCCTCCTGCCTGCCCCTCCTGCCCACACAGACTCACTGTGGAATCCCTAGAGCCTGCAGGACCCTATGTAGAGGACCGACCCCAGTCCCTGTACCTTGTCACCAGGGTTCCCACTGTCTCCCCAAGGTCCTGGGTCACCATCTAGGCCCCGAGGCCCACGTTCACCCTGGAGCAGGAGGTAGAAGTCAGAGCCAAGAGCTGGCAGCCCCTCACCTTCCGGGGAGATGAGAGACCTGAGCTCTCAGAGCCCCTAGCTGAGTCCCCCTGGGGCCCCTCCCACACACAGGGTCCCAGTCTGCCCATGAGCCAGACCCTCACCATGTCCCCCTTGGCACCCCGTGGTCCTGGAGGCCCCTCAATCACAGCCGAGTCACCCTGAGGAGGCAGGGAGCAGTCAGAGAAGTCAGAAGCAACCCAGTCCCATGCTCCTTCCCTGCTCCATTCCCACACTCACCTTGTCACCTTTTAGGCCTGTGGTTCCAGCATCACCCTATGGGGTGGAAGAGTGTTGAGTCCCACCCCAGCTAGAGAGTCCCCAGTCCTGAAGACTCATCTCCACCCCCACTCACTTTTGCCCCCTACATTCTTACCTTCTGCCCTTGGTCACCCCGGCTGCCTGGGGGCCCCTGTGTGAGAGAAAATGACTGAGCTACAGGAATTTGGGGGCACTAGGAGCAGCTCAGGTGCGGGGAGACAGAGCCAGACAGAGGGGGACTAAGGGAAATGGAAAGCACCAAGGGGCGGTGGCAGAATGCAGTGTCCTAAGGGCACAGGGGACACAGGCAGGACCATCACCGGCACTTTCCCCAAAGGGACCTACCATGAGTCCTCGGGGTCCCTCCTGGCCAGGGTGGCCGTCTTCACCCTGAATGGTTACATTAGGTCCATTGACTCAGAGGTTAGAAATCTGAGGCAAGACCTGTGCTAAAAGGATCAGGGCCATGGCTCTCTGGCATGGGAGAAGCTGTACGTACCCGGACACCTGGCTCCCCACGCTCTCCTCGGGGCCCAGGCAGTCCTACTCCAGGGTCTCCCTGGAGATCGGCAGGACATCAGGGATCGGCGAGGGGAATCAGAGGGAAAAAGAAGGTCATGGGAGGTCAGGGGAGGAGGGGTGACAGGGCACAATGAAAGCCAGCAGCACTGCACCAACCTTGTCTCCTTTGAGTCCAGAGGCTCCAGGTGCTCCCTGTGGGTCAGAATGAGGGGAGAGTCCTATGGTCCTTGAAGCCCCACACACGCAGTGTAGCAGTGGGGCCTAGTCCCCGTCACACATCCTTCCGTGGAGAGACTGGAGAATGGGGGCACTTCTACTCACCGGCGACCCTGGTGGTCCAGGTGGCCCCAAGGGGCCTGGGGCACCTTCTCTCCCTGGAAGCCCTGCCAAACCCTACAGGAAAATGGGTCAAGAGAGGCAAAGAGTGACTTAGAACCTTCCTCCTCCTCTTTTCCCCAAGACTAGGAGCCCCCAAGGTCCCCTCCTCCTCACCCACTACCAGATTCAGAGATCTTGAAGTTACGAAGTTCCCACATGCTGTTTCTACCCCCTCACCCGCTCTCCACCAGGGCCTGGCTGGCCCGTCTCTCCTCGAGGGCCTGTCTGACCAGGGAACCCAATAATTCCAGGAGCACCAGGGGATCCAGGGGGACCCGTGTCTCCCTGAAATAGAAATGACAAAGGAAGGAGAGGTCATTGTGGGATCCCTTCCCAAGATTAGTCCCAGAATTCCCTCTTCTCCCACTTCCAAAACCACCCCACTGCTGCCCCAGGGCTGGTGATGGGGTGTTGACTTACCTTCATGCCTGGAGGACCAGTTGGCCCAGTGGGGCCTTGGACCCCAACTCCTGGGTCACCCTTGGAGGAAAAGAGGAGTTATATTAGGTTCAAAGAGTCTCTGGACCATGAGCCCCAGCAGAGACCCTTTCAGGTAAATGTACCTTGTGACCTTTGAGTCCAGGAGCTCCTTTTTGACCCTTAAAAAATAAATACATAGCATTTGAGAAGGTAAGAATATGAACAGTAAGCTTAGACTTGGCCAAAAAAAAATATTCCCAGGGGAGCTCAAATGTCATGATGAACCCATAGAAACTCAGACATGTGACCAACGACACCCTCATAGGAACCCAGAACTCCTGGGCTTGTGAGGGCATAGGCTGAGGGCAGCTCAGCGGTGATCACAGATCCAAGGGCAGCCAGGCATGATGATGGGCACATGGAACTCATGCAGGAGCACAGACAGGCTCAGATGGGAACTCTGCCATGTCCACACCCAGAGAGCTCAGATGTGACCACAGATATGAATTTAGACAGATGGAAGCCCGAGCCAGGAAAATTACAAACACATGACCAAGGAGAGACCTGGGAGAGCAGATAGAAACACACATGTTTGGGCTCAGATGCACAGAAGAACAGGAAGATAGGCACACAAAAGCCACGCTGGGATCCCAGGCACTCAGAGGGTGGAAGTCAAAAGAATGTGACCCCCATATGGTCCAAAGCACCCCAAGAACAACCTCCATAGTCACATTCTTCAAAGCAAAGTGTGGACCTGCAAAGACCCCAGACTCACATCTTCCCCAGGGTCTCCAGACTCCCCTGCACGGCCAGCTTCACCCTGCACAGAAAGGATATAAAGAGCTCTGGCCTTACCCCTCTCTGCCCAACACTCGGGCCGGGAGGCCAGGCCCACTCACCTTCTCGCCCCGTGGCCCTGGTAGTCCTCGGTCACCTTTGGGACCCTGTAGCCACAAGGGTCAGGAGGCAACATAGTTATCACACAGACAGATGAGACTCCAGAAGGGTGGCATGAGGCCAGGGGTCAAATGTGGGACATATTAAGGATGTTGGGGGTCACGAAGGTCAGTAAACCATGAGCCAAAGGTCCCCTGCTGCTGGAGGTGCCACACTCACCGGCTCACCCACCAGGTCTCCAGCAAGGTCTCCCGGGGCTCCCTGATGAAGGAGAGGGGTTGTTGGGATTCCTCCACCCTCAACCCCCCTCCCGGGCTCCCACCTGCTTACCTTCTCTCCCTTTGCTCCAGGAGGCCCGACCACGACCTGTAGGGAATGCCGAGTGAGGGCCTGGCCACTCCTCCCTGCTCCCACCCTGCCAACCCCAGTGAGATCTGGAAACTGAGGTTTGGGGTAAAGCAGAGGAGCTGGTGGAGCAGGTGGGGAGGTCCGCATCAAAGGTCACCTGTCCAGGAGGTCCCATGGGTCCAGCTTCTCCTTTAGGTCCGACAAGGCCCGGCAGACCCGGTGGCCCCTGCAGCAGAACAGCGTGAGAAGGTCAGAGCCTCCATCCCATCCTGTCCCTGCAGCCCCACTCCTCATATCCAGGCATACACCGGGCACAGGACACCACAGAAGGCCCGCCTGGGCTCCCCCGACAACACGTACTGGCACACCAGGGCTTCCTCTGTCTCCATCCTTCCCACTGGTACCATCACGACCCGGGGCTCCTGGCTTCCCAGTTTCCCCCTGAAAGGGAAGAGCTCAGTCAGGACTTGCTACCTGACCCTTGGCCTCTGGAGCCCAGCCACTGACCTCCAGGACTCACCACTTGTCCAGGCAACCCTGGCGCCCCCTGTGGACCCTGAGGGAGAACAAACATGAGAGTGACACAGGGAAAGGAGACAGAACACGGGAGAACATGGAAACCTGGGGTAGTCGCAGTGCCTCTGCAGCAGCCACAGTCACTTACCACAAGGCCCGAAGGGCCAGGGGGGCCAGGAAGTCCCACGGGTCCCGCAGGTCCTGGCAGACCCTGGAGAAAGAGCATGTTCAGGGCAGTGCCAACCCCACCATCTGCCTTTGACCCTCTACTGTGAACTGAGCCACTCACCCGTCCCGGGGGTCCAGTCTCTCCAGGTTCCCCCTGCAAAAGAAACCTCAGGAGCCGAGCCCACATAGAGGGGCTCCTGGTGCTTAGCCCCCTTGCAGGCAATGACCTCCCAGGAGGTTGGTAGACATTGCTCTGGGTATAAACAGGGCTCACCCCTTCCTCTATCCACATACCCCACAGGCCTAACTCACCTTCAGGCCAGAAGGTCCCTGGGGTCCCACAAGGCCGTTGAGACCCTAGAGAAGAGTGTCAAGGAGGGAAGGGGTCAGCATAGTCTGCATGGACTCAGAGATTCACAGAAAAATGGCCCAGCTCATCAGCAGTGACTGATGCCTGTCCCATCCCCCCATGCTACCACCAGGCAGTGCTCCCCTGTCACTTACTGGGGCACCAGGTGGTCCAGGGTCTCCGTGGCCACCCTGTTAGGGAAAGTCTGATGAAGGGTGCCAGCCCCATCCCACCAGGAAGTGAGGCAGTCTTGCTCACAGGGGATGGGCCCAGGGTGGGAGAGGAAGTGAGGTACTCACCACTGGGCCAGGGGCTCCCCTGGGACCCTGCAAACCCTGCACAGGGAAGGAGCTGATGAGTCTCAGTCTGGGCCTCATTCAAGATGTTCCCACCTTCTGGAGCCCACATCCACACCCCATCCCCAGGTCCGGATCGTTATATACCAAGGGCTGCCCCTCAGGGCTAGCACACATTGGCCCAGGCACACATGTTCACACGGACTCAACAAACAGTGAGCCTTTCCAGGCATCACGCACCTGTGCCCACACCTGTGTTCAAAAGCACAGCCCCTACATCCTAGGAACACACACATGTGCACACGCACGCACACACACACACACCATGCAGCAGAGGACCCAGAGCTGGGCTGGCTATTCTTGCTGCCACTCACCGGCTTCCCTTCAGGCCCAGCCACACCACGTTCTCCCAGCAGACCCTAGAAAGAGCAAGTTTAAGGCCACACTACCCTTGTATCCTGATGCTACCTTCTCCCACACACACCAACCTCACAGGTAGCTGGACACAAGACCTAGACAGTCCAGGGCATTGCTGACTCCAGCCCCACACATAAGACAAACGTGTGAGAGCCACATTCCTGCACATATGAGGCCTTTGGGACAAGGACTTACCGGGCTGCCATCAAGACCCCTCTGTCCAGGCTCTCCCCTGTCTCCCTTGATGCCTGGCACACCCTGCAAGCAGTCATTCTGAGTCTCCAATCCCTGCCCTATGCCCACGAACATACATACACCACCCCTGCTGTGTTCCATACAGGAGGGGGATCATGGTGGGGTAGGAGGCCTCACCCTGTCTCCTTTCAGACCTTGATCACCATCTCTGCCTGGCTCTCCCTGTAGGGACAAGATGTCCAGTTAGGCCCGGGCCTCACAGCAGGGGGAGCCCTTAGGCTAATCTACACTGACCTTAGCACCCTTGAATCCAGGGGGTCCTTGTTCTCTAGCTAGTCCAGGACCTGGCTCGTCGATGGCCACCTACAAGCACAAGGCCGCGGGGGAGAGGTGAGTCTGTTATGGAGACACCAGGGGTCATCCTAGCTCACAGGATCCCAGAAGGCTGTGGGTCAGAGACAACACAGCCCCCCCATTGAGTCATCAGACACAGTAGGCCTCAGTAGGGCTGGGGTGATCACCTTGGGGCCAGGAGGGCCGGGAGGCCCAGGGAGGCCAGGATGGCCATCTCTGCCCTGCAGAAAAAAGAAAAGGGTATGGCTGCACCAGCACAGCCTCCAAGCAGCCCCGTCTTGTACAGTCCACTCGGCTCACCTGTTCTCCACGTTCTCCTTTCTCACCACGCTCTCCCTGAAATGCAAACAGCAGGGGGGACCCAAATTCACAGGGCAGCCCAAGCCCTGACCCCACCTCCCAGGCCCACCCATCCAGCTCCAGGCTCACCCTCTCGCCTGGCCTCCCTGCCTCTCCCACAGCCCCAGCCTGGCCTGGGAGTCCCGGAATGCCAGGCTTCCCAGGCTCCCCAGCAAGGCCAGGAGGTCCAGGAGGGCCCCTCTCCCCAAGGGCCAGGCCAGGAGGCCCCTGGGGTCCAGGGTCTCCACGGTCTCCCTTCAGCCCACGTTCTCCAGGAAAGCCGATGGGACCCTAGGGAAGCAGAAGAGTGAACGCCGGTGGCTGAGTTCCTGTGCCCTCCACGGGCCATGCCTACCTCACAGCCACTTCACACCTCTTTGCCTGGGGGACCCCGCTCGCCTGGGTCCCCCTTGGAGACTCGACGCCGGTCTGGCACAGGTAGCAGGCTGCCAGAACTCTCATCCCAGGTCTCCACAATCTCCCGCAGGACAGATGCCTAAGGTATAGCAAGGAGTCAGAGGGCAGGGACCACAACGGCCACACCCACTCTCTGGGCCTGTGGGCACTACATGCCTTCATGGTGCCCCTACCTGTTCCCACGCAGCCCTAAATGACCTACCTTAATGCCAGCAGTTTCCAGCACCTTCTCCACATTCTGGGGACGAAAGACTAGTCAGAGGCTACCCACTGAGAAGCCCCTGCCTTCTGGCCCATGTACCCCCAGAAAGAGCCTCCATGCCCTTTTGCCCACGCCTCTTTAGCCCTCTGTTGAGGATGGGTTGGAGGCCATCCGGGAGTCCCTCCCTGGCATGTCCCACTGTCCCAGTTCCCTTGAGAGTAGGCTACAGGCACCCCTGTGAGGCAGGGACTGAGCACAGCAGTCCTGAGGGGCCTCGTGGGAAGAGGGTGGAGAGGCAGTCCCCATGGGCATGCAAATAAATGAAAGGGCCAAATCCTGAGGCCAGCTCACCACCACACTCCCAGGTTCTCCTCTGGCACCACGCTCTCCAGGGAGGCCCTACAGAGATCAAGAGACAGGGTGCTAGGACCCAGCTTCAGGGGTGTATATGTCTATGTGGGTGCTGTGGCTACCTGGACAGGTAAAAAAGGGGGGTCTCACCTGCTGCCCTTTGGATCCAGTCTCCCCACGGTCACCCTGACAACAAAGAATGATTAGGTGGAGAAAATGTCTCCCAACCCTGGCCAGCCCCATGCTGTATCCCCTACCCAGCACACATACTAACCTTGGGACCCATGCTTCCAGGGACACCAGGAAAACCCTGAGACATGAGAGAACACAGAGGAGTCACATAGGATCATGGCATTCCAGGAGGGGACTCAGGAAACATCTCAGACAAGTCCCAAACTGCCCTGGTCACTTACCTGGCCAGGAGGGCCAACCTGCCCTGGAAGACCTGGAGGGCCCTGGGGTCCAGGGCTCCCAGGAGCTCCACGCTCACCCTTGGGGCCATCGTGACCCTGTAGAGGACACAGCCAGTATCAGCCCTTACACCCCAGAAAAGAGTGGCACAAAAAGTTGCGGTCAGGGGTCAGAGGATAAGGAAGATTCAACACTCACTTCTCTCCCTGGGGCACCTGACTCTCCCTTCTCCCCCTAAGGAAAAGAAGAGTTTTTCAGACATGGCCCAATCCAGGCCAGAGTAGGCCCAGGGGAGGGGCTTTACCTTTCTTCCAGCTTCTCCAGGGTCACCAGGTTGTCCCTGGGGAGAGAAGACTCATATTAGCCTACGCAGTCACCAGTGCCTGCCTTCAAGAAACTGTCTCAGCAAATTTCAGACGACTATGACCGAATGTCTATGCCCGATGCCACAGCTCTGCATATCTTAGAGTGTGGCGTGTGTCCAAATGAGTAAGCTGCCACCTGTCTGGGGGCATGCCTAGATGGGCCCGCTCACCTCTGCACGCCCCTGCATGTGTCTTCTTGTCTCTGGCTTCTAGATTAATTCCACGTCCATGCATCTCTGGATGGGTGAGTGCCCATGTGTCTGGAGGTGTGCGTACCCATGTGTCTTAGCAAGTGTGCCCTTGGCCTGTGTGTTGTGGAAGGTGGCTCTGCATATCTGTCTGCATATCTTGACCCATGACTATCTATGGGCAAGGACTTATTCACGTACACCCAGGTCTCCGGTGCCTTGAGAAGCGTGTGCCTTGGCATCTGTCTGCGGGTCCTGAATGCTTCAGTGTGTATGGCAACACATAAGTGCACAACCGCTGATAAAAATGCACGTGCCAGCATGTCCCTAAATGTGTCACACAGCACTGCCGAGGACATGTGTCTCATGTCTCAACACAGGTCCACGTGCAGTCCTGGATTCGTGTCTTCACACACATCTGAGGGAAGCGTCTATGTGTCAACGTGTGTTCACGGATGTCACTGAATGTGGCCACATGCCAGCATGTCTGTACTTCCCCGCCTGAGCTCACGGTCATGATTTATCTTAGCATGGGTCAGCCCATCTAGGCACAAGGTCACATCCGATGTGTGTCTGCAAGGCTGCCGCATGCAAGCTTGGGATGTATTCGTATGTGTGGGCTGCGCTTTCAGGTGTTACTGCATGCGCTTCATGTGTCGTCTGTGCTAGGCCATGTACAGGGTGGCATACTTCACCAGGTCTCACTGTGGCTGCCCTGGACTTACTCACATTTTTCCCATTCAGGCCAGGTGTGCCATCCTCACCCGGCTTTCCCTGTGGGAACAGGACATTAGTCAGGTGTCACTCCTCAGCGGAGGGTAGGAAGCAGGCAGAAGGCAGCATGAAGCCTGGACTCACCAATGCACCAGGGGGGCCAGGGGGGCCAGGGGGACCGTGCTCTCCGCGAAGGCCTGGAAGCCCCTGGAAAAAGTCTTTGCTAAGACTGAGAAGGCCCCAGAGACATCTCTTGGGACACACCTCATGGGCTGGGAGGACCCCTCCAAGATCCTCCTCCATTGTAGAGGCCCCCAGGATTGGGAGGTTCCATTAGGATCCCCTGAGGCACAGACCCCATGGGTTAGGGGGCCCCTCCTGAGACTCCTAATGGAAAACTTCTAGAACTTGGGGGACCTCCTATGATCCCTAAGGCAAACAACTTTAGAAAGGGGGGTTCTACAAAAACCAGCCAGCCAGGGTCTGAGGGCCCTCATCAAAGTCAGAGCAGGACAAATGTCCCTGCTCTCACAGGTGCCATGACCATGATGGTCTGGCTGGAGTGCACAGGGCCCCCCAGCCACCCTCTGCCCGGTGTTCCCCTCACTTACGTCTCTCCCTGGCTCCCCAGCTTTGCCAACAGCACCCTGAGGAAAGACTCAAAGTCAGCTTCATGGGGTCAGAGGCCCCACCACTGAGAGGGCACTAGTTCTTATGACCCAAGACCAACATGGCAGCAGCATGTCCCACCCAGGCCCTGGGAGCAGACAGACAGCATACCTGGCCCTAGAGCTCAAGACCAAGATGAGGCTGAGATCTCAAGGCCCCCTCTGAGGGCTATAAGAAGGAAGTGATAAGCAGTAACTACTACAACTCACAGGCTGCCCAGGGGGGCCAGGCGCTCCTGGTTTGCCATCCAGCCCACTCCGGCCATCCAGCCCAGGGGGGCCCCGGTCACCCTGAGGAAAACAGAGCAGTAAGAGGCCTTGAAGGCTGAGCTGGGTTTAGGAGCCAAGCCCACAACCCAAAATTACAGCATCTCACCTTTTCTCCTGCTGGGCCTCGGATACCTGGGTCCCCCTGAAGGGAAGAAGGTCAGACAAGAGGTGAGGGCAAGATGGCGACTTAGGCTGATGGGGCACAGGACAGCACTCACCTGCGGGCCTGGGGGTCCTCGAAGCCCATCAATGCCCTGAGGAAGAGGAAGGCAGAGTCAGAGCAAGTTTTCCCAGGCCCTCTTCCCCCACAGGGCCAACCAACTTACTCTCTCCCCAGAGGCTCCAGGCAGGCCAGGGTCACCCTTGGGTCCTCGAGGACCCTCCTGTCCACGCTCGCCCTGTGGCAGAGACGGGCTTGCTAGGAAAACAACCCTCAAGCCAGGAGGCGTCCTTGAGGCAGGATCTATTGTGAAGGACACTGGGTCCTTCCTAGCTTGGAATTCACTCCACCTACAGGTCCCAGTACCTTCTCTCTGACTCCAAGTCCCGTGTCCACCTGTAGGAGAGTGACCGGAAGAAGAAACCTTCAGTGATGGGGATGGGTTGGTGAGGGGAGCTGCGGTCAGTGAGGAGCTACAGGGATCACTGGAGGTGTGGGGGGCCACAGGTGTGGAAAGGGTGAAGGGACACAGTGTGGTATCAACAGAGGCAGGTGAAGATCACAGTTCGACACTTACCAGTCGTCCAGGGGGTCCTGGGGGTCCCTAGGAAAGGAAATGATCGTGGTCAACAGGAGCCCTAAGGTCCCAGGGCATGGTCAGGTTAACCTCAGGCTTAACTCTGGCCCCAAATTCCATGCAGCACCCCAATGCCAGCTCTCAGAAGGTAGGCCATGCCTGGGATGGCCCCTTGTGCAGGTGCTAACCAACACTGGCAGCAGCACTAGGAAAATCACCCCCCGAGCCCAGGCCAGCCCCACTCACCGGCTCCCCACGGTCACCCTTAGGTCCCAACAGTCCAGGGCTTCCCTGCAGAAAGCCAGGAGTCGAGATCACTCAAGGCAGGGAGCAGTTTGGGTGCTCTTTAGAAGTACATGGGGACTTGTGGGGTCCTCGTGGCCTTGGAGGGTTGCGGTGAAAGGGTCTCTGACAGGGAGGATGGTAAGGGCAGCACTACAGGGTTAGGGGGCAGGGTCAGAGTGGGAATTAGATGCTTGGGGAGTTGAGGTTGACTGAGCTCAGGAGCAAGGGCTCAAAGTCGGGACTCACATTTCGTCCATCCTCTCCAGGGTCTCCCGGGTCTCCCTTCTCACCCACAGGCCCCCGAGCTCCAGGTACACCCTGAGAAGAGCAGCTAGTCTGACACAGACCCTCCTAGCATTCTGCAGCTTCCTCATGAACACACAGACTGCCCCCCGTTTGCCCCAAAATCTATGCCGAAGTTTCCCATCACCCCCCACCTCCCTGCAGGGTCTTCCCCCACCCCTCACCCCTCCTCACTTCTGTCACACTTCCGTGCCTACAGTTTTCCCATCACCGCCCTTCCTTCTGCTCACACTTACCCGAGGGCCACGCTCACCCACTTTCCCAGGCAAACCTGGGTCACCCTGGTGATAGACAGAATAGTCACTTTGTGCAGGTGAGTTAGGTCTAACCCTCTCAGGAAATGGGGGCTGAGGGCCTGGGCACCAGCTGGACAGAGGCAGAGGACGGACTGGATAACCTGGTGGAGTCCCAGACCACAGGGACCACAGTTCAGGGGTAAAGGATCAGAAACCACAGTGGGGAGAAGTCTCACCGGGAGACCCTCGTCACCCTTCTCTCCAACTTCACCCTGCGAGACATGAGACGAGATCCCCCAGTGACGCTGGCAACACCCCCTACTCCCCTGTCTCCCACGATTCCCCCAAATCTTACATCTCGTCCTCGGGGGCCAGCAGGTCCAGGAGGGCCAGGCCGCCCTGGGTCTCCTTTCTCTCCAGGGGACCCTGAGTC
This sequence comes from Fukomys damarensis, assembly GCF_012274545.1. Taxonomy (NCBI): domain Eukaryota; kingdom Metazoa; phylum Chordata; class Mammalia; order Rodentia; family Bathyergidae; genus Fukomys; species Fukomys damarensis. The sequence goes on from NW_022900949.1 coordinate 40,706,434, forward strand.
ACCCTATGAGGGAGACAAGAATAAGATAACACAGAACATATGTAGCCTTTGAGAAGAGGTGACCCCCGGAACCTTGAAGTCACCCAAGGTCACAGATACTCACTGGAGGTCCTGCTCTACCAGTGAGGCCAATGGGACCCTAAGAGGGTAAGAAGGGGAACGGGACTTAGTCACAGCTCTCAGACACCACCTTTCCTCCTGTCTTGACCCTCAGCCCCACATTTACTCACCCGGTCTCCAGGGTCTCCCTTGGGGCCAGGATCTCCAGGACTGGCCAACCCAGGCAGGCCCTGTGGGTAGAAGGATCGGAAGTTGGGGGCAAAGCATTCACAGGCCCAGTTCCCTAAACACCTTCCCTTAACTCACCGGTTCCCCTTGGACTCCAGCAGATCCTCTGGGCCCAGGGAGCCCCACATCTCCCTGAAAGTGACAAAAACCATCAGTGCTGATACCCAGCTCCAGGTACAGCCAAAGACAAAAATCAGACTGCTATCCCTGTGACACTCAGGTAGGCCCAGCAACAGCCCTGAAGCTTTGACCTCACCCTATAACAACCTCTCACCACTCGTACCTTCTCTCCTTTGGCTCCAGCACCAGCAGGTGTCTGCAAACAAACAGGACAGACCCAGCTCGGCCCCATCTTGGGGTCAGAGGACCAAGGCTTGACTGGGATAGCGGTTATATAAAGCAGGAAATCACAGAGCTCAGCCCTGCTCAGAGGTCCTAGAGTCTCCACTGAGTTGGGGTTAGGGTTACAGGAGATAGGCTAACACAAAGCCTGTGACTAGTGGCAGTCATGGGGTCAGAAGATCACAGCCAGGAGTCTAGGGCAGGTTATAGCCTAAGAAAGTCACAGAGCTCTGAGGCCGCCCAGAGTCCCAGTGCTGTGGGGTCACCGCTGAGAGCAGTGGTTTAGAGGGTTCTGCTGGGCTCAGGGACCCAACTTTCACTCACTCACCACCACCACAGGGTCCCCAGGGCGTCCAGGCTCTCCCTGTGGAAATAGGACAGGGGCAGGAACAAGTCAGAGACCCACGTAGGAATCCCAGCTCCCAGCATCCCACCTGCCACATCCCTACTATGAAAAGTACTTCCCCCACCCATGCCCCACCTTCTCTCCTCGGCGGCCAGCAGGTCCTGGTGGCCCCTGCATGTGGAGAAAGCGTGAGCCTAGGAAGCAAGGTGGGGAGGATACAAAAGCCCCACTCTGGCCCTGCCAGTCACAGACTCACTTCAGGACCCCTGGCTCCAGGATGTCCAGCAAGCCCAGGCGGCCCCTAAGGAAGAGAAGAACAAGCGCCACTCCAGGTGGCTGGGGGACTATGAGCAATGGAGGGATGGGGCAGCTGGACAGCGGCAGTAAGGACTGGGATTTAGAATGGCACCAGTCAGACTCAGCAGCAGGGCAAAGACCACGTCGGCTTAGCAGGGTGAGACGATGAAAGCTGGTGCCTGGGTTGAGGACCAAAGCCTGACCAGCGGGGATTGATCATATGAGAATGGAGAGGGGAAGGATCAGCAGGCATCAAAGGCAAAAAGTTAGAGCCAGGCATGGACACAGCCCACTGGCGGCTGGCACTGGTGTGGAGGTCAGCGGGCTTACCTGGGGTCCCACTGGGCCAGGGAGTCCCCGTTCACCCTGACAGGACAGAAGAGGTTAGAACGGAGTGTGGCCCAGATCCTCCTGGTCCCTGAGAGCCCCCAAACCCGACTTACTTTTGCTCCAATCTCACCAGGGGACCCAGTCAGTCCCCGATCACCCTGAGGAGAGAGAGGATAGAAGAGAGGCCTTAACCAGTGAGCCTCAAACAAGGTGTCTCAAACTCCAGCTGCCCTCATCCGAAACCACAGCCTCTGACTTGGGCAGAACCTTTATCTCCTGATCTTCCAGCCTCCCCTAATACCATCGAAGTCCCAGAATATCACCCCTCATATCTGATCCCCCAACTGGCACTCACTTTGGAGCCAGTGATTCCAGGAGGTCCCCGAAGGCCCTGGAAGGGATGAATTTGAGAATTCAGTGGCATATAGATACGGTGAGGCTGATGGTTGAGGGTAGGGGCTGGAACTATGCCCACCACATTCAGAACCCTGGCCTCTAACTTACCAGGTCCCCCGGGGGGCCAGGTCGTCCTGGGAGGCCTGGGGCTCCATCTTCACAGTCACCCTGAAGGAGAAGGTGGGAAGATCCAGGCGATATCTGCCCCGCCCCAACACCCTCTAGACTGGGACACCAACAGACGAGTGTCCTACCTTTTCCCCTTTCTCTCCAGAGGGGCCAACTGGGCCTTGGAGTCCAGGGTTTCCAGGAAGACCCTAGAAGAAAGAGAGGGAACGTGAGAGCTAAGATCTGTGAAGCCTAGCACCGTAATAGAGCCCCCTGACCGTACCCGCTGCCCAAGCAGTTTCCCTCAGTTCCTCACCGGCAGCCCAGGCTCCCCAGAAGCAGTGCCACCAACAACTGGTCCAGGAGGACCCTGGAAGAGAGCAGCAGGTCAGGGCATGGCCAGGGAAATCACTCCAAGCCACCCCCTGCATTTTTTGTCCCTCACTTACACGTTCCCCACGATTGCCTTTGTCACCCTGGAAGACAGAGCAAGATCCCATGATTCTGTACATACCCCCTGCCCCCAAGATGAGTGATAGATGAGGCTCATGGGGTCAAATTGGATTGTAAGAACCACAGGGGAACTGAAGAGGCAGGAAAGGGGTGCAGGTCTAAAGATCAGAGTAGGGGTTGTGCAGGTCCCTATGGGGTCACCAGGTCTCCGAGTCATATGGAGGTTGATACGCATATGGGATTATGCTGTACCTTTACAGTTGTGCCAGGAAGCCCTGGGAGACCACGGGGTCCTGGTTCCCCCAAAGGGCCACGAGGTCCAGGAGGACCCTGACGGAGGAGACAAAGTATAAGGTGCAATTCCCTTGATCTCACCCCTCCATTGGTCTCCCGGCAGACATCACCTGCCCCATATACCCAGGCACTTACTGAAGGTCCAGGGTCCCCTTTTCTCCCAGGAAGCCCTGGTTGCCAATCTCCAGTGACATGCCCAGGCTCCCCCTGCAGGGGCAGAGGGCGCCATCACAGGTTTCAGGGTGGGAGAGCCCAAAGCACACCAGCAGTTCTCACCACAACTTAGGCCCTGCCCAGGGTCTGGCCCCTGTTTCCCTTTTACCTACCGGCTCCCCCTTTGGGCCTCGAGGCCCTCGCTCTCCCTGGGAACAAAGCAGAGCAGAGGGAGGCACTCTGAGGCTCAGGTGAGTCTCAGAGTAGGCTCCCACAGTCCCACAGTCCCACACCCTCCTGCCCCAGGCTCCCCGTACTGTAGGAAATAACAATAGTAGGATGGTGAAGAAGGGAAGGTACCTACCGGTTCCCCACGAGGGCCGGGCAATCCTGGGGAGCCCTGTAAATGGAGGACAGAGTCAGAAGCATCCCACCCACACAAGCAATTGTTGTGCCATGACTCACAAGATAAGCCTTGCTCACCTTCAGACCAGGGGTCCCAGGAGTTCCGGGGTGGCCAGGGAGGCCCGGAGGTCCATCCACTCCAGGGAAGCCCTAAGGAAGCAAAGAGGTCAGAGCAAGAAAGGAACCCTACCCCAGTGATCTGGTTGTCTGGTATAGCCCACCCCATCAACCAGGAGCTCCCCTTACATGCCCAAGTATTGTCAGGTAGAGCAGTGTCAGAGAAGTTGAATGGATCTCGATTCCAGGCACATGGCAGTGCTGAGACAGAGGCCCTCCTGCCTCCGGGACCTAGAGCTGCCACCCAGGCTCTCTAAGGGATCTCCTAGCCCCTGTGGCATCTCCACTTCAGACCCCCCACCCCCCCACCCCCGGTCTCTGGGATGGCTTAGAATTTCTAGCCAGGCTTCCAGGAATACCCTGTGGCTCTGGCTCTGCTCCCTCCTTCTTCCTAAATCCTGTGAGATCATCACGTGGATCACACTAGGCAAAGCACAAGGGTCTTTTCACTTACCCTCTCACCCTTTGCAACAGTACTTCCAGGGGGGCCCTGAGGGCCAGGAGCACCAGTCCTGCCCTGAGAGAGCAGAGCAGGTAAGGAAGCAATAAGCCAGTCAGGGCAGGGCTGGGCACAGGGAGGCACTCACCGGGAGGCCAGGGGCACCAGGGGGCCCAGCTTGTCCTTCCAGGCCCTAGGAAGGAGATCTGTGAGTGTCACACTGTCAACAACCGCCTTGCCCTGTGGATCCCAGCCCACGCTGCTCCCCAACAGGATCACTCACCGTCACTCCAGGCTCCCCCTTCTGGCCCTGAGGAAAGACAGGTCCAGTGAGGGTGGAGAGGCTAGCCAGGATGGTCTTGCCCGTGCACCCTTTGCTCCAGACACTCACCTTTGGACAATGCACTGAGCAGGGTCCCAGCCGGGGCTGTGGACACAAGGTCTCTTTGAGGCCAGCAGTGTAATTAGGAACCCCAGGTTCCCTCTTTTCCACCCTACTTAGCCCCCCAGAGGCTGCTTCCAAACCTGAGTGGCCATGGCTGTCTGACACAGAGCTATTGCCAGGTCACTGACTGCATGGTCCAGACTCAGGCCATCGTCAACAGCAAAGAAATTCTGGAGAGGATCTGTGTCCGGCACCAAGCGGCGAAGCTGTTCCGGATCAGCTCCAGCCAAGCCCATCATTATCACCTTGAGTCCTGAGGAGGGGTCAGTAGCCTACATGACGACCCCTCTTGGTCCACTCCTACTCCCAGACCCCAGCCCCATCGGCCCTACTCCTCACCACCAGCCTGGGCCTCTCGGATAGGGCTGGATATGTCACCTCTCAGGGGCTCATCCACCAACAGAACCATCACCCCTGGCACTTGCTGACGGCGCCCAGGAGCATCCGGTGCCAAGAGCTGTCTGTGAGCTACAATCACAGCCGCACCTGAGAAGAAGGACATGTCAGATCCCTGAGATACCAAGCCCCTCATGGGGAAGCCCCCCAAGTCCACACCCACTGCAGTTCTCACCCAGATTGTTCCCACTTGGGTCCACATAGGAGATGCCACGGATCTTCTGCAAGATGACGCCAAGGTCATGGGAACTATTCAGTGGGAAGAGTTGGGAGGGCCGGTGACTATATGACAGCAGGCCAACCTGGGGTGGGGAGACACAGAGCACTGGGGGCATGACAGCAGGGACCAGGGTGCATAGGGGCTGGAGAAACAGAGAAATGGGGGCAGGCGTGACTAAACCGGGACTGTTTAACAGGGGTAAGCAAAGATGGTAGGAGAAGCAAGATGATCTACAGCTTGGAGGAGAGCTGGGAGAGTGCCTGAGCTATGGTGGGGTAGAGACGGGGGCTGATGTAGGACTTGGGGCAGGAAGGGGAAGGGGAGGTAGGGTCTGGCTGCCCCTTTACCTGCCCCATACCTGGGTGGCCTGAGGCCCAAGAGGCCCAAGTGCAGACACCAGGCGCTCCAGGACCCGCCTCATAGCCTCCGCACGGTGAGCATTATCTTGAGTGGTATGCAGCAGGAAGACCACATCCGCCAAGCCATGAGGACACACTGCAGAAAGTAGCCAAGTTCCTCTTGGTCAGCCCATCTATCCAATGCCGAGGCTTCTCCCACTGCACCCTCCATACCTGGGTTCTGTGTGATAGAGACATCAGGACCCCGTACACCCCCCTGGACAGGTGTCAGGGAGAAGACATAGGAGACCCCAGGCTGCAGCCCTGTCACCCTCTGGGAGCTCAAGATCCCTGGAAGCGTCTGTGGGGTCCCAGGCACATCTGTGGAGAACAGGATTTGGTTAAATAAGAGGCTCTTCATGGAGTCCCAGGTGCCAGCCCATCCCAACCCTGGCTCCTCCTCACCCTGGCTAGTGCCTCTGAGTGGCCGCCAGGACAGGATGTAGTTGGATGCCCCAGACACTGGCGTCCAGGCCAGAGTAACTGAGTCGACTGAGGTATCTACCACGCGTAGTTCAGTGCTTGGGACACGGGGAGACTCTGCAGGAGGAATCCAAGATCAGGGGTCAGAGGCCATGTCCTGAGAAGCCAGAGGAGGGAGAGTTGAGATACTAGGGCAGGTTCATCGTCAGAGATCACGCTGGGATCACCTCAGAGTCACGGAATGGGGCGTCAGGAATCACAGGAGTCTGGGGTGCAGGAAATCAGGGTGGGTCATCAGTGCGAGAGGAGTATATTGAGGCAGGTGGGACAACCGCACTCACCAGTGTATGCAGTGACCTCCTTGGGAGGCCCTTCCCCAGCTGGCCCCAAGGCACTCAGCCACATGTGGTACCGTGTGCCCGGCTCCAGTCCATCCAGGTGGTAGCTGCTGGACTCAGGCCCCAGGACCTGGGACTGTTCCTGACCACCTAGGGCAAGATGAGGGTGAGGGCCAGAAGCAGGTGGGAGGACACTGCTGAGGTCCTGATGGGTTGCATACCTCACTGATCCCCACTGCCCTCGCTGACTGCCATCTGGGTCCCTTCCTGACTCATCTCCCTCATTCTAGGTGACTAAGCACTGCCCACTTCACTGGCCCTTCCCATTCATTCTCCATGGCCTCAGTGATCTTACAACCAACTGCTCTCACCTACTGACTGAGTTCCCAGGACAAGGATGTGACCATGCCCACCTCCTACACCGCCCCACCACCCTGAACCTCCCACTGGGCACTGCTCACTTTCAGATCGCCAGCGCAGCCGGAAACCATGTGCCCCAGACACCGGCTCCCAGTGCAGCCTCAGTGAATGCTCCCCACGCTGCACCACACGAAGAGTCTCCAGGGTGCTGGGAGCCTCGGGTGCTGGAGAGAGCATGGGAATCTGGGCCTCACATGACCCCACACATGCATCTCCCCAGCCAGCCTTCTGCCCATCCCAGATGTCCTTCTTTCTCTTCCCAGACCCTGCCCCACAGGCTCACCCTCAAAATCCTGCCCAATCCCTCCCTACCCACCCAAGCCCCACACTGCCTACGCGTAGTGACGACAATGGAGACAGGTGGGCCCTCTCGGTCCCCAACTAGAGCAGTCACTCCCACTGAGTAGCTGATTCCACCTTCCAGACCCCGTATCTCTGCGGAGTCAGTATTTCCTGGGAGTATCTGCTGTCTGGTGGGGCCACCTGGCCAGGCAATCAAAAGTACCAGCTTTCAGGGGTGGGATGGCTGTAGCCCCCAGCCAGGAAGGGCAAGGGTACAGTCAGGGAGTCAGACCTTCGCTCCGGCCCCAAGCCAGTCTGTAGGCTGTAGCTCCAGGGACCCCGACCCAGGTCACCCGCAGAACATCACTGGAAGCATTGAGGATCTGCAGCTTTGACACACTGCCCACAGGCTCAGGGGCTAAGGACAGAGGGGAGATGAGGGACCGGGGGCAACTGGGTATCTGGCAGAGAGAAGAGGGTGGCAATGCAGGCATGGTTAGTGCAGGGAACTTCTGAAGGTTAGGTGTGGTTCGTGCAGACAGCTTGCAAGAGGGAGGTCAGTGTTTCAGAGCGGGCAATGTGGAGCATCCATGAGGTCGCCTGGGTGGAAACTCAGCCAACAGGATGGTTCAACAGGGCATGGCGCTCACTGAGCAGTAAAGACCTGGGCAGCTGGAGCAGTCAGGAATACACAGCGGGACAGGCAGGGGTCAGCCAAGGAGCTGTGGCTAGCAGCTGGCCAGGGTCCACTCACCAGTCCTCACAACCACAGAGGCAGGGGTTCCCTCCACACCAGATGCATGGGCCCTCACGTGTACCGTATATTCAGTGTCTGGCTCCAGCCTTTCTAGGTCAGCCATTGTGGCCTCCCCAGCAACCAACTGGGATTTCTCCGGAACTGGGAGCAGGGATGGATACAGCTCCAAGTCTAGCCAGACTCTGCCCCACAATGTCCTACCCAGACCCCAAGAAACTCCAGCCCCCATTCCAACCAGACCTGTCCCCCAGGACCCTCCTAGACCCCTGGTCTCACCATGTTCCGAGTGCCAGGAAACTCTGTATCCTGTGGCGCCAGGAACCCTGGTCCAAGCAATGGTGACAGAAGAGCTCCCAGCCTGTGTCACGTGGACTGTTCTCACAGGGCCCAGAGGGTCTGAGGAGAGAGGCCACGAGGCCATGAGGAGTCTAACAGGGGATCAGAGCAGGGTCCGAAGGAAAGGTGGCAGGGTCATCTGACTGGGGAAGCCTATGGGTGTCTGTTCTGAGAGACAGGAAGAAGTGGGGGTTCTGACAGAAGGGATAGTGGGAATCTGTGTGGCCAGCGACAGGAATCTGAGGTAACAGGTCTGACAGGGAAGGGGGTGGTCTAACGAAGGCAGGAGGAGGTAGTGAGGGTCTGGCAAAGAGAAAGTACGAGTCAAAGAGGAGATCTGGTTCAGAAAAAAGGGGGTCTGAGGGATGAGTCGAGGAAATCTGATCTTAGAGGAAAGGCAAGGAAGCGTGAAGAAGGGAAGGCTAAAGGGGAGGCACAGGAGGCTGAAGAGGGAAGCAGCAACCCTGAGGGGGAGGTGGTGGGGATGTGAAGGGAGAAGGGCCTGAAGGAGGGACATGGAGTCTGAGAGAACAAGAGAGAGGGTCACGCACTGACCAGTGTGAGCAGCGATGACTCCACGGGGGCCTTCTTCTCTCCCTCGAAGTGCTGACACAGCCACCTGGTAGGAGGTTCCAGGCTGCAGCCCCAGGATGTCTGTGGCAGTAGAGTCTGGAGGCAATGTCTGGCTAGACTCAGGACCTAGGGTCAGACGGAAATGATGGCATGGCTCCTGCCTGTCCCCTCAGTTCCCCCATTTTCATTGCACAATTCACCTCAGCAATCCTCCCACACACCCTACACTGACCACTGCCTGTGCTCCAGCTAATCCGAAATCCACTGGCTCCAGGAACGGGGCTCCAGGTCACCCTTATTCTGGTTGCATCTGACAGCATGATCCGAAGTACTGGGACAGCAAGGGGAGCTTCTGGTTCTAATGGTTAAAGATAGATGAGAGCCAAGGATCAAGACCAGGGCAGGAGTGAGTCAAGCAGCTGTCCTCACAAGCCTACTGCAGCGCTCACCTCGGCGGACAGTGAGGATGCTGGAGCCACCCTCCCGAGGGCCCATGCGAGCAGACACCCGCACAGTATAGCTAAGTCCTGCTCGGACGTCATCCAAGTCGAAGGCCGTCTGGCTCCCAGGAAGCACCAGGGTCCGCTCAACCCCTAAGACAGAAAGTGGCATTGGCAGGCAAGGTCAGAAGAGACAGGGATGTGGCATGACGGCAGCCAGTGGTGGACAGAGATACAGGTTAAGAGGTGACCTGGGGATGCTTGCGGGGTGATGGCGGCCAGACAGATGGGATGAAGATGAAAAAGGTGAATGAGAGATGAGGATACAGGGTAAAAGGAGCCAGCTCTGAATGGGGACCCTGGATGACAAAGATCAGTGAACAGGAACATGCAGGATGACAGGAGCAGTGGACAGTAATTCAAGTCGACAAGGCACGGACAGATACTGATACATGATAAGAGAGGTCAGCGTGGAATGACACACGATGAGAAGATAGTGTCAACAATGGTCACGGCTGGGGTAACAGAAGGGCGGTGACTGTTGAGAAGGGAAGGCAAGAGCCATGGACAGAGCCAGATGTGGTGGCGCACACCTGTATTCCCAGAACTTGGGAGGCTGAGGCAGGAGGATCACTTCGAGTGGGAGGTCAACTTGGGCTGCATAGTGAGTGAAAGCCCAGCCTGAGCTACATAGCAAGACCCTGTCTTAAAAAGAAGAAGAAGTCATGGACAGAGATAAAGGCAAGGCAAAGCGTGAAGACAGAGCTAAGTAAAGCAAGCAGCTGGGAGGGGAGAGGGAGAGGCAGAGCCAGAGGGGCAGTTGTGGGTTCAGTGTCAGCTTGGGAGGTGGATATGGATAAGGGCACAGGGAGGAGGAGGCTGTAGGGACCCACTGGAAAGAGATAGGGAGAAGGGGCACTTGGACACCATGGGCTGGAACTTCAGTGTGTGGGGAGTTCTCTGGCCACCTCTCTCTCACCCAGGGTGTTGCGCACAGTGATGCGGTACTCAGTGGCACCGGGGACTGGGCTCCAGGACACTCTCACCCGATGCCCGGGCAGTTCAGTTGCTTGCAGGTCCCTCACAGGGCCCGGGGGCTGCTCTGGCCCTGCTGGATGGCACAGCATGAGAGGCAGCCTGGAACCACCTTACTTTCCCAGTGCTCAGTCCAGCCCCCAGATCCCTCACCAGTGGGAACCACTGTGGCAGGCGTGGCCACCTCGCGGCCCTCCAGCAGAGTGTAGAGTGTGAGGCGGTACTCAGTGCCTGGCTGCAGCCCATCCAGCCGGTAGTGGGTCACATCCTTGGGCAGCTCCACCTTCTGCGGTGGCTCTAGGCCTGGAAAGTGACGGCATCAGGCCAGGTGAAGCCACACCCAGGCCCTCACCCCAGCCCACCTACTTACTGACCACTCTCACTCTCACGGCGCCACTCCAGCCGGTAGCCACGGGCCTCAGGCAACAAGTTCCAGGAAAGGAGGATGGCTGTGGGGCTCAGAATGACAGGGCGCAAGGTCTGCTCAATAGAGGTGTCTGCCACGGAACAAGGGACGTGAGTGGCCTCTCCACCCTCCCTCGCCAGCCCACCCAGTCTGAAGAAAGTTCCAGTCTTCTCACCAGTGCGGGTGGTGAGGGAAGTGGCAGGCCCTACGGTATGGCCAAACATGGCGCTCACAGTCACCTCGTAGTCTGTGCCAGGCTCCAGCTCACGTAGCAACACTGACCCCTGCCCAGGGTCCAGCTCCTGCTGCTGTGTGGCACCCCCTGCAGGAGGCACAGAGGGTTCTAGGGACCTTGCAGATCCGGGACCCTACAGCCTTGTTGACAGTGTGGGGATGCCCGTCAACCCACACCTTCCACCTACCCCTGAGGGCATGCCATGTCACACGGTAGCCAGTGGCACCCAGCACACTCTGCCAGGCCACGAGGATGCTGTGAGCTGTGGTGTTCTGGATGGTCAACTCTGGCCCTGCCAGGGCAGCTGGGGGAAGGGCCCACAGGGATTAGTAGCAGAGTCTGGAATGGGCAAGGGGCATGGGGCCAGGTGGGTAGGTGGAGGGGTCAGAGGTGGGCAAAGGTACTCACTGGTCCGAGCAGTCCCACTCACGGCCTCCCCGATGCTGTTGGCGTAGAGAGCAACCACGGTCACCTGGTACTCAGTCAGCGGCCGGAGACCTCGCAGCCACAAGCTGGTCTCACCAGCTGGGACGTTCACCTGCCCAAGATCACAGGCTACCTCATCTTGTCCAGCCCGGAACCAGCCACCTACCTCTCACTCCTGGCAGCTTTACCTCCTGCCGCTCACTTGGCAGTGGCTGTCCCAGCCCTGTCAGAGGGGTGTAGTGGACCCTGTAGCCAGTCACAGGGCCACTTGCTGCTGTCCATTGTACTCTCAAGGACTGACTGCCTGGCTCAGACAGCACCAGGTCCCGGGGGCCGGACAACTCATGGGCTGCAAATGAGGAGTCAAGTGATCAGGTAGGAGGGAGGAGGGTGAGAAGCACAGGAGACAGACCCAGCACTCCCAGCCTGGGGCTGGCAGGCACAGGGTAGGGCAGGAACTCACAAGGCAGGGTTACAGGCACGCCCCCAGCAGTTGTGCATACTCTCCGGGAAATGAGGGGCAGTAGTGTCCTCAAGATGCCAAAGTCATTGATGAAGAAGGAGAAATCACTACTTGGCTGTGAAGCAACTCGATTCAACTCCTCAAAGTCAGCGTTCTTGATTCCTGAGGCCACACCCAATTAGGACTCTCCAGCTCAGGAGTCCTTTGAATGGCCCCGCCCAGGCAACTCTCACCAGGACTCACCCACAGCAAACAGCTTGACACCCTGCTCCTTCAGCCTCTGGGCAGCTGTGTCCACCAGGTCTTGGGACTTCCCGTCAGTGATCAGGATGCAGACCTGAGCCAGGGGCAGGGGCCAAGTCAGGGCTGCCTCAGACGCTTACTTTGGGGTCACCTTGGGAGCAGGATAGGAGTAGGATCACCTTGGGGATGCCGGGTCGGGACAGCTGAGGCAGGAAGACATGGTTGGACACGTGGAGGAGTGCGGCCCCTGTGCGAGTATTGCCCTTCTTGTAGGTGAGCTCTCGGATGGCACGGATTACATCACCCCCAGAGCCAAGTGCATCCAGGCCAAACTCCGTCCTGATGGGGCAAGGGTGGTACCAGGAAAAGGATAAGGACCTGTTCAACCCTGGCCCCAAGAAGGCACCTGGATGAGGCCTTTTGAGGGAACCCTCAGTTGTGTTTCCTGCCCTCACTGCTTGAAGCCCCCAAGTTCACAGATTCCCAGAGGCACATTTGTGCACCACAGTGGCTGGGCCTAGCCTGTAGGGAGCCCTTGGGGTTCACAGCCTAGGGGGACAGGATGTCTAGTGAAATAATTGCTGGTAGAAGCTGTAGGAAGGTGAATCTTGGCCAGCCAGGGAGTGCTCCTAATAAATGGAGACACAGAAGGGGTCAGGGAGCTAAAAGGAGACAGCCCAACTGGCACCGGGCATCTAGGGCTCTTGGGTGCCCCCTGGGCCTCCCATATTCCTCCAGGTCAAAACCAGAACCTCCCTGTGTTGGGCAGTGCACTCTAGGGGCATAAGTGCCCTCTGGAGTAATTCCCTACCCCTGCCTCCAGGGAGGGTTCTGGGGAGGGACTCTCTGGACTCCTTAAATCCTGTTTCTGTAAGGACTCACCCAGGAGTATCTCAACTTTGCCCTTCGTGGTGAACTCTACAGGTCCCCACATCCAAAAGGCTACACTCACCGTGGGTCATCACTGTACTGCACCGTGGCAAAGCGCACTCCCTGGGTACTGGCTGCTCCGGAGAAAGGCAGCACCAGCCCCTCCAGGAATCCCTGCACTTCTCGGAAGTTGTTACGGCCAATGGAGGAGGAGCCATCCAGTAGAAACACAATGTCAGCGGCGTAAAGGCGCGTGCAGGTCACTGGAGCCCAAGGAGAGAGATCACGATCTTTTCTGGAAGTCCACACGCCCTCCTCCCGCACCGTGGACCCCTGGGGCTGGGCATGGGGTGGAGAGCAAGCCGGGCAGCACGGCCTGGGCCTGGGAGTATTTGGAGGGAACCCCATGGGGCCCAAGGCTACTCTCCTGCAAGAGTCAGGGCATGCAGGGAGGCAGGGTTGTGCTCCGGTGTGGATCTGGGACTGAAATCAGTCTCTGGGGACCAGCTGAGGGCAGCATAAGGCAGGGACTCAGCATGCATCTGGGGGCCCATAAGGCCACACGGGGAACCCAGCCCCAGATTGTGGGGAATTCGGGGAATCTGAGGAGAGTTGGGGGGGTCATGGAGCTCTGGGTGCAGAGATGAGGGCCATACGGGAGAATGGGTGACAGGACGCTGAGCGCACCTCTCTCCCCAGGTTGGGCCCGCAGTCGGGGCACCCCCACCAGGATCCCAGCGCAGAGTGCGGCCACCAGGAGCCACGACCTCATCCTGAGTGACAGAAACGTTCAGCCAGGATCCCCGCCTCTGCCCCCGTGGCTTTGGCAGGTTGGAGCCCAGCACTCCCCCACCCCAAGTCTTGGCCTTGCCTGCGCGCCCCTCAGTCGGCTCCTGCTGCCCTCGCCGCCGCCGCTGCAGTCCCGCCCAGCACTGCTCCAGAAAAAGTCCCCATCCCCGGGGAGGGGGCGGGGCCGCAGGCGGGGACCCAAGCGCCCGCCCTCACCCACCTCCCCAGAGGTTGCCGCCCCCACTCCTTCCCCAGACTATCTGAAGCCCCTCTTGGGGCGTCTGGAAACCCCGAGGCTCTGAAAAGGAGATGCGGAGAGAGAGCTTCCCAACCAACCCATGTCGGGTCACAGCTTAACCGGAGAAATGACTGCTGAAGGCTGAAGTGTGGACAGGTTCCCTCAGACCAAAGGGGTAGCTAGCTGTGCCAAGGTAGGGGGAGGCTGCAGCTGGAGAATGAGTCACCCCCACCTAGTGGGGGTGCCCAGACAAGCCTGGAGGCCATGAGTCCCGACTCACGCCACCCTTGTGAATCAGCCATCCCTGTCTGGTGGGCCTCCTAGGAGGGCCCCACCCCAACTTCCTTGACAGCAGAGTAGCCCCCAGCAAATCAGGGGTTCTGGACCTATTTTAGGGACACCAAGGCTCTAACGGACTGGATCTAAGTAATGCACCCCTCTCTGAGGAGGGAGCAGCCAGGAGGAGGAAAGAACCTGTCATGCTTATGCATATGTGTCCATCCCAATGCCCCGCTCCCCTCCCCCCACCATGCCTCAAACCAGTCCCAGGCAGATGCCAACCAGCTGTGTTTGGGGGGGGCTGTCCTGATGTGGAGGTTAAGACCACCCACAGTGATAACTCATCTCTCAGCAATCCACCTCCTCCTGCCTATGCCCCCTCCCCAGGCCAGGATCCCTACCTACATATCCTCATTTTGCTTGGAGTCCCCTCCTACAAGTCACCTCTTCTTGTAAACCCCTTCTATCCCACCACCGTCAGGCCCAGAGGTCACCCTTGGCCCTATCTCCTCTTACTGCCTCAGGTACCTGTAGCTCCCCCCTTTGTAACTGCCTCACTCTACTCCCCTCATCAGCCAGACTTCCTGCCCCTCTCCTCTGAGTGGCCAGGTTTCCATCCTAGCCCCCAGTCCAGGGCCACTGTCTTGAGGGAGTTTCTGTATATGCATATCTCTTTATTAGGTGGGAGATGCCATGGCAGAGACGCAACTCTAGAAAAGCAGGCCCCCATTTGGGTCCTGCCCCTTTGTTTTCCTGCCAGTCCTGGGTATTTCTGGGCAGCAAGGAAGCAACTCTGCACTCACTGCTACTAGGCCCTTACCCATTTGCCTTACAGCTTCCCTCCCCTGGGACCCAGGGGCTGAGCGGGGGAGATGGGATGCGGACAGAACTTCAGTTATATTTGTCTCTCTGGACTCCTCCGGGCCTGGACACGCTGGTGTGGCCAGACCTGGGGGCAGTGAGGAAACCCAATACTGCCAACTTTCCTATTACCCAGGAGGGCTGCCTAGAGCTACCCTTTCTCCTTGACTTCCCCAACCTACTAACTGCTAGGACACAGGGCTGTGACCTCATGGGGTCTAGAACCTTTTACCAAGGGCAAGATCTCTTCAGCTGTGTCCCAAGATCTCCATCCCTGGAAAATGTACTGAAGACTGAGGCAGTGGAGGCCATCAGAAGCAGTCTCCACCCTTAGAGCCATCACCTCCTCTCCTCCTACACAGCAAGGTTGGGGGAAAGCAGCATGTGTGCAAATAGCACATATAGTATGGACATACATGCAGGGTAGGCCAGCCTGAGACAAGGTCCAGCTATGGGTGGGTGTTTGGGCAAAGCTCAGCAGAACCAAGGAGCCCTCAGAAAGGAGGGGCTACTGTGAGGGGGTCAAAGGATGCTAATAGTTGGGAAGGTAAAGCAAGGTTAGGGATGAATGCATGTCCAAAGGTTGCATAGCCCTGGGACCATGACTACCCGCAGCTCCTCCCATCAGGGCAGAGGAGCTCCGAAGACAGACCTTCTCCCTCTTATGCTTCTCTGGACATTCCCTTCCCTGTATCAGTCACCAGCTCTGCCAGGTGACTCCCTCAGCCCTCACATCCCAGGGTCCTGTGCACCTTCAAATTCCTCATCAGAACCACAGCTAAAGCTGGGCAGCCATGCCCTCCAACCACTCCTCCAGGGTCTGCCGGGATGCTATCCTGCTTGTACCTCTGTAGCCCATTAGGAAAGGCTGGACCACAGGCCGACTCACCAGGACTACCACAGAAATCCGGCCCCAGAGCCCCAGTGCCAATAAACCTCAGCCTGAGCAAGCCCCTTTCCTTCACAGTAACTCTGGTGGACCTCCCCAACATGACTCCAGGGCAAAGAGTAAATGCCCTAGTTCCCAGGCGAGAACAGACCACTCAGGAGCTCCAATTCTCTTGTGCATCCAGCACACCTATGCCCTTGGAGTCAGGCACTGGCCTAGAAGAGAAATCCAGCCCTATTCTCCAGGACTTGGAACTGAGAACGACATGCCAGGCACTTGTTCCCCATGCCTGGACGCCTCATCTCTGCAAGCAGCCAGGGCTACCCTGCCAGGATCCCACACTATCCAACAGCTTTTCTATAGCTGGTCACATGGCAGGAAATGATCCAGAGTGCTCAGTCCTGGGCTTCTGGTGATGGGACAAATGTCTCCTAACTGACAACCTGTGGCAGGAAGTAGGTGAGGGAAAGGCACCTCAAGAGTAACTCCAGGCTTGTCTGGGCTTTTAGCCTAGGATGCTGGGGTTTCTGAAAACCCCTTTCTCAATGATCTTGTCCCCAGGCCCTACTCATGATTGCCAGCCAGCAACTTCCTCAAAGGATTGGGCTCTTCCTTCCATTTCTCCCTTGGACAGCCCAGGAACCTGTGTAAGGGAATGAGGCAGTGCAGAAAGAAGGGCCTACTTGACAACTCACCTTGAGGACTAGGGCCCAAAGGGGAAGTAGGACAAGGCAGCTGAGGTTTTCATTGCCTTAAGATGATAACGGGAGGGGATCATGGGTCCAACAGCTCAGGACTTGCCTGGGACAGACCTAGTAGAGGGAGGGGGCTCAGGTTCCACTGAGCTCAGGGCTATTCTTAGAACCTGAGTCAGTGGCAAAAAGAGGCGAAGGATTCTTGTCCTGCCTGTCCAGGCAACAGAAACCAAAGAAGAGTGCCTCAGGCTAATGTCTCCCAGGATCTAGAGTAAACACAGGAAAGAGGCTTCCTCAGGGATAGCCCCTGGCCCCTCTGGTGGTGCATCAGAGGAGACCACCACACTAGGGTGACTGTGAGGGCTTTCCATTTGAGTCCTGCTTCCGGGATGGACCCTTGCCAGGATTCAAGGGGGGGCTGCAGTTCCCATGGCCACCCACACCCGACTCTTGAGACAGGATGGCTAAGGAACATCCCGTGGCTGAGTGGAAACATCTGGGCTCAGTTCCCTGCAAAGCATCAAAGGCCTCTATGCCACAGCCCCCACTCTTGCCCCTGGCTGAGGACACATCAGCCTGAGGGAAAGCAGAAGGTTGCAGTGGATGTAAAAATGGAGGGAAAGGCTTATTCCCCATCTCCTGCCCAACAGACTTCATGCCAATGCTCAAAGGAGAACACACTTCTCAACAGGATACTTTATTGGTGGTACTCTGCTGTAGTTGGAAGAGCCGGAGTGGTATGTCTGTGTCAGGGGCCAGGAGCCCCGCCCCACCCTCTTGCCTGAAAAGGCTTTCTGCCTAAAATCGCAGCCAGAACATGCCGCTACGGATCCGGTTGTAGTCTGTGAGCTGCTCGATGGGGCCTGTGGGGATACAGGGTGAGGCGTCAGGGTGCGGTGCCTGGCCTGTGCAGGGACACCTGGCCCTGTGCCGCACCCAGCTCAGAGCTGCTGCCCAGAGCAGCACAAGACAGGCTTTGAGTAAAAGGAGGAAAGAGAACATTCCCTCGGGGGTGCAGAGCCTGTCTCGTCATGCTCTGGCCCTTGGGAGTCCCACCCCATGCCCAGGGTACCCGTTACCTGGAGAGTGGGGATATTGATGGAGGCACCTTGGCAGGGAGGGAGTCAGGGAGCTGCTGGGGCAGGTTTTGTGAGCAAGAACTCCCTGGCAGCCAGGCTACTGGAGGAGCCTCATGGGGCCCTCAACTTGCTTCTCTCAGTGTAGGCTGGGGGTTGGGGAGCAGAGACGGAAGGGAAGGCCAAAACAATGGCTAAGGAAAAAGACAAAGAACAGACCTAGGCACTCACCAAATCCAGCCACTGCGGGACACTGGTCATAGAAGTATTTGGAGCAGACGTCACGCACGACACGGGCATCCACCTCCTTCAGGGAGAAGCAGAAGGCACATGACTCACAGACCCTGGCACCACCTTGGCCAGCTAACCTTCTGTAGTGACCAAGATCATACACATGTTCTACAGAGCTGTTCTATGATGCTATCCCCCCAGTTTAAACGAGGGAAGGCAGTGGGGATCTCCACAGCCTCTCTATGCCCACATAAGGGATACTGCCATCTTGCCCTGACTCCACTACTCCTGCAAATGACAGCTGCCTAGGACAACAGATGGCTACAGGAGCAGTCTCTGTTTGTCAGACCCCAGCCCCCCTCCCCGCAGCGGCAGGCCTCTGCCATGCCAATGCCCCAGAATCTCTTCTGGGAACTGAATTACCGCAATCCGGCTCTCCCACTCGGCCAGGGGGATGCGGCGGCCATAGGTCAGGAGGCTTCGTCCAATGTCCTCACACACAGGAGTGGTGCCTTCAAAAGTGGCGGAAGGCTTAGAGGTCTGCACAATCCAATCCTGGACCCACAGACACAACCCCTGGTTGACCAGGACCTGCAGGACCTTGCTCTGACCCCAGACCATAACCCTCACCCCGACAGCCTGTTACTGTAGCAATGGGCTGCTGACCTGGGCCAGCCCACCCACACCTGAAGTTCTGAATCCCCAGGGGGCTATGGCTTGACCTTCAATGTGTGCCTTTCCAACCTTGGCTAGGAATGGTGACCACACTGGGGCTGTCTGGGTGTCACTGCCAGGACACATTACAAGGCTGCAGGACTCACCATCCAGATGAGATACCAGGGCATTTCTGAGGATGTTTTTGCCCCGAGTCACTTCACTCTCCGTGGCACTGGTGCACAGGCGCATCCTAAAGCAGGGTATGGAAGGTGCAGTGGTGTTCATTCTAAGAGACAGTGTGTTGTATTTTAGCTTCCCACTACCCTGTTGTAAGGCCCCCAGCCCACTCAGTAGTACCAGGCTTGTACTCACCACTGGCCTTGCAGGAAGAATATCATGTCATCAATGCTCATGGGGTCACAGACAAAGTGTGCCCCCAGCAACCCCGTCTCTGTATAGCAGATGTTGAAGGTCTGAAAACTCTGGCACACCTTCTTGGCCGCTGCTACTGAAGCCAGGGGGCTGGACAGGTGCTGCCAGGCCAAGGACAATCAGCATCTTGCTTCCAAAGCTTAGGAGCACATAGTCCACCTACATTCTCTCTCCTGAAGGCAAGTCCCACGCCAACCCCTGGCACTTACCACACCACCACCGTAAGTGCAGTCATAGTGGCCAATGATGGCATTGGCCACCTGGAGAGCTACATTGTCTGGGTTGGACCAGCCAGGTCCTTCTACTGCAATGGCCACATGGGCCAAAGGCAGGGCATCATCACGGTGTCGGATCTGTAACGATGCATGTCAAGGTTGGGGACAGCCAGACTATCTGGGTAAACACAGGGTGGTTGATGTGGACAGAGCATGCATACACACATGGTTGTTAGCACATGTGCTTGGTGTTTGGGAGGCAGAAACCACAGGATCCCTCCCCAATCTCTGGAACCACAAGAATAACCGTGCATGTGAGGGTCCTCAGCTGACAGTTCCAGCCCCACCCACCAGCAGCACACCTCACTCCCAGTGAAGCGGCATGGAGTTAGAGCAGGCACGGTGTCTTCTGGGTATGTTGCAGAGACGCTGCTGAAGTGCTTCTGGGCAAGGTCTAGCAGCTGCCTGTGCTCCACCCCTGCAGAAACAGTAGTGTTACTGGTCAGCCAGGACCATGGCACAAGGCAGGGGCAGGGATCGTGGACAGGCACCAGAGCCCCATGTTCTATCTACCTCAGCCTCAGCAGGAGACAACAGAAGAGAGACATGACATTGGGACAGGATGAGGGAAGGTCATTCATGGAGACCACACCTCATAGCAGGACAGGCACCTCAGGGTCAAATAGCTCCCTTAGCATCAGGCACAGTAAAAAAGCAACACCAAATGCTGATTCTCAGCCTAGAAGCAGCTTTCACCTGCATCAAGGACTATACTGGTGCTCTCTGGGCACAAGGCCTCTTGGTTGCTGCCCTGCCCTCAAACCCTACCACAAGCAGACCTCGGTACTGGCCTTGCAGGGGCAGCAGGTGAAAGAAAAAAGAGGTGTTACTGCAGGACTACCATGAGCTCTGGGGTCCGAGAGGTAGGAACATTTACAATAACATGGCAAACTCCTGCCCTCAGGACCTCCTTCCCTTACTCCACAAGAGGCCTATGCAGCCCACTGTCTGGAACAGCAAGTGTTGTGGCAGTGAACATCCTGCCCCAACCCTGCTAGGAGGTAACAAAGTCTGAGGTATCAGTAACTTGCACTACTTTTGGTCCCCAGGTTCCCTGGCACTAAAATCCCATCATGTTCTATCAGTTTTTTGTTTTGCTGTTATTTGTTTTTCATTTTTTACCATGTAGCTCCCAAGTCCATAAGCAGGAAGGAAGCATCTTTGAGCCTACTCCCTTATCAGGTTTTTTCAACCTAGAAAACCATCCTGAGTGTACTACTTCTCTTCCCACCAGGTACTCGTCACAGTCCCTCACGAGTTGGCCTGCCTCTATTCTGCCCCCACCTGGCAGTAAGCCTTAAGCAGGCCTCTGGCCTTGACAGTGACCTTCCCCGCTGCCAGGGCCCCCACTCCCCATGGAACTAATCCCTACCATCCCCTGCAATCTGTTCAGGTACAAATGACATGCTTCAACCCCTACCCCAGCTCTGAGTTCCCCCGCAAAAGCTCCTGTCACTGTGCACCTTCCTTCCAACATGCGTCCATCATCACACAGCCAATGCCTGGTTCTCCCAATGGCATGGCCACAAGGAACAAGCCCAAGGGTTATGCGCCCCACCAGACTACATCCTAGGATCAAGTAGATAGGAGGTACTAAGAGAGTCCTGAGCCCTGCTGGGTGGGGAGGGGTGGGGTCAGCAGCCCAAGAGGCAGTGCCCATGTGGCCAATCCCAATGGTGACAAGAGGGCAGTAGCCAACCCCATCTAGAGGCAGAGGAGAGAGGTCACTCCCCTAAAGGACAATCAGAGCAGGATCCCCTGGAGTGGAAGGCCTCCTATGGTTAAAGCTGAGCTCAGATAACCCAAGCTGGAGCCCACTTGCCCAGGGCTTCAGTAAGTCCCTTACTCACCCCCAGCTGCTGCCAGCACCATGCGTGGGGCTTTGTAATGCCTGCTGAGGTATTCCGTCAAGTCTGCACGAGACAGCTTCCTGCAAGACATGTGGCCAATGGGTCAGATCCTTTTCCAATCCACAGCAAGCTGGTTCACATAGAATGGAGCTGAAAGCTGGATATGGTGGTGCATGCCTGTAATCCCAGTACTTGGGAAGCTGAGGCAGGAGGACTGCTGCAAATCTGAGGACAGCCTGGGCTACATAATGAGACCCTTTCTCAAAAAAATAAATAAAATACCATAACATAAAATATAATAAAAGGAGCTGGGAAGTAGCATGGATTTTCTCAAGAGTAACTCTGGAACTCTCGATCCTCTTTCCCATCTCTGCCATGCACACCTTCCAGGACCCAGAGGCCTGACCTCATCTGGCTTCTCTCTGAGGAGGGCAGGAGCCACAGTGGGACTCTCTTCTTAAAGAGAGGTGCCAGTACATTCACAGCTCAATCACCCAGGCAACAAGAAGCCACATGGATGAGTTTAATCCTGGGGGGGGGCACACCACACAGAAGGGATACCCTTGCTCAGACCATCAAGACATGGGTGGAAACATACCCTAAAACAAAGCCCAAGATCCAAGTGAAGACCACATGGCCACTAAAAAAATAAATAAAAAAAGGAAGGCTCATGGGGACATATGGCAATATAGTGTCTGTGTCCAACTGTGCACATTAGAAAAACAGCACAAGCAGCCAGCCAACTAAACATGTGCCCTAGAAGAGGTCTCATCAGAGTGCCCATGCGCCACCACCAGCTCAGCCAGTCTCACCTGACATTCTGACTGGGCCCCTCCACAGTCTGGGCAAGAGGTGTACCCTGGAATGCCGTGGCATGCAGGTAGTCAAAGACCACATCCCGCATAGAGGCATCATTTTCCTGCATCTCCTGCAGGATCACATCTCGTTCCTTTTCAATCTGTGAGTCTTCCAGGCTGCAGTTCTGCACAATGTCAGCCAGAAGTTCCACAACTAGAAATAGGAAAATATGTTTAGGTGCCCAGTAGGGACCAACAACAGCACATCACCCCTAGCATTTTCTGCTGCAACACCACAACCCATTAATAGTCTGATTCTGCAGCTGGCCTGGGGCTCCTGGGAGTCTCTCCCTACTCCCCTAAAGTCCAATTCTGTTCCCACCCTGTCCTCCAGGTATTACCTTTTGGCAGGTCTTTGGACAGTGCCTTGATATAGTAGGCTGTGTGTTCCCGAGTGCTGTAGGCATTAAGATGTGCCCCCATGTTCTCTACCTCCTTCTCAAGGCTATTGCCAGGCCGATTCCTTGTTCCCTAGAACCAGGCATCAAGACGGCCAATCAGTAGCCACACAGAAGCCCATGAGTCTTGTCCTTATCCTTACAAGCTGAATCCCTATTCCCAGTGGCCCGCAAGTACATCCCTCAGCAACAACTGTGAGGATACAGGGCCCAGAGTCCACACTCCCTGAACACTAAGGGCCCGTACCCTGTGTTCAAGTGATGTGACTTATTTCCCAGCTCTGCCAGAATCACATTCCTTATCTGTTTGCAGTCACCTCTGTAGGACTCACCCCAATTCTATGTGTGTGCAGGGGCAGTGGTGCTATCCTGTGTACCAGCTCATGGCATCTACTTGTACACACACACACACGCACACCCTGCACTTGCATCTGCAATAACGAAGCTGCCTAAGTTGCCTATTCTGGTTTCACAAGTCTGCCTATCCCATACCTTCCTGTCCATTTTGTTTGTACATTTATAAAACACATGGGCCAAGGCCAGGGATTTAGCTCAGTGGCACCATGTGGCACCGTGCCTGCCTGGCAAGTACAAGGTCCTGAATTCCCAGTACCAAAAAATAAAATAAAATAAAGCACATGGGCCTCTGCAATTAAGGGTGTACAGATATCCCACCCAAGCAGGGCATTTCACAAGAAAATTGCACTTCCATGCTGCTAGTCACAATGCAAGTGCGTGTATATGTTAAGTTCTATGAGCCCACAGGAGGCATCCACACGACAGGGGTCCAGCTTCCCTAGTGACAAGTGGGGCTCCTGTGGCCCCTTGGGTTTTCTTGGCTTTGGGGACTTCATGTAGAGGTTTATCAGGTAAGTGCTCACCCAGAAGAGGCTAAGCCCACACAGCTCCTTCTGGAAAGGTCAGCCAGAGGTCACTCCTCAACTGAAGTTCATAACCAGGAGGCTCATTTTTCTGACCTTCCTTCTCAAAACAGGGAGCCCTAAACCCATGGGAGACACAGACTTCATGAGCCTCACCTTGAAAGCCAAATGCTCCATGAAGTAGCCTGCCCCATTGTTCTTCTCAGTCTCATAACGGCTACCAGCATCAATCCACACTCCCACCTGGACCAGAAGCCACCAACAAAAGAAACAAATAAATCATGCTAGCCTGTATCACAACCCACCCAAGGAACTCAGCATGAGCCCCACCCAGGGGCTAAGACCCCTATGCTGGGAAGCCCAGCAAAGTCATGGCATGGGGCCAACTAGAGGACAGTCATCCTGAACCCCCCTCTCCTTTCTGCCCTATTTCTTCAGTCATCAAGGCCACCAGAGGCACTGCTGTGCCTGCTTACTTGGTCCCACTGCCATCACGATTTTCATGTGTGTGTGTTGCTAAGGATTGTACCCAGGACCTCACACATACTAGGCAAGTATTCTATGACTTGAATTACATCCTCAGTCCTTTTAAAAATTTTATTTTCAGACAGGGTCTCTTTAGGTTGTCTCTCAAGTAATTGGAATTACAGGTGTGCACTACCTTACCTGACTACAATGAAAATCTTAAATTTAGACTCTTTTCATTTTTTCTATTTTTTCTGGAAACAAAACCTATCAGTTGCAAACAATTTATTTTCTTCATCATAAAAAGAAGATCCGACCGCTGCTCTCATCTTTTAGGAATTAGGATTTTATCCTTTAAGGAAGATTATTAGTTTAAGCACTGTATGTTTCATAATATTAAGGAAGTAACCTTCCAGTAACTTTTTTGTTGTTGAGATGGGAGTTTTACCATGCTGTTCAGGCCTGTCTCAAACTCCTGGGCTCAAGCATCCCTCCAGTCTCAATCTCCTAAGAAGCTGGGACTTCATTATTATTTCATTCAGCAGTGCTGGGGACCAAATCCAGAGCCATGCCCATTTCATACAAGTGTCCTATCATTGAGCTGCACGAATAGCCATGAAAAAGCTTTTAATCAGACATGAGCACTGAACACTACCAAGTGTCTCCTTGGCACCTGAATCTCCTGGTGTGCTATGAAAAAGACCACTTACCCAAGTGGTCACAATGGTCTCATCTTTTAGTTTAAATTTGTTCACAACTGATTTCAATTTTTCACATCTACTTTCCTAAGAGATGCTGATGTACATAGCGCATGTTGATTACGCCTGCAATCCCAGCTCTTGGGAGGCTGAGGTAGGAGTGTGAAGCCAGCCTGGTCTACATAGTGAGTTCAAGACCAGTCTGAACCACAGTGAGACCCTGCCTAAAAATAAATAAATAAATAAATAAATATCTTATTAGATGAATGTGTATTTCAAATTTAACATCTTAGGAAACAATCCATTTTATAATCCACAGTATCATTTGATTATAACTGGCAGCATTCTTTCTCTGGCATGGGAACACAGTGGTTCACCTTATAATCTCTAGCTTCTCGGATTCCACAAAATATCACATGATCCACTAAGCTTGTCTTAGCAGGCTTTTGGTCAGTTTATAGAGGTGTCTTCTTTTGGTTTATTTTCAGGTGACCCTACTGCCTCTGGCTTTTCAGTGCTGAAGACTACAGGTGTATGCCACCACACCCAGCTTACATTAACAAGGAAGTTGTTCACAACCTTCTTTTGCATCCAGTAACAATTTACATCATAGATCATTAATTGTTCTTGGAAAATTGAAAGAATTTGTGAATAGCCAGGTTCGGTGGCTCACACTTGTAATCCCAGCAATGGAGAGACAGAGGCAGGAGTTGTGAGTGTAAGGCCAGTCTGGGCTACACAGTGAGTTCAAGACCAACCTGAGCTACATACTGAGATCCTGTCTCAAAACAAAACAAAATTTCCAATAAAAATATCTGACCATGGAACTGCTGTATGTGTGTTGGTGGGAAGATTATTTCTTGGGAATATTCTCACATATTCATTGACCTTGTCAAGATTTCTATTCTTGAGTCAACTTTGATGATTTCTATTTTTTGGAAAATCACTCATTTCCTATAATCTTCACATGCATTTCTCTCTCTCTCTCTTTGTTCCAGGGCTGGGAATCAAACCCAGGGAATGTTAATCAAGTGCTCTACCACTGAGCTACATCCTCAATCTCTTGAATGCTTTTTTCTTGGTACTCTGCACCGAGCTACATCCTCACCCTCAACCCCAAGTTTTTGAGATATGGTGTAGCTAAGTGGTTAAATTGTCCAGGCTGGGCTTGAGCTTGGTATCCTCTTGTCTCAGGCTCCCAGAATGCTGGGATTACAGGTGTCCTCCACTGCATCTGACTTGTTTAATTCATTTCTTGAAGACCATTTAGCTATGAAGATGACAGATTTGGACCGCTCTAAGTTACCTTAAAAAAAAAAAAAATCTCTGGGGCCGGGGATTTAGCTCAGCGGTTCAGTG
The DNA here is from genome assembly GCF_012274545.1 of Fukomys damarensis. Lineage (NCBI taxonomy): Eukaryota > Metazoa > Chordata > Mammalia > Rodentia > Bathyergidae > Fukomys > Fukomys damarensis. The sequence goes on from NW_022900949.1 coordinate 40,732,038, forward strand.
GTCTGCCTTGAAAGCGCAAGGACCCGAGTTCGAACCCCGACACCAAAAAAAAAAAAAAAACAAACTCTGAATGCCATTTTCTCCCCCCCCACACACACACATTTTAAGACAGAAACACGATCACGTCTCTCACACAGGCTGAACGGAAAGCGGGGAAAGGCACTTGGCAGGCAGCAGGTGATGAATGAAGGCGGGCTCTATCTAGAACTGTGCCCCGTGCAGTTAAGACAGGACTGCGGTCGTAAAGGGGACATCCAGCGAACTCAGTGGGCAGAGGACTCAACTCAAGATCACACCCGCCCGAGGGAGACGAAGCTAAGCCTGCGCCCCCGGGGCCCCACTCACGGTGCAGGTGGGCTGGGCCGAGTGCTCCGAGGCGACGCGCAGCCCGTTGTCCAGCACGCTGACCTGCGTCTCCGGCGCGGCCTGCAGAGCCTGTGCGAAGGTCGCGGCGCCCCGCAAAGCAGGTGCCCTCAGCAGGGCAGGCTACGGGAAGGGGCGGCATCGTGAGGATGGGGCTTCGAATCGCCCCTAGACCTAAACCGAACCGGGTCCCCAACGTCACCCAGCTGGCAGCGGAGCACACATCTTGCCCTCAGCCGTGACCTTCCCACAGCCGGACTCCGCGACCCCGCCACCTCATCCCGCCACCGCTAACAGTCCGATCCCTTCCGTATCCCGAACCCCAGAGACCCGCAGCCCAGCATCCTCGGCGCCACCTTACCGAGCGGCCCGTGCGAAGCAGTACTTGGGCTCCAACTCCGGCCGCCCGGCAAACTGCGGACGCCGCCATCTTCTAGCTTCCGTCAGCTCAAAGCTGCGCTGCGCTGCGCCTGCGTAGAGTGGATGCGGGGCTCCGTAGGCTCAGGCGCAACACGAAAGACTGGATGGCCGGTCGCCCCCTGGCGGAGAGGAGGTTAATCACGGGGCTGGCCCCCTGGGATTTTTGTTTGCAGCGGAACCCTTTTTTGTTTTTTATTTTTTATTTTGCGACAGAGTCTCGCTAAATTGCTAAATTTCCCACTATGTTGAATTGAACTTGGATCCTCCTTACCTCAGCCTCCCATAGCGCTGGGATTACAGGATTATGGTGTGACACCATACATCAGTCAACCGGCCTGTCCATCAGCCCTGCACCCATCCAGTCCATTTTCTCCCTCTGTGCAAGATGTTTGTTTTTTTTCCAGCTGAAAGACAATTTATTTTATTTTATTAAAACTTTTGTTGGTTTTCTGAGACGGGGTCTTGCTGTGTAGTTCAGACTGGCTTTGAACTCACTATGTAGGCCAAGCTGGCCTCGAACTCCTGCTTCAGCCTCCCAAGTGTGGGATTACAGGCCCAGCATGCCCAATGACAATTAATTAATTTTAAAAAAACCCTAAAGAGTGAAAACAAAGTCACCAGTAAGTGAAAGGCAGAGATGTAATTTCCACTCTTTTTAAAAATAAATTTTATCCTATTCCCCCCAAGCCCTTCCCCTCCATATGTACAAAAGATTTGTTTCCATTTTTTCCTCCTATTTTCACTTTTTTTCTTGTCCCTTCCTTCCTTTCTCCCTCCCTCCTCCCTTGTTCCCCTTCCATTTGAACACTTGCTTCCCTTTTCTCAACATCCATTATACATTTCAGTCCTTATTTCTTTCCACTTTTGGTTTCTCACATCAGAGAAACAATGCAGTATTTAAACATGTGTGTCCAAGTTATTTCACCTCAGAGTGTGGTCTCAAGATCCATATTCTAAACTGGAATATTTTTATGTTCACTTATACTGAAAATCTTCATGGATGAGATAATGTAACTAGCTTTCATCTTTGCAATGTTTTTCATATGCCCTGGTAAAAATTATACATTCAGGCATCCCTCTCTTATTTTTGAGACTGAATCTCACTATGTAGCCTAGGCTAGCCTTGAACTTGTGGCAATCTGCCTGCCTCAGCCTCCCCAGTACTGGGATTACAGGTGTGCACCACCACACCTGGTGGCATCCCTCTCTTAAATGAATTTTAAATAAGCTAAAATGCTACTCTATACATAATTACCTCTTTTGGGGTATAAACAATTCCCTAACAAAAAAACAAAAAAAACAACTGGGCCGGGGATTTAGCTCAGTGGTTCGGTGGCCTGCCTTGCAAGCGCAAGGACCCAAGTTCAATCCCTGATACCAAAAAAAAACAAAACACAAAAAAACAATTCCCTGAAAGTAATGAAAGCGACACTACATATCTGGCACCGGAAACCGCATTCTCCTTCATGCTTTAGGAAATTTAGCAAGTAAGCCCTGGTGAACTCCCCCGCACCCTCCCCCACAGTGTTCACCCTGAAACAGCATAATTCCTGGGTGGATGAGCATGTACTGCTTTAGGTTCTGAATAAGGGCGAGTCGCACCCCACAGGTTGGACACTGAGAAGGTCTATCTGGGTCATTTGGACTTGGTCATCCTGCACTGCTGGTAGAAGGAGCGATGTGGAGTTGGATACTGAACATTTTCCAGTGGATCATCATCATCCACATAAGCATTAGTGCTAGAAATGCTTTGAAGTGTAGGCAACCCCTCGGTAACACCTCCACCTACTGAGACTACAGAAGAAGACCGGACTAATCTGAAGGTCCTCTTGGACCTCCTTGTTCACTTCCTGGTACTGTCTGTGGATCACAGCGAACTCTGACATGCACGGACAGGCTGCGACCCTTCCCCAAGGACCTCCTCATCATTTAGCCTTTCTACTTTGATGCAGACATCTTCCACATCCAGAGGCGAGGCAGCTTTTGTGCTTTCACAAGTCACACAATCAGTCATTCTTCTACCTGCTTCCAATGGACCAGGTAATTCTAAAGTCCCGAGTGTTCTCTGCTTAGCTTCCCAGGCTGAGTCTTTAGATCAATTTCAAAAGGAAACGTGCAAGGAAAAGTTAAAGAAGAATCAACTGGTTGATTTCTGTTTTCTGCATAAGCTGAAGAATTCATAACCTGGGGTGAACTTGCTTGTGTGCTACACTTTACAGGACTCTCGGGAGACATAACAATGTAGCTTGTGTGCTTTCTGTAGGATTTTCCATGGACAGGAATGGTTCTTTCCACCACACTGCACTCTGAAGATACTGGAGAAATGATTTCATCTTGAGGAGTAAAATTGCAGTTAGAATTATTTTCTTGTCTAGCATCTAGACTCTTTTCTGGCTGGCTATTAGGTGTATTCCATAAAATACTTGATTTCACTGTTGTACCAAGCCAGCGAGTAGCGGGACACAGATAAGACTGAAAGAAGTTTATTTCACACATGCGAACTCCACTCTGAGAGAAGTGAAGCCCGGTTTCAGGATTGTGCGTAGGTTTTGTAGGGTTTACAGCCATGACCTCATTCAGGTGGTTACATTTCATTTACAGATTTACAAATCATGGTCACAAGACAGTTAACTTTCAACCCAGACATAACAGTTCTTTGCTGTTGGGGAGTTTACCTTGAAGATCCGCCTAGCTATCTATCCTAGCGCATAGGAAGGGGGTTTTCATGGTCAGGAAAGCAAATGTTAACAATGGTTCTTTCATTTAGACACTTTTACGATCAGGTGGCTCCAGTCTCGTTGGAGGGCAAGACCTTGATGTGCCCTGTTATCTCAGGGTCAGACCAGTGCCTCCTTCAGCAATTAGTGCCTTTGGTGCCTATTAGTTTTGAGCTAAACAAAACAAACTGCTGTTAGAGACAGCAGAAGCCTTTCCACATTGTAACACTTTATAGGTTTTTGTTATTTACAAAAGTTCTCCCTGTCATTCCTCCATTTGTTTTGGGGGTAACTCCACCCCTTGTTATGTTCATACCAACTTTCATTATTCCACATAATTAGCATCTGATAATGTTGGGCAGCAGCTACTCTCTGGTGTATGAGTTTTGATCTCCATTTCTCCATGCAGGGACCAAACATGAGGATGAGCAATATAACAATAATTGGTCCTTGAGGGAGCTGACCCAAGCTTTCCATCCTAAATTAAGGCCAAAATTGAATGTTGTGTTCGTGGTACTTGTTGTTTGATAAGGGGAGGGGTGCACAACAGTCTCTGGGGCCATTAGCCGGCCAACAGGGAGTCACTTTATTGAGCCAGGCATGGTAGCACACGCCTATAATCCCAGCACTCAGGAGGCAGAAGCAGGAGGATCGCTGTGAGTTCAAGACCAGCCTGGGCTACATAGTGAGTTCCAGGTCAGTCTCAACTACATAGTGAGACCCTGTCTCAAAAAACCAAAAAAAAAAAAGGAGTCACTTTAGCTCAGTCAGGTTTCACATTCACGAACTCTGAGCAGGTGCTAGTAACACAAAACATTTGCATATAGCTGGCTGCAGCTAGAACATCAATAATGTTTTCTGTGTTGACAGAGTGGCTGTGTAACCATATTCTATAAGGGAAATAAAATCAATAAAATAAATATATTTTTAAAAATAAAAGGGAAATAAAGCCAATTACGGTAACATGATATAGATCCAACACCCTCTTGTTCTCATCCTCTGCTTGGCCTATAATTTTAGTGCACGAGAAATCACTGCAAAGAGCCAGGGATTTAGCTCAGCGGTACTGTGTCTGCCTCAGCAAGTTCAAGGAAGGAAGGAAGGAAGGAAGGAAGGAAAGAAAGAGAAAGAAAGAAAGAAAGAAAAAATCACTGCAAGATACTAGTACCACCTTACATGCCTGGAAGATTTTATCCTGAACACAAACAGAGATATCACAGAAATGTCCGTCATTTTGCAACATAATTTTCCAAGCATTTCCTGACTGTGGGAACAGGAGCTATGAGTAAATATTTACACATCCATCTTTACCTTGCTCTTCTACAGATGCTCTTCAAGGATGCAAATGATCAGTAATGTCTTTGGATTGGGATCATGTGTTTCAGGGAGGAATCATGCCTTCAGGGCAAGTGACAGTCATAATCCAGAGGCCATCTGCAGGTGGGCAATTGGAGGCAGGCACAGGACCCAGAAGCCTGCCGTTCCTCCTCCTCCTGGACAGGCTGAGGCTTGGGGGTTGGGGGCGCCTCATGGCTGCTCCCTCCCCCACTGTTGGGGGCACCCTATCTCCAGCCTCTGTGCCTAGGCTGGTGGGCATCCTGGGGCTGGGGCATGGAAGGCTGTTATTGGTTGATTTCTTGATGCTATCATTCTTTCAGGAATGAGATGGGATTTAATTTGCATTTCTCAGATGACCAGGTTTAGAAACCAGCCTACCAGCCCGAGCCTGACCAAGCCTGTGACAAAGATGAAAAATAAAGAGACACAGAAACAGGTTAAAATCTGGGGGTTCAGGGGACTCATGTCCGCCTTTGAAATAGAGCCCTAAATGACTGGCACATCTTGGCTTTATTCACTCAGACACACAAGCACTTAGGGTTCCAGAGGATTCATCTGTCTCCCACTTTCCACAGCACTTCTCTGGGTAAACAACTTCACCTCAGGTGTTTTATTTTTCTTTCTCGCCCTCTTGCTTCTCAGGGCTCATGGAGGAGGCCAATTAGGCTTCATTCTTTCCATCTGGTCTCTCATAACCAGTGATGTTGAACACTTTTTCATGTATTTATTTGCCGTTTGTACTTTTTCATCTGAGAAGTGTCTGTTCATTTCAGATGCCCATTTTTGGATTGGGTCTTCAAATTTGGGGGGGACCTGTTTTGTTGTTGTTGCTGTTGTTTTTAGTTCTTTGTATATTTTAGGTATTAGTCCTTTGTCTGAGAAGTACCTGGTAAAAAATTGTCCCCATTTTTTGGGTTGTCTCCACTCTGTTTGTGGTTTCTTGGACTGTACATAGTTTTGTATTTAGGGAGAAGTTGAGCAGATGTTACTGAGATCCTTTTTCCACTCACCCTCTTACAAACATGCAGTTTCCCTTAGTATTAACATTTTATGTTAAGTTTACCTGTTACATTTATTTATTTATTTGGCACCGAGGATCGAACTCGGGTCCTTGCACTTGCAAGGCAGGCAGCTGAACCACTGAGCCAAATCCCCGGCCCTTACATTCATTTATTACAATTAGTGGTCCATTACTAAGCTTGTTCAGATTTTGCCCCTAATGTCCTTTCTGTGTTCCAGCATCATATCCAGGACAGCACACTACATTTAGTTGTCTTCTTAGCCTCCTCCAGCTTGTGACACTTGTGTGTTTGGTTTTTTAAAACACAATTATTTGTCCTTAAACAAGAACAAATATTTGGCCTAATTATGCACCTCAAAGTCCTAGAAAAACAACAATCCAAAACCAAAGCTAGTATAAGGAAGGAAATCATAAAAATCAGAGTAGAAATCAATGAGTTGAAACCAAAAAAAAAAAAAAAATCAATGAACTGTAGAGTTGGTTCTTCAAAAGAATAAATAAGACAGACAAACCCTTATTCAGTCTTACCCAAAAAAGGGAAAAAAAGTCCTAAATAAGTACAATTAAAAGTGAAACAGACACTGTTGAAATCAGAAGTATAAACAACTACTTCACAAACCTGTACCAATAAATTGTACGTTTAGAAGAAATTGATAGATACAGATGAATTACCAAAACTGAACCAAGATTTAAAATATTGAATAATCAAAAAATAGGCAACAAAATTGAAGCAGTAATTTAAAAACCTATCAACTAAGAAAAGCCCAGGTCCAGATGGATTTATTGCTAAATTCTACAAAAACTTCAAGAAAGATCTAACATCAATCAAGCTCTTTAATGAAACTGAGAGGGAAGTAACACTCCCCTAGTTATTCCTGGAAGCTAGCATTACCCTGATTCTAACACTAGGCAAGGATCCAATCAAAAATAGAACTATAGACAAATCTCTTTAATGAATATAGATGTAAAAATCCTCAACAAGATACTGGCAAACAGAATGTAACAGGATACAAAATTAACATACAAATTAATAGTGTTCAGGCTGGGGATTTAGCTCAGTGGTTCCATCACCTGTTTTGGAAGTACAAGGTCTGGAGTTTGATCCCTAGTACCAAAAAAAGAAAAAAATGTAATAGTGTTCATGTATACCAATAATGAACCCACCAAGAAAGAAATTAGGAAAAAATACCATTCACCATAGCACCAAGAAAAATTAAATACCTAGGATTTAATCTAATTAAGGAAGTGAAAGACTTCTACAATAAAAACTACAGGGCTCTGAAAAAGGAAATAGAAAAGGACATCAGAAAATGGAAAGATGTTCCCTGTTCCTGGATAAGGAGAACCAATATAGTCAAAATAGACATACTTTTAAAATTGATATACAGATCGCAATTAAAATACCAATAGCATTCTTCACAAAACTGGAGAAAACAATACTAAAATTCATATGGACCCAAAAGATACCCAGAATAGCAAAAGCAATCCTGGGTAACAGAGGCAAAGCACGAGGCATCACAATCCTGCACTTGAAGTTATATTACAAAACTACAGGGATAAAAACAGAATGGTCCTGACACAAAAACAGACACGTGGATCAATGAAACAGAATAAAGGATATAGAAACAACCTCAAACATGTTCAACTATTTGATCTTTGACAAAGGGCTAAAACCATACACTGAATGAAAAACAGTCTCTTTCATTTATTTAATGAAAAATAAATGGTGCTGGGAAAACTGGCTACTCACATGCACAAGATTCAATTTAGACCAATATCTTTCACCACATACTAAACTAAAATCAAAATGGATCAGAAAACTAAATGTCATACCAGAAACACTTAACCTTCTGGAAGACAAGATAGGTAAAATTCTTGAAGTCATAAGAATTAAGATGTGTTATGTATATTTACCAACTCCTCAAAAGGAATGTAAACAGTATTTACTGCAAATATATTATTAAAAACAGATTGGGAAAAAAGAACAAACGTTTGGATATGTTAATTTACTTTGTAATTGGATTAAGTACACACACACAATGAACAAGAGAGAGAAGTAGATGGGCATAGTGCAAGCCTAACCTCAGCTCCTAGGGTGGCTGAGACAGGAGGATGGCAAGGTCAAAACCAGCCTGGGCAACTTGGTGAGATCCTGTCTGACAAAGAAAATTTTAAGCGGATGGAGATGTAACTCAGTGGTAGAGCACTTGCTGTGAATATAAAGCCCTAGCTTGCATCTCCAGTATTGATAAAGAAGGGTGGGGAGAATGGATGTCTTAGCGATTGGTTACATGGATACCACAGTAGTGAAGGAGCTTCCAAGAACGATAAAAATAGAGCCCTCACCTAATTACACCAGGGGAAGGTGTGTCTGAAGTAGATGGCAAACACCAGACTCCTGAAAGGCACGAGAGGCATCCAACTTCAGAAGGGCAAGCAGTTTCTCCAAGAGCTGAAATCTCGTGACCCTGGCCATGAAAAGGACTTTTGATAAATTGGTCTCAAATCAGACTGGCTTTGGGAAAAGGGCCTACAGGTGAGTCTTCTTCAGAGCAAATTGTTCTCCTCTACTTCATTCGAAAATCTTTACCTCTCCAAAGGTGAAAAATAACTTGTACTTTCTTTTTTGGTACCGGGGATCAAACCCAAGACCTTGCACTTTTGAGGCAGGGGGCAGCACCACTGAGCTAAATCCCCAGCCCAATAACTTGTATTTTCTAGTTTACCTTCATACTTTCTCTTTTCATTCACTCATACAGCAAATGTATTAAGCACCTGCTATGTTCTGGGGCCTGTTCCATGTTCAAGGGTTACATAGGGTGCACAGGAAGAAGCAAAGGATTCATTTATAACAGCCTTCTAAACCAGGCCTGGGAGAATATGCCTATAATTCCAGCACCTGGGAGGCTGGGGCAAGAAGGCTGCAAGTTCAAATGAGTGGCAGAATGTCTCTTCAGTTCAATCCCCAGTACTGGGGGGAAACAAAACATCCAACTGGGTGTGCTGGTGCACACTTGCAATCCCAGCACTTGGGAGGGTGAGGCAGGAGCTTGCTATCTCCAAAATAACAACATCAACAAACAGCATTTTAGGTGTTATGAGGATTCCAAAAGGGGAAAAAATATAGTCTGGTAAGGGGAAGGGTCTCAATCTCTCACACACATACACCTAAGCAACCAGTGAGTGCCATATTGCTAATTCCATAGGCGACTCTCCTTTAACGTGATTCACTGGCCCAGTCTTCCCGAGTGAGCACCTTTTCTTCGTGAGCTCCAGGTTCCCGAGCCCACGATGTGCCTATCCCACCTCCTGTGCTGCTCAGCAAGTGCCAAGCTCCGTCCTGACAGGGCCCCTCCCTTGCTCTGTGGTCCTCTGCACCCCGCGACAGCCGTTTCTGTGCAGCACCTGACCCCAGCACTCCCCTGACTTCCTGCACGCGGTGGTGTCCTAAATTGAACATGGCTAAGACAGAATTCTTTCCTTGGCCTCCCAAATTTCTGGCCCCTACCATTCCTTGCCTTCACTGGATAAATGGAACTTCCGTTGGTGCGATTGCTCAGGTTATACAGGAGCTATCCCAGCCTCCTCGCTCTCCAAGTCCACACCCAAACATTTGCAGCGCACAGCACGTTAAGCCAGAGGCCACTGCTCTTGCAGTCAACACCTAGTGTGGCAAGTCTTCGGTGACTCACTGGTCTTCTGGAATTTCCTTCATATATGGCGTGAGGTGAGATCAACATATCCTTCTTACCCTCTAAATTGTAAACTGAATTTTGCAAACCACATCTTCAGAAGATTTCCTTTTTCTGTGTGGTACTATAGAACCTAGACCTTTGCACTGAGCTACATCCCAAGCCCTTATTTTATTTTGAGACCGGGTCTCACTATGCAATTCAGGCTGGCCTTGAACTCACTATGTAGTCCAGCCTGGCCTTGAGCTCTCAGCGATCCTCCTGCCTCAGTCTCCTGAGTGCGGGGATTACAGTGTGCACCCCCACACCCAGCTTCTCCTTCCATTTCCCTCTTTATCACCTCAGAGATCCTAATCTCTATGTTATGTTCTCTGAGGGAGGGCTCAATATTTATTTGACACATTCACCTGTTTATTTTCCTAGAGTTTTCATATTGTTTTAAATGTTACTTTTTTAAAGATCCTAAATTGCGCACAAGCCATTAAGAATCGGTGCACAGTTCAGGATCATTAAGTACATGACTCTGTTGCATAACTGTCTCCCCTATTTCTGGAGCTGTCATCGTCCCAAACAGAAACTCCACACACATTAGGCACTGATTCACATTTCCTCCTCCCAGCCCTCCGTGGCTTCTTTGCTACTCCTCCCTTTATGGCTGCATATTTTATTTCACGCAAGAGGAATCATTTGTCATTTGTGCTTATACATCTGGCTCATTTCCCTTAACATAACGGCCTTAAGGTTTACCCGTGCTCCAGCAAGTGGAAGTCATTCACTTTTCTGTATCGTTTTATTGTGCTAAAACATACATAACCGAATTTCCCATCATAACTATTTTCAAGTACACAATTCAGTGGCCTTAATAACATTCACAATGATGTTATGCAACCATCCCCACCATCTAGTTCCGAAGCTTTTCCATCACCACAAACAGAAACTCTGCAATCCTTAAGCAACTCTGCATTTTCTCTCCCACTCCCTGCCACACCAGTATAGTCGCTATTAATCTACTTTCTGTTGCTACACATTTGTCTCTTCAATGCATCTCCCTTAAGTAGAATCATAAAATATTTGTCCTTTTGTGTCTGGCTAATTTCATTTAGCATAATGTCTCCAAGGTCCATCCATGTTGTATCAGGTACCAGAAATTCAGTACTGTTTTTTTCCAGTGCTAGGGATTGAACCCAGGGCCTCACACATACTAGACAATGTGTTCTGCCACTGAGCTACATCCCCAGCCATTGTTTTTTTTGTTGTTGTTTTGTTTCTTGTTTTTTTGAGACAGGGTCTCACGAAGTCACTAAAACACCCAGGCAGGGCTCAAATTTGTGATTCTCCTGCTTCAGGCTCCCAGCACACTGGGATTACAGACCTGTAGCATCATGCCAAGCTTGTTGGTTGTTTTGCTTTGTTTTTAACTCTCAAAAGTGTCCTTTGCTATACAGAAGTTTTTCTTTTCTTCAATATAATTTAATGCATTTTTTTTCCAGTACCAGGGGTTGAACTCAGGACCTTATGCCTGTGAGGCAGGCATGGCACTGCTAAGCTATATCCCTCGCCCCATAATTTTATTTTTTAATATTTTAATTTATTATTACCTGTGTGCAGTATGTAATATTTCTATTCCTTGTGTGGAGCTGGCATGTGTATATAACACATCTGAATGCCTTTTTTCATTCTCTTTCCCTTCCCTACCTCCTACCTCCCCCTCCCCCATCCCGATTCCTTTCCTTTTTTCTTTTTTTAATATAATTCTAGTACATAATGTTTACATTCCTTTTTATTTTAATGAAGTCCAATTAATGTATTTTTCTTTTATTACCTGTCTTGCATCATATGAAATCATTTCCTTCTTCAAGATTATGAGGGTTTTCACCTATATTTTCTTATAAGAGTTTTAAATTCAATTTAGCTAGAAAGAAAAGGGCTAAAGGTGTAGGGGAAGGGGAAAGGGTAGGGAAAAGGAAATAAGGGAGAGGAAAAAATATGAGAAAAGAAAAAAATGGAAACAAAGTTTTTATAAATAGGGGAGGATGGAGGGGGTGAAGGGAGGGCAGGGACAAGGGGAAAAAATGAGAACCAAGACCTGTCATGTAAAGGTACAAGATCCCAATGATGAATGTAACTGTACTGTATACCTAAAATGTACCCATAAACTCAATGAGATAAAAATAAATAAATTGAATTTAGCTCTTAAATTTAAGCTTTTGTTCCATCTTGAGTTAATTTTGTTTTTTTTTTCTCATTGAGTTTATGGGTACATTTTAGGTATACAGTACAGTTACATTCATCATTGGGATCTTGTACCTTTACATGACAGGTCTTGGTTCTCATTTTTTCCCCTTGTCCCTGCCCTCCCTTCACCCCCTCCATCCTCCCCTCCCCATTTGCAAACACTTTATTTTCATTTTTTCATTTTCTCACATTTTTTTCTTTACCCTTATTACCTTTCCCCCACCCTTCCCACTTTCCCTACACCTTTAGCCCTTTTCTTCCTATGTCACATTGTCAGTTATCTCATTAGGATCTTATGTACTGTTACAGTTTTTCACACCAGAGAAACTATTCGGTATTTACACATGTGTGACTTATTTATTTCATTTAGGAGTATATCCTCCATACGCATCCATTTTCCTATGAATGACTCTAATTTCTCATTCTTTATGACTGAGTAGTATTCCATTTTATAGAAAAACCACATCTTCTTTTGAGTTAATTTTGTATATGATGTAGGTAAAGGTCCAAATTCATTCTTTTTTCTTATGCTGGATATTTAGCCTAGAGCCTTGCACACATTAAGCAATTGTTCTCCCACTGAGCTCTGAACTTCATTGTTTTGCAAGTGGATATCCTGTTTCCCAGTACTATTTATTTGTTTTTTTTATTTTTGTTTTTTAAAATTTAGTTATCTTTGAGACAGTATTTCACCATATAGTTCAGGCTGGCCTTGAACTTACTCTGTAATCCAAGGTAGCCTCAAACTTGTGGTAACCCTCCTGCCTCAGCCTCTTGAGGTTTTTTGTTTGTTTTAGTGATGCTATTTCTCTAAGTTGTACAGCTTGTTCTTGAATTCTGGATTCAAGCAATATTTCTGACTCAGCTCTCAAGTGGCTGGCACTATGGGTATGTACATTCTGTCTAGATTAAACTATGTTTTGTTTTGTTTAGATTTGGTGCTGGGTATTGAACCCAGGGCCTCATACATGCTGGGCAAGCACTTTACCACTGAGCTACATCCCCAGCCTATTTTGCTTTTTGTGGTACTAAGGATTGAACCCCAGGTCTTTACATCCCAGCCCATTATTTTATCATCATTATCATTATTTTTGTTTGTTTGTTTCTTTGTTTTTTGAGACAGGGTTTCACTATGTAGTTGAGACTGACCTGGAACTCACTATGTAGCCCAGGCTGGTCTCAAACTCACAGCAATCCTCCTGCCTCAGCCTCCCGAGTGCTGGGATTACAGGCGTATGCCACCATGCCCAGCTTTTTCATCATTATTATTACTAGTATTATTTTGAGACATGGCCTCACTAAGTTGTCATGACAGGCTTGAACTTGTGATCCTTCTGCCTCAGCCTCCCAGAGAGCTAAGACTGTAGGTATGCACCTATATGTTTTGCTAGATACAAAAGTTTTGGTGGACATTTTTTTCTTTCAGAATTTTTAAAATGTCATTCCTATATTTTCAGTCCTCTTTACCTAGCTTCTGAAAAGAAATCAGTGGTTAGTCTTAGAATTCCTCTACATAACAAGTTACAATTTCCTGTTGCTTTCATTTTTTTTTCTTTGAGTTTTGACAATTTCAGTTTGACTTTAATGTGTCTCAATTCTTTAAATTTACCCCGCATGGAGTTCTGTGATCAGATTCTTAGATGTGTATATTCACATCTTTCATCACATTTGGCATTTAGCCATTATTTGTTGCAGCTTGGGTGCATCACACCCCTCCGAAGGCCTGCACCCTACACAGCTCAGCTATTATCACCACAGTGAAAACCGACAGCCTCCCCAGTCCCTACAGGAGAGGCTGTGCCACACTGCATCTTGGCTCAATCTGAGCTCTTGTGTTTTAAGCAGGAAAAACAGTACAAAAAAGGTCTGTTCTCAGGGCTACCCACTGCAGTCTAGGACTCACTCCTTGGAGAATTGTTTTTGTTGTTCTTTTGGATATCAGGCCGGGCGTTAGTACTGCTCAGCTTCTAGCCACCGAGCATTTCCTCAGGTTTGTCAGTGAACTGGAAGCCCTGAACTAGTCTCAGAGCCTTATCCACACAGCAGCCATGGGGAGGTCATTTGCCCTGACCTGCAGAAGGGGACCATTATCACCTACAATGGAGAAGCCCCTGAACCAGATAGATGCCTTAAGGACCCCATGATCCTAGTAGGGCATGGTGACAAGTGCCTATAATCCCACCACTTTGGGGATGTAGCTCAATGCAAAGCCCTGGATTCAATCCCCAATACCACCATATAAGTAGGTAAATTAATTAATAATTTAAAAATAAGCCAGGCACGGTAGCACATGCCTGTAATCCAGCACTCAGGAGGCTGAGGCAGAAGTATTGCTATGAGTTTGAAGCCAACCTGGGCTACACAGTGAGTTCAAAGCCAGCCTGAACTACATAGTAAGACCTTGTCTCAAAAAAAATTAAATAAATGAATTAAAAAACAAATAGAGCTGGGCATGGTGGAACACACTTATAATGCCAGCCTTCAGGAGGGTGAGGCAGGGGGATGGTTCTGAGTTCAAGGACAGCCTGGACTAAATAGCAAGAACCTGTCTCAAAAAAAAGTTTGTTTTGTTTTCTTTTGTTTTAAGTAGCTGAGCCTGCTGGCACATACCTGTAGTCCCAGTTCTCAGGAGGCTGAGGCAGTAGGATCATCACGAGTTCAAGGCCAGCATAGGATTCATAGTGGGTTCATGGCCAGCAAGACCTTATCTCAAAAACTAAACCAGCCAGGCATGGTAGCATTGTCTGTAATCCAAGCACTTGGGAGGCTGAGGCAGGAGAGGGAAGGTTGCCACCAGTTCAAGGCCAGCCTGGGCTACATAGTGAGTTCAAAGCTAGCCAGACTACATGGAGAGACCTTGTCTCAAAATACCCAAACCCAAACCCAAAGCAAAACAAACCAACCAAGCAAAAAACAAAAACAGTGGGTTCAAGGCCAGCCTGGACTGCATAGCAAGAGCCTGTCTCAATAAACAAATAAAAATTAAGTAAAAATAAAAGATCCCATCTCCTGAGCAATAGTGTGATCGGGTCTGACACCCAGGGAATGCTCATGGGTCCCAGTCATGGGTGTGTTGATCCTCATGAGATGACAGAAGTGGCAAACCCTAGAAATACTGATTATTTGGCGACTAAGATTCTTACATTGTTCTGCCCTGCAGTGCTCTCTGGAGACATCTTGCTAGTAGTATATACTTAGCTTTCTTTTTTCTTCTCTTTGATGACAGGATTGCTTCCTTCTGTATCAGATTTCTTTCCTTTTTTCTCCTTGAAATCCCACAATGCGTATATTATTCTGATTGATGATCCCCCCCACCCCACCCTTCAAGATGAGTTTCTTTTTATTCACTGATTTTCTTTTTCTTTCTTTTTTTTTTTTGGTGTGGTACCAGGGATCGAACTCAGGTCCTTGTGCTCAAAAGGCAGGCAGCAGAACAACTGAGTCAAATCCCCAGCCCATTCACTGATTTTCTGACTAATCTCAGAATGGATCTTGTCTTCCAGCCCTCTGATCCTTTCTTCTGCCTGTTCAAATCTGCTGTTAAACATCCTAGTCAATTTTTCACTTTAATTATTTCACTCTGCAGCTCCAGAACTTTCCCCTCCCCGCTCAACATTTCTATCTTTCTATTATTATTTTCAGAACTGGCATTATGAATATTACATGTGTCACCTCTGGCAATCCAAGGCCCCCCCTCAAAGGCTGCTGACTTCTATTTACTAAAACCTGGGGCCACTTGTTTGTAATTCTTCCATACTATTTTTCAGTGTATATTCTTTGCTGTGTATGAACACCAAAATTTCTGTTCCATTGTCTCTGAGAACAGTCAATGATCTGACAAAGATTTCCTTTGAGTACTGTCTCTAAATTCTGAAGCAACTTCAGCTGGAGTGTTGAAATGACAGGAAATAATGAAATACTGTAAAGCCAGCCAGCTCCCTCCTCAGACTCTCTCCTTCATGCTACAAATGTTCACTGAGGCTTCTCCAGTTTCACAAAAATTGCTGCAGGTAGTTTCTGCAAATTCCAGCTTCCTGACCCACCATCCTGGAAGATCACATTTTTCTACTGTATTATTTCTACAAATACTTTATTAACCACAAAGAAAAACCTGACTTGATTAAATTGCATCAACTTTAAATTCAGAGTAAAGTGCTTTTCTGAACAGTTGGCTGAGAATTCTCAACACCAAATCCAGATCTCATTTTAA
Organism: Fukomys damarensis; assembly: GCF_012274545.1. Classification (NCBI taxonomy): domain Eukaryota; kingdom Metazoa; phylum Chordata; class Mammalia; order Rodentia; family Bathyergidae; genus Fukomys; species Fukomys damarensis. The sequence goes on from NW_022900949.1 coordinate 40,748,034, forward strand.
CTGACAGTTCCTCCTCAGTTTATCTCCCTGTACTTACACATCACCTCAGTAGCAAGAAGAAACGAGACTATACCTTTGAAATTTTGCTTAGGAGTCCCTGCTGCTTTGTACCCAAGTCCAAAATTTACAAGTTCTGCTTTTCACTCTGATATACAACTCCTCCAAGCTTCCTGTGACTATATATCAAGGATTTTTTTCTTTTCTTTCCAGCTTTCAAAATCATTCTTCATTTCCTTTCAACCCCTCGCCAGACTATCCTTAAAGTTCAGATTTCTCTTGAAGGTTGGCTGAAGGCAAATATAGGTTGTTTTTTTGTTTGTTTTTCCAGTACTGTGGGATTGAACCCAGGTGCATTCTACCACTGAGCTACACCTCTAGACCTTTCTTTATTTTGAAATGGTCTCATGAAATTGCCCAGGCAGGGCTCAAACTTGCAACCCTCCTGCCTCAGCCTCCCTGAGTTTACCACACCCAGCTTAATCTGGACTTTTTCTATTATGCGGTACCCCTGAGCTAAATCCCTGGCCCTGCCTCAATATTCTTCTATTGGACAGTCTCTGGCCACTGCCCCATTAGCAGTGCTTCAGTTCCACAGTCTTGTTATTTGTTGTAGCAGTGCCTCATTCTTGGTATCCACATATATTGGTTTTCAACTTGAATAACAAATTGTCCCCTGGGCTGAGGGTATAGCTCAGTGGGTACAGTGCTCACTTAGAATGTGTGTGGCTGTGGGTTTGATCCCAAGTTCCACACATACACAATTACCACAAACTTAGTGACTTAGAACAGCATAGATTCATCATCTCACCCATCTGTGTGCCAGAAATCCAACATGGGTTTCACCGGGTTGACCTCCAGGCGTTGCAGGGCTTCATCCCTTTCCAGAGGTCCTAGGGGACACTAAGGATGTTGGCAGAATTCAAGTCCCAGTAGCTGGAGGGCTGAGTTTTCTGTTTCTTTGCTGCCTGTCACCCAAGGGTCATTCCCTGCTTCTAGAGACCACCTGAGTTTCTCGGATCCTTGGCCATGTGTGGAGGGTCAAGTCAAATGCATCTCATGCCTTGGGTTTCTGACTAGGTCCTGCCCTCCTCCTCTGCTTTCTCGGGACTCATGGGATGACATTGGGCCCCCAGCATAATCTGTAATGATCGCCCTTATTTTAAATTCCTTCTCCCTAATTTCATCTGCAGTTACCTCTGCCACGTACGGCAACACATTCACAGGTTCTGGGGATCAAGGCATGGACATATTTATGTTTATTGTTCCACCTCCTGCATCCTCTCTAGGAATCACCAACCTGTCCCTCCCCACCCCGTCCCTTCTGCTCTCTGGAACGCCTCTGCCCCGAGATCTTGAGCATCCTGTGGTGTCTCCCACTTGGCACTCGTCTCTGCTCGTCCTTGACTAGAACTCCCTGCCCTTCTCTGCTCACTTGTCCCTCAGGTCCCAGCAGGCAGCCCAGTTCTGCACTAGCACAATCCATGGGGCAACACACTTCTCTCTAGTCGTTGTCTTTTCAAGTATCTTCACCTCTGCCATTCCCCTCTGGGAGGAGGGAGGGAGGGCCGGGTCTACTGAGTCCCTTGTTGCACACTCACGTCACAATACCATACCATAGGGGGCCAGCACGCGGGGCTCATTAACCCTTGCAGAAGCAGAGGTAGGCTGAAGCTTGACCTTCAGGGCCCTTCACTGTCAGGGACCTGAGAAGAGCCTGACAGGATTTGTCCAAAGGGGCAGGTATTTTCATAACACTTGAAAAATTAAGATCATCTGAGCCAATGTAGTGGGGCAGAACTGTAATCCCAGCTATTTGGACGGCTGATTGCAAGTTCAAGGCCAGCCTAAGCAATTTACCAAGACAGGTGAGGAAGTAAAAATAACTTCTTAAACTAATAACACAAATTTCAATAAACTACTTTAAAAAGAAAGACTGGATTATTTTTCTATTTTTCAGTATGAAAAATACCCCCCAAAAACCCTACAAAAAAAATTTTTTTTTGAGACAGGTTCTTATTATGCAGTTCAGGCTGACCTTAAACTGTATAGCCCAGGTTGGCCTCCAATTTACAGTGATCCTCCTGCCTCAACCTCCCATGTGCTGGGATTACAGGGATGTGCCACCATACCTAATGTCTTTTCTTTTTTTTTCTTTTTTGGTACCAGGGATCAAACTCAGGACCTTGGGCTTTTGAAGCAGGCAGCAGAACCACTGAGCTAAATCCCCAGCCCTTTATTTTCTGTATGAACCATAACAGTAAAACACAACAAAATGGGGGGGGAGGGTCATTACAGGAATGTGTCAGCACATCACACAAATGTTATTTTTCTGGATTTACTATTGTAATATTTGTCAACTTACATCCCTTTCGGCTTTTTGGGGTTATTTTGGGGTTGTTGTTTTTTGAAACAGGGTCTCACTATATAGTTGAGGCTGACCTGGAACTCACTATGTAACCCAGGCTGGTCTCGAACTCACAGCGATCCTCCTGCCTTAGCCTCCCAAGTGCTGGAATGACAGGCAACATCCCTTTCGTTCTAATCTCATCTTTTTTCCCCCAGAACTATACTGGGCACTGAAGCCCAGGGCACATCTTCATTGAGCTATGTCCCCAGCCTTTTTATGTATTTGGTTTGTCTTGAGACAAACAGAGCCTTGCTAAGCTGCCCAGGCTGACCATGAACTTGCAACCCTCATGATTCAGCTTCCTGTGTGGCTGGGATTTCATGAGTGCCATACATCCAGCTCTTGTTACTTTACCTTTTCTTTTTGCATGCTGGGGAGAGAACTCAAGGCCTCACACATGCTAAGCACCTACTTACTGCTGAGTTACACTGTCCCGCTCTATTCTCACTGTATTTTAATCCATCCGTTTCTATTTTTTAATTTATGATGTTATGTTCTTCTAAAACAGGTGTCCTAAAGATGCATGTGCCTCAGGTCCAACTCAACTTGGGCCACCTGTGGTGGAAGGGAGGAAAGTAGTGAGGGATCCCTTTGGGGAGGTCACCTCTCTTCCAGGCTAACGGAACAAGGGCCATTCAGCCATTTGAGCATGTCTGAAGCTGGCTCCACGCTGAGTCTGTTGGGCCTGAGCTGAAAGGGAAGTGGGGTCCCGGGAAGGAGTTAAGGATCCAGGGACTCAGAGCAGTGACCTCTTTTGGCGAGGGCCTGGCAAGGATGGGGCAGAAGGGAACCAGAGCCAGATGGTTTGGGTGGCAGAACTAACATCACAAGGACAGCTCCCCACAGCCTGTGAGGTGGTAGCACGGTGGGAGAAACAGTGGATGTCACCACGTAGGGCCCAGGGTTCTCAGTCCCGATCAAGAATCTTTGGGCTCTGCTCCGAGCCTCATCACTGCCCGCTGCTCTTCTCAGGACCAGGTTGAGACCCTCAGGTGGCACATGAGGGCCTTCACAGATTACCTCTGCCTGCCTTGCCAACATGGAAGGGGACCTTGGCTCGGCCTGTGCCCTCCCACAGCATACCCACAGCCCACCACAGAACTCAGCACGTTGTCACCTCCTCTGGTGGCCCTGGCTGGATTCCCATTCCTGCCCTGATGGACCAGTCTTCTCTCCCCCTCACAGAAGGTCCCCAGCTCCTGGGTGGAGTAGAGAAGGGTCTATGTGTACAGGTGCGATCCTTGGGGAAGGAAGAGCAATTGGTGGGGTAAGGGGAAGGCCAGGCCCACTGCCCAACCAAGCCAAGCACCAAATCCACAAAGGATCCACTAGCTCCAAGCGTGAAAAGGGTCCCGACAGGCCCAGAAAGAATAGGGTCTCAGGCCACCCCACTCCCTGCACCTGGCCATCAGACAAAGAGAAATGTGTGTCAGGTCACCCAGATGGGGTGGGAGTCTCCTTTATTTGCACTGCTGGGTGGCTAGGTGCTGCAGATGGCCCTCTATGTGGAGCAGGAGGGCATCCAGCGTATGAAGGACCCTGAGGAGCACAGTGCGGTCTGAGATCGGTGTTCGCCGTTCCCAGGGTCCAGAGGGACTGGTGGTCACCTGTGGGTGCTAAGAATAGAACAAAGAGATGAGAGTGAGTGGGGGGTGTCAGGGGGCAGCAACAGAGATAGTAGGTGTAGGGCTACAGGGCAGTGCCAAAGGGCCAGGAGGGGAGACTTTGGGTGACAGTCACAGAGGGCTTGCCATGGGCGAGAGCAGTCACGAGGCCAGTGGGCTAGATGAAGAACAAGGTGCTAAAGGGGATTCTGGAGAGGGAGAGGACAGCTATGGGAAACAGTCAGGAATGGACAGCTTATACTCATGGAGGCCTGTGGCCAGATGCAAGGACAATAAGGTTCGGATTAGAAAAAGGTTGAGCAGGAGGTCCACAGAACCACAGACAGGCTGCTGGGAAGGGCTGGGTAGAGGCCAGAGCTCAATAGGCATGAGTGGAGACAGGCACTGTGAGGTCAGGCGTTCTGCGCTCCCCACCCGTGGTCACCTTTGAACGCCACCGGTGCAGCATCGGACGACCCATCACTAGCATCAGGGTGGTGGTGATCACGACCCCAGCCATGGGGTAGATGTGGTTCCCTCCCAGGCCTATCCAGTAACCAGGACAGCCTAGGGTGCTCCCACAGGCCTCCAGGCTGTTTGGCTCGCACCCCCAGGGCTGTAAGTCCAGCTTCAACTGGTACCAGAGGGGCCGTGACCAGGCAAGGGTAGGGGCAGACTTTGCCAGCAGGAGCAGTAAGAACAGTAGGGACAATGCCTGCAGCATATCTGTGGCCACTGCCAGAGGCCGGAACCCAGGCGCCTGGCAACAAGCAAATACCCCTCCCCCAGAGCAGGCCTTGCTCTGAGGCCACACGTTCTGGCTGGGACCAGGACCTTCCCAGAAAAGGGAAGGAGGGACTGAGTTCCAGAGCTGGGGAGGAATGGTGGTTGAGGTCCTAAGGAGTGCTTCATTCCTCCGCCTCTACCTGAGGTGCTGCTCTGCCCCAGGGCAGTACCCTCTGGGCTTATCAAGCAGAAGACAACTGAACTGCTTCAAAGCCTGACACCCAGCCCAGTACCTCTGGCCACCTTACTCCGAATGGTAGCTCCCCTCACCATCAGCAAAAAGCCAAAGGGCCAGGCAAGGCGGCACACACGCCTGGAGCCCACCACTCTGGGAGACTGAGGTACAAGGATCTCAGGCTCAAGCTTAGCCTGGACAATTTAGCAGGACCCTATCTTAAAATTTAAAAGCAAAAAAGAACCACACGTGGCGGCCGGCACACCTATAATCCTAGCACTCGGCAGGCTGAGACAGGATCACCACCAGTTCAAGGCCAGCCTGGGCTACATAGTGAGTTCAAGGCCAGACTGAACTACATAGGGATACCCTCTTAAAAAACAAAACAAAACAAAACAAAACAAAAATGGTCTGGGCTATAGCTTAGTACAAAGGCCCTATGTCAATCTCCGGTACTTAAAAAATACATACATACAGGGCTGGAGATTTAGCTCAGTGGTTCCTCCACCTGCCTCACAAGCACAAGGTCCTGAGTTCGATCCCAGTAACAAAATGAAAACAAAACAAAACAAAACAAAAAAACCCATACATTCATATATACAAATAACCAAAGCCTAGAGGTTCATGCTGGCCTTCCTAGAAAGTCACTTTCTCACAGCTAGAGTTTCTATACAAGTGTCACCACCCCTATCCCGTGACCGTGTTGAGTAATAGTCACTTCTCTCTAAAGTGACCCTGGTCTTTTTCTTCTGCCTCTCTGATTCCTTATTTGAGGTCTGCCCCTGACTCCAGCCTCCAGGTTGCATTCAACCAATATTTACTGAGTGCCTGTTCCTGGTGCCAGAAAAAGCAATGTGACAAGGCAGACAAAGAGCTCTGAGGTTCTGGCAGGGGCATGGGTGTTCTATAAATACGGTGCCAGGCACCAGCAGGGGCCATGATAAAAACAAGGCTGGGCAAGAGTGCTTAGGTAACGTGGAGGGCAAAGCAGCCTTTGTCCCCATGAGAACTAAGCCCAGCACTCAGCACAGGCCTGGCTCTGCCCAGACAGAACGATGGCAAAGCCCACATGTTCTGAGCAGGTGATGTGAGCCCTGTGCTGTTCTAAGCATTTCTGGTATCTCTTCACTTAATACTGAGCAGCCCCTGGGTGAGTACTGCTGTCATTCCTCACTGATCAGGAGCAGTTGGAGGCCCAGAAAGATGCTAGCATCCCATCCATGTCCCCCCATCAGCTGGGCAAAGCCCCCTACCAGTTGATATTGGCATTTCATGGCAGAAACCAACACATGCTTCTTGACTGACAGTGCTCAGCCAAACCCAATGAACTAATTATAGGAACAGGCAATCAGTCACACTTGTTCTTTAGAGACAAGGTCTCACCACATAGTTCAGGCTGGCCATAAACTCACTATGTAGTCCAGGGTGGCCTCAAACTCACCACGATCCTCCTACCTCCGCCTCCTAAGTGTTGAGATTACAGGTGAGTACCACCACGGCTGGTACTCTTATTTTAAAAGCTGATCAGTAACTGATCTTCCTCAACTAGGTGCCAGGGGTCCACTCTGCATGCCCAGAGACTGCCCAGTAGCACCCATTCTGCCATGCCACCTACTGAGTATCTCTGAGAACAGAAGATTCCTGAGAAGCAGCTCTAATTGCAACCATCTTCCAGTCAGGATCTGAGAGCTGTGTGTGCGGCTAGTAAGAAACCTGACCCTAGTGATGGCCCCCAGCTTCCCTGTTCTGCCCACTGTCTGCCTGGCCCTTTCTCCAAATCTCCTTCAGCTTCTATCCCCATCTTCTATCCTGAGTCAGGAGAAGAGTCACAAGCCAGAGCTGAGGATCACGAGACACCCAGCCAAGCCCCAACCAGCCACAACAGAGCCTGGAATGAGCAGACATATCTTTATTTCTGAGCCTTAAAATACACTGGCTCCTCCCTGTACCCAGCCAAGGCCAGCCTGACTGTAGCACCTTGCCCGGGGCCGCTAACACTGAACTTGGAGTCCCAGGACCTCTATCCCTGAGTTACATGTGTGTGTGCATGGAGGGGACTCCTGGGTGGCACCTGGAGGTAGCCCAGGGCTGGGGACTTCTCGAGGATGCTCCATTACAACCTCCAGAGGTGGGCAGTGTTGGGCAGCTGGCAGCACAATCAGAGTTTTGTGGCCTGTGTGGGCAGAAGAAGGGAGCCTTCAGTCAGTTTCCAAAGGACACATTCCATCCCTGTCCCTGTCCCTTCCCCACCAGCTACAACCCCTGCCCCAGGAACAGCCTTATCCAAAGACAGGGTGGGGGTGGGGTGCTAAGACTAACGGGTTCACTGGGAACAAAGCCACAGTGGATGGGATGAACTTTCTGCACATGGGTTCAGAGTGGGGACATGCAACAGATTAACAAGAAACAGCTCAGCAGGCCAGAAGTCAGCTTACCAAAACAGGGGTGTTGGGACCAGATCTTGAGTGTTGGAGGGCAAAGGTCACAGCGTCATGGACAGAGACAAAGAGATGCTGCTTAGTGATGGAGGCATCAAAGAAGCACCCAGCCTCAAGCTGCGTGACCACAGGGCCTGCAGATGAGATCTCCTCTGACTCCCAGGGCCAATAGGAGCACCAACCCCTAGGCACCCCAGAATGTACAATGTCTATCACCCCTGGGGCTACAGCTGGACATAAGTCAACTCTTTGTGCTTTTTTGTTTTGTTTTGTTGTGTTGTGGTCTTTTTTTTTTTTTTGGTACTGGGGATTGAGCTCGGGTCCTTGCGCTTGCAAGCAGGCCACCGAACCACTGAGCTAAATCCCCGGCCCTGTTGTGTTGTGTTTATTACCGGGGATCAAACTCACGACGTTGTGATTTCGAGGAAGGCACAGTGCCACTGAGCTAAATCTTGACCTTGGACACAAATCACTCTTGACTCTTCACTGCTACCTCCCAGGACACCTCTGACCTCTGGCTTCAGAGACACTTCTCCTTGTGCTTCCTGGCAAACCCTCCAGCCAAAAGAATCCCAACCTCTTCCTAGATTGCTCCTGCATTTCCCAGCCAACGTACTGTGGCAGGCAGCGATGTACACCTCCACCTCTATCTCACGAAAGTCACAGAAAATCTGCAACAGAAAAGGGGTTGGGTTCAAAGGACAATTGGACAGGCTGGTGGAGGGACTTTAAGGGGACTCTGATGGTTTAGGGGGATTGGAAAAACTCAGAAGGCTCTCAGGGCCAGTGACCAGGTCAGAGTGGAGACTTGAGCGGTGTCATCATAGCCGCTTACATTCTTCAGGCTCTTGATGCACACAGTGTCCACAAAGGAGAGGGCTCCCAGGTCCAAGATGAGACTGTGGAAGTCTGGCCGGGGCAGGCCCAGGGCCTTCAGTGTGGATACATCTGGGGCCTTGGCATCTTCTTGCCTGCTGACTGCCACATGCTCCAGTTCATTTGCTGGACTCATCTACAGAGGAGACACAATGAAGGGCTGACCACAAGGGTGCAAAGGCAGGCAGCACACACATCTCCCAGGGAGAAGCAGTGTCAGAGATGAGAACGTGTGGGAACACCCACAATATGGGGGTGTGCAGAGGAAACAGGAAGGTGAGGACACACAAAGACAGAAGGGACAGGCACAGGGATGCATGGGAAAGTGTACGTGGACATGCACATACTGCTCTGTCACTTCTTGGGTCCAGGCTTAACAGAGGCACAAGAAGGGAAGGTGACCACGTTCCATCCTCAGGGTAGAATGGGTGGTGCCCAGGGACAGAGCAATAGACCAAGTATCGGTGTGTACAGACTCAGCCACAGATGTCCTGTCCAATCTCTGGCTTAGCACGCCCCCACAACCCATACAACCAGGGAGCACAGACTGTGGGGTCTGTGACATCTATAAATTCTAGGTCTTCACCCAAGCCTGAGCTCATAGACAAGAGAGCCATAACAGAGCCCTGTGCTAGTAGAGGTCTCCTACTGCTGTCGGCACAACACCCTTGAGCCCATGGCTACCAGGCCCATGGCTTTCCTCACAGGACATGTGTGCCACCCACATCTCTGGGTTCTACCCCAGCCTCACCTTGATCCCAGAGTCCTCCACACCACTGCCCTTGATGTCTCCAAGGCTGGTGTCCACATTGATAGACACCGAGGTGCCACTGGAAGGGGCAGCCTAGATAGGGGAAGAGGGGACAGAAAAGAGCTCTCTCAGCTGCATTTGACAACATGCCAGGCAGGCCTGGTGTTTGTATTCTCGACTTTGGACAGGTAGGTGGGCCAGGACCAACGCTGTGGGACCCAGGGCAGCCAAGGTGAGGCAGCAGAGTTCTGGCTGATGCTGGGAGCAGCCATAGAGATGGAGGGGATGGTGATGGTTCGGGCTGTCACTGGAACAGGAAGCCCAAGAGCAACAAAACACCATTGGAGTGGAGCCAGGCCAGGACTCAGAGGCCTGAAGGAGAAAGGGAAGGGCAAGGAGAGAGGCTGAGAAGTCAGGAACCCGGAAACTGGAGGAAAGGCTGATGAGAAGCACACGGCAAAACACATAGAAAAGCAAGCAAGAAGGACAGGGTAGGGTAAAGGTCAGCTGGGGTCAACAGCAAGGCAGAGGGCAGAGGCCAGGCCAGGAATCAGCAGCTGAAAGGGGCCCTGCCTGTTTGTCTCTCTGCTGTTGCTTCAACTTCCGTTCCTGCTTTCTCAGCCGCTTCTTCTTCTGGGCCAGGAGACGGTCAACATCCACCCCACACTAGAGGCAAACATCAGAGGAAGGGACTGGGCACCCTGGGGAAGCTAGGGTCCCTCAGGCACCCTCCAGGAGACCATGGCCTTACCTTCCGCTTCAGTGCATCACTGTAGAGCTCAGCGTTGGCAAAGTATAAGGTGGCTGAGGACCGGAAGACTTTCACACCAGGGATCTCCTTGGCCTGGGGATGGGCAGGGCTGAAGGTGGTGAGCTAAACTGTCCCCTCCTTCATCCTGTCCCGGTGTGGCATACCCTTCTGCTTCTCCTCCCAAGAGCACTGGGTGCCTGCCACCCCTGCCCTCTGCCTGGAGCACGAGTCAAGAGCCTAGATCACTCTGACCGCCCATCCTGTTCCAGCCCTGCCCAGGCCCTCTCCCTTCCCACCTCTCCTCCCCTGTGCTACTACCCAGGCAAGTTTTGTTTTGCTTTGTTTTGGTTTTGAATCGGGGATGGATCTCAGTGCCTTGCACTTGCGAGGCAGGCCTGGTGCCACTGTGCTAAATCCCTGGTCCATCCAGGCAAGTTTTGCCCTCCTGTTGGGGCTCCAACCTGTCCTGTGGTCTCTTTCTATGGGCAACAAGGCCCCTCTAAGCTGTCATGCCAATCCCACCTTCCCAGTCCCAACACTCAGGACACAGCCCAGGACTCTGCTGAAACACGGTGCCCTTCTTCATCCAGCCAGGCTGCTCCTTTATATACTCTTCCATGCCTTGGACTCCTTGGTCCGACCCCTCATTCTATGCAAACATCATGTGCTCAGGCTTCAGGACTATGCCAGGGAAGGGGCTTATTTTATTTCATAACTCTACTCCCACCCTATGTTTGAACATCAGTCACAACTTCGTGAGAAGTGAACAGACTGGGGACTTAGTAGCCAACCCACTGACCAGATCGAGAACCAGCCTCCCCTACACCTCATGCCCAAGGACACCGCCACTTCATATTCCTGATCCAGGGCTGCTGATTCTAAGACTGAGCCTCCTCAGTTCCCCAGACCCATCCATCCTGCCCCTTTTTCTCCTCTCCCCCGACCTCTCCCCTCCCCATGCCAGCTCCTTCTACCTTGAAATTCTAAGGACCAAAGTCAAAGTGACCTCAGTCCCCAGTGGCCTTGCTACAGTGGAATACTGACAAGGGCTCACTCTGCCTGTCGCACCCCACCAACAGCCTCCCCTCAGCACCCGCCACACACCTCTGAGTACTCTGCCACATCTCTGTAAATGTCTGTGTCTGGCACCTGCCCCAGGACAGAGTAGCGGGGCCTGTGGAGGAGGCAAACAAAAAGAGCCCTGAAGGCACACTAAGGACCAGCCCCCAGATGTAGGGACAACTGGGGAAACCAGTGCAGCCCCTACAGCCTCACCAGCTGGAGTTGGGGGAAGCTCAAGGTCTGACTCACATCTGCGTTCGGACTACCACAAGCAGCAGGGAGAAGCCTATCGCAACTGCCAGGCCAAGGTCCAGGTTCAACAGGATGGTGGCCACAAAAGTCACCACCCAGATAAGCTGGGAATAGAGCATCAGTGTCAAGGGGTCTAGAAGGGCCGTCAGGCTGAGGGCTGAGGGCTGCCCACCCACCCTGGCGTCACAGGCCTCTCACCAGGTCTACTCGATTTGCCTTCCAGAGGGTGCGTAAGTCAGTGAACTGTTTCAACATGCCCTTCAGGTTCACAATGATGATGGCTGCCAGCACTGCCTGGGGTAGGAGAAATGTCATCAGGGCTGCCTAGAAGTGCCCAGATGCTGCCAACCTCGACTTCCCAGGTATGACTCAGACTAACCCCCAGCACCCATGCAGAGCCAAGAGCAGCTGCCGTTTCCTCCAACCTGAACAACTTGGATCTGACTCTGAGGCGTTCTGACCCTTGACCCTGGATTCCAGATCTCACCCCAAAGATTTCAAAACTGGGGCTCTACTTTGCCTCCCTGCTCTCACCTCGCCAGGACCAGAATGGCTGACTGGAGCTCCTAGTCTGACCAAGGCCCTGAAGCCTAGTGGGGAGGGCTGGGCTCACCTTGGGCAGGTCTTGGAAGAGGTCCCCAAGTTTAAGGATGATGAGGAGGATGAAGAGGGAAGAGACTGCTCCAGCAACCTGAGGCGTGGGGGCAAACAGGGTGGCACCACTGGCAAAGCAGGGTGCACACCGATATAAACACACCCCTCTGCCCACACCCACGGCCCACCTGTGTGTTGCCCCCAGTGGTCTCCTGTACCAGGCTCCGGGACATGGAGCAGCTCACAGGGAAGCACTGGAAGAAGCCTCCGATGAAGTTACTGAGGCCCAGGGCCACCAGCTCCTGGTGGGGGAGTGTGGCTATGAGGAGGTTTGCCAGAGGTGCTGGCTGGTGTCCAGGCAGATGCGCCACCAACCTCCCATCCCTACAATAGCCCACAAGCCTGTGCTGTATTCCTAACACCTGTTTTTCTCCTCAACCCCCATGCCCAGCCTGATGCTCTCTCCCTCAACTGGCTGGAGCCTCTGCAGGAAGTCCCCTCCATGTCCCACACCATCTAGACCTGGTTGCTGTCCACCCGGTAGCCGTGTCTCAGGGCGAAGATCTTCCCCAGTGAGATGGCAATGGCGAACCCGACCACAGCGATGGCAAAGGCATTTCCCACCAGCTTTGCAAATAGTTGGGGGTTGGGTGCCACAGGGGAGATCAGCCTAGAAGAAGCATCTGTGAGGTTGAGGACAGTCCTGGTCTTGACTCAGCGACCTGCCCCGACCTGGCAGAGACTGGAGCTTACCCTGTGGGGATGGTGCCCACGGTGTCCACCTTAAATCTGTTTTTCAGGTCCACGCCATAGGAGATGCCTGTGGCTGCAATGAGCTATGGGAAGAACACAGAGTCAGGAGAGGGAGGTGCAAGTGTTATCATCAGGGAGACAGATGAACCATTCTGGGGGTGAAGAGGGAGACTGAGGCAAAAACCATGCAAGGGGTGAGGAGGAGAGAGGCACTACCATCTGGGGAAAGATGCTGTTGAACGGAAAGAGTCAAATGAGAGCTTTCTGTTGTGGTCCCCTCAGTCGCCAGGAGTCCTCACAGTGGCCACAGAAGTTGGCCCTCTAAAATCTGGAGGCTGCCTGCATGATCAGGGTCTATCCTCATTTGCCCCTCTCCCTCGCTCCCTGGCATGCAAACCGTGAGCAGCTCCCCAGGTACTGGCAGAGGGAGACACCGATGCAGCTTGTCATTCAGTATCTTCACCATCACGAGTGCCACTCCTGCCACAACTGCAGTGACCACGGTGCCAACCACACTCTTGGGCAGCTTCCAGCAGATCTCCAGAAAAGTCTGAGGAGAGGTGGGGTCACAGCCAGTACTCAAGATCATGGGCACACCTCCCTCACCCACTGCCACACTCACTCACATAGATAAGGGACAGGGGCCCTGAGCGGCTGTTCAACTGGAGGCCGAACACATACTTGAGCTGTGAGACGAAGACCTGCACAGATGCAGCTGTGGTGTAGCTGCGTACCAGTGGCTCAGACAGGTAGTTGACCACGAAGCCGAAGTGCACCAGGCCCAGGGCCACCTGTGAGGTGGCCGGGGGTGGGGGAGTCAAAGAAGGTAGGAGTAACAGGGGTGGCCTAGGACCCAGGATCAGAGGGGATGAATGAGGAGAAGGAGGACAGGCAGACACCCAGGGAATGGGGCAGGGCACACACTCCTAACTGCTCCACACCTGGAAGAGGCCCACCAGGACACTGAGTGTGGAGGCCAGCTGCACACGGGCAACAAGAGTGGAGTTTGTGCCCTGCTGGAAGTCCTCATCCTGGGTGATGGATTCTGTCACACTGCCCACCATCACAGACATAATAGCAAAGGTCCCTGCAAGGACAAGGTAGGGCAGGCTTAAGGAGGACACTGCCCTACCCCGTAACCCTGGTCTTAAGAGAGGCCAAGTATCCAGATCTGAACAAATTTAGACTATGGCTAAGCACATGGGGCAGTGCTGGCAGCTAGGTCCAGCCAGGTCCAGTGTGAACCCTGAGCTCACAGCTCTGATGGCTAGTAAGGCTGGTCTTGCATCATCTCCCCTGCACCTCTGTGCTCACTGGCTCAGGAACACAGGCTCTTTGTGGAATGGGAAATGGGTCAGGGCACATCTCATACTTGTAGATTCTTCCCAGTTCTGGGCCCCATGAGCTGCCTCACTTATTCACATCTGCTTTCCACTACCCTGAATCTGCAGTTCCAGATCAATGGCGTAGTCTTGCCTAGAGATGAGCCCCTGTCCTGTTTTCCTTCCCTCATCCATGTTCCATGACAGATATAGGCATCTTCCCAGAGGGACAGGCCTGACTCCACTTACCCACAGAGATGTGTCGGGAAGTACCAAACAGGAAGTACACAAAGACAGGGTAGAAGGAGCTGTAGAGGCCAAACACAGGGGGCAATCCAGCCAGGAGGGCATAGGCCAAGCCTGCAGGTGGAATGGGAGCAATGCAGGCTTGGAGAAAAGGGTCTCAAAAGGTTGATGAAATCCAAGTTCTGGGCCAGGGGCCATAATTCCAAGATCAGAGGTCATGACTCCGGGTTGGGGTTTCACAGGCCATAGGGCTTACAGGCCAGGGCCTTGAAGGTAGCTCACCCTGTGGAAGCTGCATGATGGCCACACTCAGGCCAGACAACAAGTCACCCAGGAGCCATTCACGCACACGATAGTGGGGTAACCAGCCCAAGACTGGGAGGTATTTGAGAAGGAAGCCACGGGCCCGAGAACGGGAGCACCTGAAGAAAGGAAGGGAACATGTCAGTGGTAGAGGAACCTGCCCCCGCCAGAGCCCCACAGCCCTATCCTTGACCTTACTGAAACCAGGTTCGCCATTGATGGGTTCTAGGTGCTGGGCCCCAGTGCCCCAAGTGCTCCAGCTTCTCCTGGTTCAGCAGTGGCCGTTCTACATGATAGTCGCGTTTCTGAAGCTCCATGGTTGGTACTGTAGACAGCAGTGCCTGAGTGTCCCTCAGTCTGGGATAGTGAGACCAAGGAGATACAGTGTGAAATCCCATGCCTTACTTTTCCTACATTTCCGCCTGGGACCAGAGTCACACACCTGATTTTTCCAGGCCCCAAGATCATGATAAGTCCAGCCCCCACCTGGTCCCTGCAAGCCCCATGCTCACACCCAAGCAGAGGCAGTACCTGAACTTTGGCTAGTAGAGGCCTCTTTCTAGGCCAAAGTCCCTCATGAAGGGAGAACAGGATGAACACAACTCCACACATTCAGCCTAGGTGTGGCCGTCTAGCCCCGAGTACCGGTCCAGGTCCAGGTCTCGGTCCAGGCTCACTGCTGCTCCTAGCCCCCTCCTCCTAGTCCCTTGCCCTCTTGGAACCGGTCCCTGCATCCTTATCCAGTTGCCCTGTGAACCCAGCCTGGCCAGCTGAGAGCACACTCAGGGAAGGGATCCAACAAAGCAGAGGTCCAGGTCTTCAAGCAACTTTCTCAAAGCCTCAGGTGTGCAGATGAGACCCTCTGTCTCTAAGAGAAGGACAGTTTGCCCTAGGCGTCCAGCATCAGAGTACAGGTTGCAGACAAGCTGAGGCCTAGTCTGGGAAAGCCAAGGGATGGCTCTCACTTAGGGCATCTCTGAGGAGAAAGGGGGTCATTACTGGAGTGGGAAGCTACCACCTGAAGTACAGAAAAATCTCACCTGGAAAAAAGAGATTTTAGGACCAGTTTCACCTAGAGAGAATTCTGACCTTCCAGGAAAGGCTTCATCATCTCAAAAGGTATGGATAAGGAAAATCTCTGACCTGGGAGTAACCTCATGGCCCAGTGGCTCCCCTCTACAGGGGGAAAAAGACCTCACCTGGAAAAAGGAGTTTCGCAGAAGGGGTAAGGGCTCTTTTCTGAGAAGATGTGGGGAAAGCGCTCAGCTGGAGGGTGGAGGGGGAAAAAGCCTTCCCTGGGAGCAGATCTCCTGGCGGGGGAGGCAGTGTTCTGGAAGGGCAGGGACTTTAGTACGTTGAGAAGGCTTTACCCTGTCAGAGGAATTCTGGTCTGAGAGAAGAGCACTCCATGTGAGGGGTAGGCACTCACCTGGGAAGAGCCTCTAACCTGGATGTTCCAACTGGAGGGGGAGCAGAGCAGGAGGGAGAAAGATCTTCAGGTTCTCGGCACTGACTTGTCCCGGAGATCTGAGACTCCCTCTCCCTCCTCCAGAGTCACTCACGTCTTCTTAAGGACTCCCTCCCACTCCAAGCGGGACACGCTTTGGGGGCGGAGCCTCGACCTTGGCCCCGCCCCTGGGCCGCCCCGGGCCTGCAGGGCGGGGCTCTCACTCTAACCCAAGGCACTGTAGGACCCTGGCCAGGCCTGAGGCTCTCCTCAGCTGTCACCCGCCCGGCTGTAGACCTCTGGGCCCAGCTGCACACCTCCGGTCTGGTCTCCGGACCTCCGACACATCCCTCCGCGCAGATGGGCCGCCACCCGCAGGAAACCGCTAGGTTGGCAAACCCAGGCGCATCAGTGGACCCTCGGGCCCAGGGAGCCCGCAGTCACTCGCACGCGTCCGACGGCCCCATAGCGCCCACACGACCCGGCAGCGGAGGCTCCTAGCGGGTCCGGAGAGAGGCCGCTCCGCTCGAAGCCAGAAGAGACCCGGGCCAATCCCGGGACCCGAGTGCGGGATCGGACCAACCAGTGCTGGAGGCCAGCCTACGTCAGGTCTCCAGGCGGGGCGAGTCGGGAAAGGGAGGTTTAACCCCTTCCTGCCCGAGCCTGGGCTCCAGCACCCACGCGACTCGCTCAGAGCTCTTCTCCTGCGGGAGGCGACTGCAGAATTGGAACCTGGGACCCACTCACGACTGGCTGCAGCCGTGTCGCTGGGCGCCCCCGAGTGGAAAGGAGCAGGTTCTAGTCCTGGCTTTGCGGAGGGCTCCCGCGAAGCACGCAGAAGCTACCCCTAACTTCTGCGCATCCAGAGACCCACGTGAGTCCCCAAGGGTCTCCTCAAACTCTCGCTATCCAGGCTGGAGATGAAGGGACAAGCGTCCTGCTCCCGCACGAAGACCCAGCATCGCGCCACAAGGTCCCTCCTGGGCCTCGGAGGAATAGTAGTGGCTAGCCCCGGCATCAGTGGGGTCTGTGGGCAAAACAAGAGCTGATCTGAAGACCGGGCTGGGAAGAGAATGCCAGGCCAGGGCTGCAGGGTCTGAACACTTCAGAAGTCTGCATGATGCTACTGGCCCAGGAGACCTGTACCCTGGGCACCCTGCTCCCAGCACCTACGCACCAACCTCGGACCCAGTCACAAGGTGAGGGGCCAGATATCAGCGTGAAAGAGAGGGGAACCTGGTCCAGATATCCTGTGAAATGGGCTAAAAATAACTGGATGTTCTTGAAAGCAGAGGGCTCAAATTACTCCCAAAGGTCAGTCACAGCCACCACCCTTTCACCACCTCCACAGAAAGAGACAGCATCCGTTTTCTATAGAAGTTTATTCCCAAAACAGAGCGCGGCTTCACGGAACAGGAAAGAGGGCAGCTGGGCTGGGGGGGACCCCAGAGAGGGGATTCTATAGCACCTAGGACATAACAAGGATGTCCTAACCACAGCCTTCAAGGGCTGGGGTCATTCTGGGTAAGGAGAGCTGAAGTCCTGGCTGGTGGGATTTGGCACCAGTCAATGAAGTAGAATTTTTAATCTCCTAGGAAACTGCCTCCCAAAAATATGCATGGGGTGCGGGTATCTGCACCCTACACAACCACTGTTCCCAGAGGCAAGAGGGTGCTGACTCTGGCCTCCTGGGTTTGCTCTTAAACGGGGGACTCAAGGCTGACCTTTGCCCCGGAGAGCCGGAGGTTAGAAACCCCTCAAGATGGCCAGGGCCAGGTCTTCACAGGTGTAGGTCTGCTACACCCCTTTCCCAATTTTCCTACCTTTCACTTGTAAACAAAGGGAAAAAATGCTCAACTGTAAACAAAGTGTAAAAGTTCAAAGTTTTAAATTGTAGACAAAGTATAACATTTAAAAGTATCTCTACCTGTAAACAAAGTAACAAAAATGTAAAGTCCCCAGTTCTGAACATCAAAGTAAGAAAAGTAAGAGTTTTGTGAATAGGGTCCTAACAGTCATTCTTCCCTTTATAAGGGAATGAAGGAGGAGTGGAAGTGAGTCACTTCTGCAGCCCAGGTGCCTAGGGCCAAGGAGGATCCTGTAAACATGGGAGGGCAGTGGCACCTACATTCGGGGTCTTGAATTCCCTTATTTCTGCTCCCTTTCCTCACCCACTTGCCTACCTTCAGGGGGCAGTGTCAGGGAATCAAATGGCACCGCAGAGTTTTGCTCAGGTAGGGGTAGGCAAGCAACCCCCGGCACACCTACCCCTGAAGGAGGGTCTGAGTAGAGGCCCAAGCCTCCCCAAGGGAGAAGGGGAAGCCTTGCTCTGTAAACATGACATCTGCTGCTCCACCAGCAACCCACAGCATCAGTCCTAGGTATAAGGCAGCAAGTGGCAGGGACTCCCCATAACACACAGGTGTCCACAGGGAGGGGTGGCATGAGCAAGCCTCTTTGAGGGATTGGAGGACCCCTGTTTCCAAGACTCACCCACAACCCCACAACTTTCTGCAAGGCATTCAAGAAAAAGCAAAGATGCATTCTGTACTTTGAGCCCTGACAATCTTCAGCTCAACCTAGGGGTGGGGTGGTGGGGTGGGGAAGGAGGGCATGTGTCCCACCTGTTGGCTCCACCCTAGTAAGATGAGAGAAAACATGGTTTGCTAGTGACCCAAATGGGGCCAAACTCTGTGTGTCTCTCCCTCTGTCCCCTTCTCCCTCCCAGCCCAGCTTCAGATCCCCCAACCCAACAAAAAAAGCTGAAAAATAACATAAGCATATCTCTCTGGTTACAAAGATACAAAAGGTATAAAAGTCCTCCCTTCAGTCCCCACCCCTGCACCTGTCACATGCATGCTCACAGATGCGCATGGAACCTCCTTGAGAGCTGAAGAGGGCTCCCAGTAGGCCGCCCTGGGCTCAGCCTGTGACTGGTGGAATCTCTTCTTTTAGCCCAAATCTTCCATCACCCTGCTGCTCGTCCTCATCTGCACTTCTGCCCCTCAGGAGTGACCCTCACTTCTGGGAACTCTGCAGTATTGAATATGGAAATCAAAGGTCATCAGCAAGAGTACCCTAACTCAAGTTAGGCTTCTCCACCAGTCCTGGCCTAATCCATCTCTAAGCCCCCTGATGCCTGCTCCAGGGTCCTGAATCCTCCACCCACTCTGGGTACCAGATTCATCAGCAAGGTTCTGGGCCCCTGAGGTCTTTTCTCTAAGCACTTAGAAAACGCCTGCTGTGTAGAGGTGCTCTGTGAAGCACTTGAAAGATAATGTCTCCCAACTCTCCACATCTGAGTTTGTCACTATAGACCCCTTCTACAGATAAAGAAGCAGAGAATGGTACCCTGCCAAAAATCAGCTAGTGAGGTGGCAGACAAAACTAACGCTCCATGTGTGACTCCAAAGCCTGAAACCCTGGTCAGTCCCCCAGCCCTCCTCCCACATAGCCAGACCCCAAGGCTAGGCATCCCAGGGACCCTGCCCCTCACCTTCCCTCCAGGACTCCAAACCCCTGCCTCTCCTTCCTTCCTTTGTTCTCTCAGCATGGGCCTTGCTCGGTCCAATTCATCCCCTACTCTGCCCCCAGAGCCCTCTCACCCTACAGACATCCGCTCCTCCTAGTCTGAGCTAAGCCCTTTCTGCCTGAAATGCAACTTTCCTATTGAGTTACAAGACCTCCTGAGTCCCAGCATTCCTTCTTAGATTCCTATATATGCAGCTACTTCTGGGTGTGTCTGTCATCTTCTACCCATGGAGCTCCTGCAGCTACCAGGGATGTGTCAGGTCCCAACTCAATACCTCTGAGCCCCATCCTACAGTGGCCACAGGCAGAAGGAACTTAATATTGACTGAATACTGCAATGAATGATTTATTCTCCAAGTTGGCACTTCACCCTGGCATGTCCCACATGACCACTTAGGCAGAGACTCTTAAGCAAAGCCTCCCCTCTCCTGTCTGCCCCTTACAAATACCCTGTTACCTCCCACTCCAAGACTTCATTCCTGTCCTGTCTCCCTCGCTAGCTCCTGCCCTTCAGAAAGCACTTATCTCCTCTCCATAGTCTGAGAGGTGTGGAAAAGGGAGGCTGGCCCCAGTCACACAGTTGACAAGTCCCTACCGGTTATATTTCCATTCCCGGCCAGGTCTCTGTCACCAGCCTGGGGTAGCTGACACCTATCTGCCAACTCCCACCCCATCTTGCGATGGAACTCAGGGTGGGGTACACAGAAGGGTGCTCTGAGCCGATGAGGGTACAGCACAGTGGCCATGCTTACTCTGAATCCGGCGACAGCTCTGAGATGCTGAGTGACGTGGCGGAGCGGGGTGTAGAGGGCCCAAGCGCAGAGGCAGTGGCAGAAGGCGTGGCCGTGGTGTGAGGGCCGGAGGGTGTGCTTGAGGACTGCACTGAGGACAGGGCTGAGGAGTTGAATGAGGCAAGGATGGAGGAGAGAATGTCCAGCTGCTCCGTGGAGGGGCCGTGGCTGGGGCCACTGGCAGCGTCCTCCCTCGCTCTGAGGAGTGGCGGGGGTGGTCCAAGGACCTCTCGTGAGGGGTGCTGACTAGGCCCCTGGTCCAGCCGCTCCCGAGAGTTCAAGCTCCTCGACAGAGGGTCCAGGGGTCGGGATGGCAAGAGGGGGTCCCTTGAGAGCTGCCGCTGGGGAGACAGGGGCAGAGATGGGTGCTGGGGGTCAAGGTCCCTGGTACGGCGTGCAGGGGGCAATGTGTTCAGCCACTCTCGGGGTGCCCCTAAGTCCAGCGCGTCCCGAGACCCAAAGCGGCCAGCCATGACTCCAGGGTAGTCCCGGGGTGGCTGCCTCCGTGGTAGGGTGCTGCCCCGATCTCTAGGCTCTGGGCGGCCTGGTACAGCATCCAGGTATTCCTGGGACCCTGGCCGGCTCAGGGGCCTGTTCAGAACAGGAACAGGGAGCTCCTCCAGCTGCTCCCGGCTCAGCTGCCTCCGCAAGAGCACATCCAGCTGTTCTCGAGAAGAATAGCGACTGGCTGGCTGTGAAAGGCTGCCTGTGCCTCCACCAGCATAGATGCGACCATAAGAAGCAGCTGGCACAGCACAGTGGCCCAAGGTGGCTGCCCGGCACCAGGACAGCTCAGAAGCACCTCGGGTCTGTGGCACCAGTGGGTACTGCAATCGGTTCTTCAAGATGCCTAGGGGAGGAACAGAGTGGGGAACAAGGGTGGGGTGGGGGCAGAAAAAATTCCCTGGGCCTAGGGATGTGGCAGTCCCTGGGATTCCTGTCACTGAGTTGAGAGCAGAAACTGAGTAGAAAGGGGCAGAGGCAGCCCTGGAGTGTCCATGAGGCATCAGTATGGGGTCAAAGTAGGAAGGCAGCAATCCTCCCCCTGAGGTCCAAAGAGGGGCCCTCCCTTCCCAGGTCTTGGTAACCCAGGACTGGGTTAAAAGGGTAGGAATTGCCTGGATTGAGGGAGGAATGGTTCCTAGGGTTTCTGGACAGAAACCTCTTGTGTTGGTATGGGGTGACCTCTGGGGTCGCTGTAAAGCAGGACAGGGGGACAGAAGCCTGGCAGATCAGAGCAGATTGGAAGTGGGAAAGCAGAAAGGGGAAGGAGCTGGGGCAGAAGTGGTCCCTGGGGTCCCTGTACTAAAGGCCAGGGCATTATTGGGGGACTTCCTGGGTCAGGATAGGGGCAGTTCCCAGGACCACAAAGCAGGGTAAAGGAGCATAAACCTCCCAGCTCAGAGCAACAGGAGCTCTCTGCTTGGAATCAGGAAGGTGAGACGCCTGGGTCAGGGCACAGCAGCCTCCAGGGTTCCTGCAGTGTGGGCTGAAGGTCAGGGCTTGTACCTTTCCTTTGGCGCTGGGCACGGCCCAGGGAAGTTTCATCCCCACTGGTCAGGGCCAGGTCTGGCTGGTTGTTGTTGGCTGCATCTTTGCTGGTGTCCAGGCCCAGGCGCCTTTCAGAGCCCCACGTCTGCAGAGCACAGGGGCCTGCTTCGCACTCCCCCAGGGCTGGCCAGTATGACAGGAGGTCATTGCCATCCACATCTGTGGAGCCAGGACAGGTTACAGTAGTAGCCTCTGCCTTGACCCCGGGGACCACGACCCCTGTGATCCAGACTCAGGGTCCCCTGACCCGCACAACCCTTGAAATTCTGGCTGTTCTCAAGGAGCAGAAGTAGGAACAGGAGGCTGTCTCCTCCAAGACCATCCAGGAAGGGGGTTATTGAATAAGGCCCCACCTTTAACTGTAAGTGGACAGAAACTGGAGATGGAGGAGTGTGACAGCTGAGAGGTCAAGAAGATCAGGATGAACTCCAACCCACAAGGAAGCCAAGAGGCTGCAGGGAGGACACGTCACTCTATAACCTCTCTGACCTCATCACTATGTTGCCCAGGCTGCTCCTGGATCCCCGAGCACAGATGAAGGCTCGACAGGGTTGGAGCATGGGGTCCCAATGATGACTCCAGAGGCTCCTAATGGAGCCTGCAGAGTTGGCAGGGTGCCTGCATCAGATTTAAGTGGAGCACAAAGTGTCCTTTGGTCACCCTTGGGGTCAGAGGGTTCCCATCACCTTTGGGGTGAGTGAGGAGCCTTTCACTTTGAGCTGCTCGGCGAAGGGGACGCTGGAAACGCCCTCGTGCCCGGCCATTGTCCTCACTTTCTGAAGATGGGATAGACAGACTTCTCTCCTCCTCCAAGGAGAGGTCACTGTCAGAGTCAGAGTCTGCGCCTAGAGTTGGAAAAGTCAGAGAAAGGTGTACAGTAGCTTAGAGAGGCAAAGGGCTTGAGGCCACAGAAAATGCCTGAAGCTGAGGGTCTGAAGGTGGGTGTATCAGGGAGGTTGGGTGAGGGGTGGAGTGCAGGTAGGGATAGAAAGGCTGGACCTTATCAGGGACGGCTGGGTCAGGAGTTGGTCGGGATAACTAGGGCTGGGTGGAGAGGTGCCACCGAGGCAGTGACCCAGGGGCAGCTTGTCCCACTCCAGTCATACACTGCTCCCAGTTTGGGGCAAAAGGAAGGGGAACTTGGGAGAGACTCTCTGCCTCCCTCCTCCTGGACCCAGGGCTCCAACTCCACCAGCATCTCGATGGAACATGGCCACATCCAGGTCAGTGGGGCCAGCATGAGCCTGGAGGCTGTGGTCAGTGTGGTCAGCAGCTGAGCCATGTCGAACCAAGACATTGTCCCTGGAAATATAGAAGCCCCCACCAAAGAGGATGTGATCGTGACAGTGCTGTGGAGGCTGGAGTGGCTCTGACGGTGTCAGCCACAGGGGCTACTTGAAGCCACCTGTTTTAGGGCCTGGTAATACCAAGCCCTAATAAAGAAAGACTGGACTAAGCCACCTGCAGCCACTGACCTGAGGTAGCTGCGGCCCCGCTGGCTGTCCTGGTCCTGGGTCCGGCCAGAGCGAGCACTGCTCACTGAGGAGACGGTAGAGGCACCAAGAGTGATGCGGATGAGGCCACTCTCCTCAAAGAGGGCTGTGTTGTTGTAGGCCCCAGGCCCCTGAGGAAGGCGGGTGAGACGGGGCTGTGAGCCAGCTTTGAAGGAGCCTTAGGCCTGGGCCTCGCTGGGCCCCATCCCAACTCCCCAGCTGTGGCAGCCTCTCACCGTCCCAGGGGCTGGCCTTGTCTCCTCGGGGGCTGCCTTCCTGCCCAGACAGGCTGGTGTCCAGGCGGCCCGAACATCTGCATTCAGGACACAGAAAAGCAGCAGCACTGCCAGGCCCTGTGGGTCAGTGAGGAGTCAGTGTAGATCGCTGTGAGGTCAGTCAGAGAAGTTCAGAATAGGGCCAGCAGGGGATCATTCTGGGCCAGTAGAGGGCCCTGTCAGTCACTGCAGATTAGCATGAGTCAGTGAGGAGTCGGGCAGGACAGAAAAGGAGTTAGGAGCTGGGAGTGATGGTACACAGTTGTAATCCCAGCACTCTGGGAGACTGAGGCATAGGATCAGAAATTTGAGCCCATCCTGGGCAATTCAGCTATTTTGCAAGATTCTGTCTCAAAATTAATAATAAAGGGCTGGGGACGTAGCCAGTATAGAGGCCCTCAATCCCTTGTACTGGAAAAAGAGAAAAACCAAAGGGGAGTCAGGGAGGTCCACGCAAGTCAGTAGGGACAGTGAAAATTCTATGCAGCATGAGTGACGAGTCAGTGACGGTCTGTGGCTCAGCAAGGGGCCAATCCAGGATCAACACTCAGCCTGACTAGCCAGGGTCCCGTCGAGAGTCAGCTCTAGGCCTGGGGTCAGTGTCGAGAGCCACCATCTGGTCTTGAGTTAGCAGTCAACCTGGTGATATGCTCCGCCTAGGACTGGGGCTGGCATGCTGAGCCCATCTGGGGCAGGGGCAGGGGGAGCAGTAGGGAAGGGTTCTAGAGGTACCTGGAGGCCACAGAGTCCAGCGTGGAGGTAGTGGAAGGCCAGGATGCTGTGGTTGACAGCCAGGAGGCCAAAGAGCCAGGAGGCACTGACCAGCAGAAGCAGCAGAAAGGAGCTGCGAAGGGTCCTGCTGAGAGGACATGGGAGGACACTGGAGGACACATGAGGGCCAGGCAGGGTTCATACAGGGGACATGGAGGACACTGGCTCGTATGAGAAGATGGAGGTCTCAGGAGGACACTGGGGAGATGGGCAGTCACACAGATCCAGAAGTACACTCAGGGAGCGTGAGATATGAGGAACACAAAGGAGTAGGGAGGCCATGAGAGAAAACACAGAAAGTAGATGGAGACACATGGGGCAGGGGAAAAGTGAGCTAGCCAGGCTATGGGACACGGGAGACCTAGGAAACAAGGGTACAATAGCGTGGAAGCATGTGTGGGGCCAGAGTATGGCAAGAGCACCAGAGAGGGGCCATGGCCCAGGGCAGATGTAACTTCATCCAGCCCTCACTAGGGGTGCTATGGGGGCCCCAGACCACAACTAGATAAGTCTGCCATCCTGGGGGATCCCCATACCCCAAATCCCTCAGCCAGCAAACTCACAGCACAGGGGTCTTCTTGGCCTCCCTCTGCCCTGTGGAGCAGGATGTGCGGGCAGCAAGGAGAAACATAGTCCCATTCATCTGGACCCACAGCCAACATGTGGGGCCGGGTAGGGCAGCACAAGACAGAGAGACAGAGATAGTGAGAGACAGAGAGAGACAGGGACAGAGAGACCAAGACTGTACAGAGGCAAAACCAGTGAGATGTTTTCTCTCATATTCCCTCTCTCTTCTCTCTCTCTCTCCCTCCTCTCTCTCTCTCACTCTCTCTCTTCCTCCCCCCCCTCTGTCCCCC
>NW_022900949.1:40773405-40784578 GCF_012274545.1 Fukomys damarensis
GAGAAGCTTGGGATCAACAGAATAGTCAGAGCCAGGGAACCAGAGGGACACAGACAGGGAGGCAGGGCGAGTGGCTTCATCTCTGACCCATCCCCCTATCTCCATGCCAGCTGAGCAGCAAGGGTTCACTCTGAGCAGACAACAGAGGTGAAGGGGGCTCAGCAAACCTGTGGACCCTCAGCCGATCTCCACCACGCTTGCAAGTTTTTCTCTTCCCCAACAGGAAGTAAATGGGTAACACCACATGCCAACCACTCACCACTATCACAAGGACAACGGGGCTGGCAAAACTCCAGATGAGGGGATCATGAATGGAGATCCAGCAGAAGTCAGGGTTCCCATATCCCTCGGGGTCCAGGCCCACAGCAAGGCCTTAGGGGATAAAGGGGCTGTGTCCTAGAGCTGCCGAGCCACATGCATGGGGAGGAGCTGGGGATGAAGGTGAGCAGGCTCCTCCCAAGTAGATGGCGTGGGAGGCCAAGGGTGGGGACACAGTCAGGAATCAGACTGTGGGGTGGACGGAGGCTGGGGGTCAAGGCCCTAAATGGGCAAGTGGACAGGGCCTCACCCAGCAGCACAGCAGGGACGCCCCAGCCCAGGGCATGGTAGAAGCGCATGGCACCACGGTCCACATTGCGTGGCTCAACCTGTATGCGGTAGAGGTGCAGGCCTTGCACCAGGAGCCATGCAAAGGTGCTGAGGAAGAAGTAGTGCAGGAGGATGGCGACCACAGTGCACACCAGCTAAAGGCAGGGTAGTGGAGCATCAGGACCTCTCCGCCCTCACCCTACCTCTGACCCCGTGCCAAGCAACTGCTTCCCACCTCTGACCCCTAAACCACAGCTTCTTACTCCAGCATCCTGCCCCAAACCCCTACCCCAATCTGAGCATCCCAACCTTTGGCCCTGAGCTTTGGCCTCAGGCCTTCCCAGGCCTGGTGTGGTCATCGGGACAGATGGCTTGGCCCTGACCCTGTACCTGGTTGTGGGTCCTATGGATCCCCAGTAGGAAGAGCAGCTCTGCCACCCCCATGGAAGCTGCCACATTGGCATGGATCCCACGCACGTTGGATTTGAGGCTGCGCAGGCTCAGGAGGACCGCCGCAGTCAGCACCAGGGCAGCTACAGACACTGCCATGACCACATGGGTGAACACGGCCAGCAGCTCCAGGTCACCCTCCAGCCGCTGTGTAGACAGGATGATCACTGATATGTTGGGCAGAACCTTCCTGCCCCTTCAACCTCACATATTCCTTGAGACACAGACATACCTCACGGGGGGAGGCATCCATAAGGACCCCGAAAGTCCCCGTCCGGCTACAGCGACACCGAGCATGGGACCCATTCCTGTGCACCAGCTCACAGTCCCGTGCTGTCCACATCCCATGCTGGTCCTCCCTGCAGCCACAGGACAGTTAGCCCCACCTTCCCATAGGGGAATAGGAGATGGCAGGAGGGGTGAAGGGAGCCTGGCTCTGGGAAGCAGTATTTCTCATGGGTTTAGATGCACAGCAGCACAGGCAGGGGTCTTGGGCAAGTGGGGACTGTCATTCGGCTTCCCAGAGGCTATCAGGGGACAAAGGACTTTGGGACATGAGTCCTTACGGGCCAGGTGGGTCCCACTGCACGCAGATGGCCTTGCTCCGATTTGTCGTCTGTAGCAGGTGGAACTCAAGGCTGATCG
The DNA here is from genome assembly GCF_012274545.1 of Fukomys damarensis. Classification (NCBI taxonomy): domain Eukaryota; kingdom Metazoa; phylum Chordata; class Mammalia; order Rodentia; family Bathyergidae; genus Fukomys; species Fukomys damarensis. The sequence goes on from NW_022900949.1 coordinate 40,775,089, forward strand.
GGGACTCCAGGACACCCCTTAGGAAGTTGTGTCCATGAAACACAGCCACGCTAACCACCGGGGAGTTCATGACAGGGTTCTGGGGAAGCCTGAGGAGACACCCATCTGGGTTTGGATGCTGCTGGCCTCCCCAATATCTGACTGCCCACCTTACCCTGTCTTCATATCACTTGCCACTGCCGACCCAGGGGCCTGGGTGCTCCCAGAGCGGGTGCTGTTTCTGAGAATGCCTCTGCTGATGCCAAGAGGTGGAGCACCCCTGCCCAGACTGGGGTCTGAGTCCTGAACAGCTCAACAATCTGTCACTGCTGATCTCGAACTTTCCTTTCCTGCTCCCATCTGACATGCATCAAACACTCAATCTTCCTATCAGCCAGTTGGCCTGTCTGTATCTGGCTCAGGTACCCCGCTGTTTAATGGCCCACCTATGGCTACATAGCTGTCCACCGGCACCTCAGCTACTCTGTACAGCTTTAGAAAACATTCTCTTAGAATCTGGCTTACACAGTATTCCCTGGAGCTGTGCACAACAGTACCTTGTATTTTTGAGAACCTGATCATCTGCCCACCAAAAATGGAAGTGCTGGCTGGGCAGAAGCTCAGAAGAAGCCCAAGAGTGAGAGGCCTGGGAGTACCTGGCACCCCGGCGCTCAGCCTGGAACTGGGCAGGGAGAAGGCTCCCCAAGGTTCGGTACACGAGAAGAATGACAATGGAGACTGAAGACTCAGGCTGCGGCTCTGGGGGCGCTGGTGGAGGGACTGCACTTGAGGAAGTAGAGTTTTCCATGCTTCTGCCTGTAGGCAGAACTGCCAGGGACGGGAAGGAGCACTGTCAGGGTGACCTCTGACCCTGAGCACCCACAAACCCCTCTCTGAACGCAAGCCAGCATCAAGCTTCTCTTAAGAGCTGGAGAAGCGGGGGAGAAGGGGCCCAGGAAGGGGCAACTCAGACTTTGGAAAAACCCTCTCCTTGCCAAGGAGAGGATCTGGCAAGGTAAAGGTTTGCCAAGGTGTGAGGGGAGAATTGGCAAGAGGGTGATGGTATCTGGCTTGAGAGGGACGGAAAGACAGGGCTTGGCCCAGAGGTCACTCAAAGGCTCTCACCTTCAGATGGGGACGGCCATGGAGACTGGGAAGGCAGCAGAACATGAGTATGAGGATCCCAGGCATCCTGGCCCCGAAAAAGGTTGCTGTGGTAGCGAGGATAGCGATGGGTCACCCGGGTGGAGCTGGGGTGCTCCATGCGGTCAATACTGAGCACTGTTCAGGAGAAAGAAGGTGACATACATCAAGGACCCTCTCCCTAAACTGCTAGTCCCATCCCCAGCTACTCCCATCCTGCACCCGACCTTTCACTATCCTCACTACCAGTGCAGTGCCCATCCCACAAAGCACTGTGGGCAGTAGCACAGCATCCCACATCAACAGCTTCTGTCCCCTGGATTTCCAGGTCCTCCCGCAGCCCCTACCCTGCCCCGCCACACCCACCACGCACTGATATTGGGTGACACCAGCCCCACAGGGTTCAGGTATGTGAGCTCCATATTTCTTGCAAGTGTAGCCGCATATTCTTCCAGATGTCGCACCAGCCCTGCGCTTCCTGGGGAGTCCTCAGGGGCCCGCTGCCCAAGCGCTGCCCACAAGTCTCCTGTCTCTGGAGCAAGCAGTGCAGAGCCAGCCCATAGCAGATTCTGGGAGGATGGAGATGGAGTCTGGCTCAGCCCAGTGAGGAACATGGAAAGGGGCAGGGCAGGCATGAGGGGTTGACCAGGTGTTCTGAGGGGCCCCAACCAGAAGGATGGAAGGGATAGAGAAGCCATGGGAAAAGGAAAAGCCCAGGACTGTAGTTGGGAGGGATCTAAGCTGAGCTTCCAGGGCTGGACACAGGATCAGAGGCATAGGGCTGGGAGTCAGGGCCAGGGACTTGGGAACATAGGCACAGCCCCACCTCATTGAAATGGGCATCTTGTGTGGCTGTCAGTCCAAAGCCCTGCTGATGGTTCTCAAAGGCCAATAGGTAGGCCAGCAAGCGGGCAGTGACTCGAACATCTTGACTGAAGTAGTGGTCAGTGTGGCCAGTCACCTCCCGCAGCTGCTGGGCCAGCTTCTTGGCCTCCACAGTATCTAGTGCAGTCTTGTTCTGCTCTAGGCCATCCAGCTTCCAGGACAAGGATGGAAATGGTTACATATAGCCCCAAGGGAGAAAGACTTAGCCAGGTTAAAGGGCAATCAAGAAAAGCCCAGGAAGTCAAGGGCTAGGTATGCTATTTAGGGCCCGCCACAGGTGTTGGGATGCTGAGGCCAGGGAAGATCTTGGGTACAGGGCAAGGTATGGGCAGTCTCACCAGCAGACTGAGCTCTCGAAAGACAGGGGAGGTACAGTTGAAGAGGTCAGGTTCCAGCCAACCCTGGTCCTCGTCACAGAGTCGCACAGCAGCACCTGGGAGCAGGCAGCCCCTGGTCAGGCCTGGAGCCTAGATACTTCTGTGGATGGGTGACCACAGCACCCTCTCCTACCCCAGGGGAAGCCCAAGGCAGAGGCCAGATGGAGACATCCACGGCTAGACACCTGGATGTGGTGGCCTGAGCCCAGTTGGGCCTATGATCCATTCTCACAAGCACATAAAAGAGAATCCAAGGAAAGGCAGCAAGTACACACATGTACACACACACTCATGTCACACATGCCAATGCTCACAGCTACACACACAGATGCGTGGCCACACAATGCCATCTCATCCACACAAAGACACACTGCCTGACAAGGTCTTCTATGAGTACTATGTGACCTGAGTAAGAGAAGGGTTGGTTCTCACATAAGTTTTAAGTGCCCCAAATGTTACTTAAGTGTCATTGTTTGCCCCTTTCTGTGGAGCTGAGGCAGAAGTTGAATGAGAACTGACTTGGCTTTAAAGGAGCTTGTGGCCACCAACAAAAGGGACCCTAACTTAAATAGAGAACCCTGTCCCTTCAAGATGGACTCACAGACACATGCACAGGCACAGAAAGACACACACATGAGCATGCATACATGGGCAATCTCCAGCAGCCACTGCAAAGACTTCAGGCAGCAGGGAGAGTTCTGAAGGGCTCATTAAGCAGCAGGGTGAGCTGAGGAGTCCTTGGGCAGAGGGAAGGGGGCCTTTGTGACCTCAGTCAGTAGGAAGAGGCCTTCAGGAAACTCAGAAGGTAGGGGAAATCCTGCAGGAATCTCAGGAATTAGGGTCAGACCTGCAAGTCTCTTAGGAAATGTGGAGGGACCTGCATGGGCATTGGGGGGTAACTCTGAGGACCTCAGGTCTCTGGAAAGGACCACTGGGGTCCTCAGAAAGCACAAGGGGGCCTTCAGAGACTTTAGGCAGTGGGGAGTCAATTTTAGAGACCTCAGGCAGTGGGGAGGGGTCTGCAGGGACCTTAAGAAACAGGAGGGATCTGCAAAAGCTCTGGCAGTGGGAGGGGGCAGCGCACCTGAGCAAACACGTACCCCTTACCTGCACCCCGCAATCCTGCCCAGAAGCCAAGAGAAACAGATGGAGGCTTAATGAGGGTATAGGGAGATATGGAGAGACCCAGATCCCCTAGGAGATAGTGAGGGGCCCACAAGGACTCCCACTCCCACTTCTTTACAAGTACAAGGCCACCCAACTCCGGGAAAGAGGTGGCTCCAGCAAAGAATAGGCCCATCCCCACCCTCAATGGTGTCCCTTCATCCCATACTCACCTTGGGCCCCCCGGGGACAGGGCACTGTAGCCAAGGCACCAAACTTAGTTTGGGGCCACCATACACCAGATTTCAAGGACTTGGGGCAGGCATCGTAGAGCACTAGAAGTGGGGAGGGGTCACTAAGCCAAGTGAGGGTGACCTCCACTGACCCTCTACCACCCACCATAGGCCAACTGCCCACCACTCCCTTGCTGGCTTCCCAGGAGCTGGCCGTCAGGTTCTGTGATGGTTCAGCAAAGTACTTGGGGTAAACATGGGCTGCCCTGGGTATAACTGATCTCCTCAGGAAAAGCCTCCCAGAGCCCTTCCCCAACCCAGGACCCAAGTATCCCATTCAATGACCCTTTAGCAACAACAGCATTTTTTTTTTTAAAGAAACTGGTGTTTTATTTTCCACCAACCTCACTTCCATTCTAACGAACCAGCTCTTTATGGAGAAGCTGGGTAGAGCTTGCTCACCTCGGCAGCCACTGGCTGTCACCTCTGCAAAGGGACTATCACAGCTGTTGCACTGGCGGCCAAGAGCTCCTGGGCGGCAGGGACACTGCCCACTGTGGGGTGCACATGAGCGCGAGGTGGAGCCCATGGGGTAGCAGTCACAGGGGAGGCATGAATCACTGCCCCGTGGTCGGTAGTGGAACTCCTGTTCAAGGATGGGTCAGGGGCCTGAAGTCAGAGGTCAAGGCTTAAAGTAGGGGTCTCAGGTGAAGGTTTTGGGAGCAAGTGGAATCAAGAGAAAGGGGTAAAGAGAACAGGGCTCAAAAGCCAGAAAGAAGACTGACTGGCCTCAAATACAGAGAAGTGTTTAGGGCCAAGGATGAGAGAGGACAACTGGGTCACAGGACACAGATGAGAGGTTAGAGCCCACGTCAGATGGCAGAGGTCAGCAGGCCAGCAAGAGTCAGGGTTAAGAGGTCAGGAATCAGGGTCAGGCAAACCTTGCAGTGACACTGTCCATTTGTCTTATTGCAGTTGGGGTCAAAGCCCTTGTGAACATCACAGTTGCAGGGGCCACAGGTTGGGCTCCCCCACCAGCCTCGGGGACACTGCTGGTCCATCCTGAACATGATATGTCATCTCAGTAACCCTCCCCACCCTAGCAAGTCTCACCATCACCTCAGCCTCCAGCTTCTTACCTGTGCTCACAGTGGTGCCCAAAATAACCACCCAAACAGTCACAGGTATAGCCATGGGGGACTCCTGGCAGGTGCCGACATGACCCCTGGTTCTGACAGGGGTTCAAGAGACAGGCATCCACGCAGCCGGGGCCATAGTAACCTGCAGGATGGGTTGGGAAGCTCAGAACACAGGGAAAGCGGGCACCTATGCCTGTTCTAGGCCCTCCAGGCCAGGCCCGTCTCTGACCCAGATCACCCTTCCCAATCCTCTTGAGGCCCACCTGGTTGGCAGGTGCAGGTAAAGGTCTGCCACAGGTCTTGGCAGTTAGCATGGGGTGGGCAGGGCCCAGAAGCACAGGCATTGGTCACAAAACAACCAGGCTCCACGTTCACTCGGTGGCTAGGGGGAAGCAGGGCTGGGGACCCCAAGGGTGCTGAGCCAAGCCACACACCCTGTGGACACAGCCAGCAAGGGGTGAGTCCCAGCCTCAAGCCCTGTATATCTGATGATCCCTGACATGCAGTTTCCCCTAAGCCTCCCAAAGGCCTAGGCCACCCAAATATTCCCAATTCAGTTCCCAAAGGACCTAATTGTGCTGTCTCTGGTAGAGATCCCTAATGACCCTTGATAGCCTATACTGCACTCTCACCTTCAACACCACAGCAAGCTCAATCTGTTTCTGATTCACTGGGTCATTGTACTCCCCTCCAACCCCACCTGAATGCTGCCTTTCAGGTCCCTAGGAGGCCCTGACATCTGTCCACTGACTCCAATGTCCCGATATCCTGTTTCCATGCAGACCCCTACCTGGATACAGCCAACCAAACCCTGAGGAGCCTCCTCCTTACTGCTGGGTGGCAGGCCTCCCACATGGAGGTGCTTTACCTGCAGGCCGTGCAGCTCAGTCCCCACTGCCATGGTGTCCTGGAAGAAGGGCAGTCAGCACTGAGGGAGGGGGTGCCTAATAGACCCTGCCATACCCCAGAGTCAGCACTGGCCTTCTTTAGCCCTGCATGAGCATGCTTTGTGCCTCTGTATCAGAGGGCTGGCAATGAGCTTCCCCAAGTATGGGGAACCTGCTAAGGCAGGGGGATGCATAACAGAAAAGCCCCTCCCTCCTAGACCTAGAGCAGACCTTGAAAATCCATGATTTTGACCTGGGCTGCCTAGGTTTGGGGCGGAGACCAGAAGGGGCTTTCAGGAGTCAGGCAAAGTACTGACTACTGAAGAACCTTCAGACCAGGCCAGAAATCTAGTATGAAGAAGGCCTGCCAGGAACCAAACTGACTGGTAGGGTGGGCTCAGAGCAGAGATATGAGGAGAGAGTTTGGGAGAACATCAGATGTGGTACAGCAGAGTGGAGAGGAGCAGGACCAGAGGTGGGGTCAAATAAGGTAAGTCCAGTGGGAAGGCTGAGAACACATTGTGCTCGGGTCAGAGCTCAGACCTGGAAAAGGCTGAAGTCCAGTGACACCATGAAGACATGATGGCCTCGCCGGCCACCTGGTTCCTCCTGCAACTCCAGCCGTAGATCATGCCACCGGCCATCACTGACAGTCACCTGGTCCAGCAGGAGGTGGGCAGCATGGATGGAGCCCCTGGTTATTGTCAATGACAGCAACCCTTGATCTAGCTGTGGGGAGAAATGTATAGCCCTGGGGTTAGAGCCTCAAACTTGGCTGAGGCTAGGAGATGAGATCAGAGGGCTCAGGTCAAACAGTGGAGTCAAGGTTATATCTGGCATATAGAGCTCTGTGCCAAGGCATACCATGTTGCTGATACATGTCAGGGGGCAAAGGACAGAACCAGGGATCATGGATTGGTGCAGACAGCATAAGAGAGAATTTTGCTTGTGCTCTGCACCTGCAGAGGATGTCACAGTAGGGAAAGAGTAAAAGTCTAGGGTCTATTGTGGTCAAGACACCTGACAGAGGGCCGGGAATGTAGCTCAGTGGTGCCATGCCTGCCTGGCAAGTGCAAGGTCTTGAGTTCAGTCCTCAGTACTAGAATAAACAAAAACAAAGCAAACAAACAAACAAAAAACACCCGGCAGAGGAACATGCTGTGTGACCAGACCTGAACCTATAGGAAGGTTGCTGGTGGCATCAGATTGGGAGCTGAGGGTACCAGGAGGGATCAGAAGAACAGAACACACCTGGCAGAGGAGTGTGCTGTGTGGCCCAACCTGCACTTGCATCAGGACCCCCTGCATCGCCCTTGTCCGAAATGCCAGCCCCAGGTACCATGGCACAGACACAGCCATGTCACTGCCAAAGTCCCAGCTCAGTGTACTGTTGCCACGGAAGTGGTAGGGATCGGCCATGGCTGAGAGGATAAGAGAAGCAGGGTTATAAATCCCACCCAAGGAACAGACCTTACGCTATGAGTCCCTCCTGTCCCATGCTGCCTACTCACTGAGCCGACAGTCTTTGCCGCCAAAGCCCACAGGGCAGTCACAGCTGAAGCCGCCCCAGTGCTCTGAGCAGAAGCCATTGTTCTTACAGGGGCCAGAGTCACAAAAGTGCAGCTTGGCCTGGCAGCCTGGGAAAGGAAGGCAGATGGAATAGATGCAAATGTGACAAGGGATGTGGGGCATGAATGCTGGTCAGGATTTTTCAAGTCCAGAGGAACTGAAAGCTGACAGGACCTCAATCTCATGTTGTCTTGGGGAACGGGTTGGTAGGAGTAAGGCCTTAAAAGCTGCATGGCACTTGCCATCAAAAGAATAGGTTAAGGTAAGATACGGAGCCACCCCATGCAGCCCTCCACCTCCTCCTTATGATGGGGACAGGGCCATAGTAGGGCAAGTGGAAATTTCAAGCCTACCTGCTAGGGTGCCATTGTTTGCAACAAAGGCTGCCATGTCCACTCGGCGGCCATCGATGTGCAGATCTCGCATACAGCCGATGAAGTCCTTGTGGGATACAGGGAAGTTCTCGGGGAGGTTGGGGACACCTCCCAGAAGGAGAGGGCCCGTCAGGTCTAGGGACCTGCGGGTCAGAGGCCTGGGTCATTGGTGGGACTGGGGCCAAAGTAGGGTTGCTCCTGGGGGCCACAAGAAGTAGGAAGTAGGATTCAGAGGGAAAGGTGATTAGAGGGAAGGATAGGCCAGGCTGGGGAAGAAGTTAGAGCCTTACTTCAGTGTGAGGGTACAAAGGAGATCATGATGGGCAGGTGGTCAGGGAAAGGAGGGGGAGCTGGTGTCAAGAACTCTGCAGGAACAAGGCATTTGGGTAGTTGGGGTAGGGGATGGAGAAGTGGGGTTGGAAGGTGGGATGGCAGGATCAGAGCTCCGGGGGCTGAGCATATTAACAGGGATGGTGGCAATGTGTGGCATCAGACAGTTGGGTGGGGAAACAGAGATTTTGAAGGACTGAGTCCCTGGGGTGTATGTGCAGAAGCAGGAGTTCAGGGTAGAATATATAACTGGGGCTAGGGTGAGCAGGCCTGCAAGGCCTTTAAGGGAAGAGAGCAATCTGGCAGTTTGGGGAAAGAATGAGGAGTTTGCCATTTGGGGTGAGGATGGGCTATGTGTAGGGTGGGTGTAGGCTCTGGTAGGAGAGGACATGGGGGTCAGAGGGTGGGGGCCTCACTTCTTGGAGCTTGTTTGCACACCAGCAGCTGCGCATGAGTAGTTGCCAATCTCAGCACCAAACTGCAGAGCCACAGCCACATTGCAGTCATCCACGCTCAATACAGCCACCTTGTCCTTGGAGGGGCCCTGAGCACCCCCTAGGGCATCTGTCCGGGGCTGAAGACCCAGACACACCAGTCAGCAATGTCCCTAGGGTAGCCCTGAATATCACAATTTAGAATCCCAGCTCTCCCCTACACTGCATCAGGGGTGGCACGTACCTTGTTGTAGTATCTCAGATGCACTGTATGCCACTGCCCGTCACTCAGGCCCCCTGGAACTGTAGGGCTGACCACTGTGTTGGACTCGCCTGTGGGGCACATGCATGTGGAGTGTTGTATAGAGCTGCTTAGCCACCCTAGCCCTCCAATGACCATCCTGTAGGCATCAGATCAGTATACCCCCTGATGACCACACTGGCTGCACTAGAGTACCCCTGCCCAGACTGGAGACACACACACTTGGAGAGACAGACCTTCCCGCAGGGCAAGGCTGTGCAGCTGGGTCCTCCTGCTGTCTGTTGGGCACAGTGGTGTGTGCTCAGGGAGGCAGACTGCCCCATGCACACTGCGCCCAGGCCCTGTCACAGACATCCTCGGGGGCACCCACCAGTGGAATACATGAGTCGCACTTGGCCAGCCACGAGCTCCAGGGCCAGAAAGTCATGTTTCTCATTCAGGCGCCCATTGTAGAAAAGTAGCCCGCTGGGCTGCACAGTCGCAAACCTGGGTGGAAGGAAGCGGGGTCACCTCCACCGAATCGGGCTTGCTCAAGATGGGGTAGGTGAGGAGGGTAGGAGTCAGTGTGGGGAGAGGACAGGGCAGTGTTCTTTGGGGACCTTGGGATGGGGCAGCAGGGAACCAGATAGGGTCACGGGTCGGGGAGGATGTGGGATGGGCACCTACGAGAGGGACAGCGTGAGGTGGAAGCGCTGCCGAAGGCCCCGGAACATGACGAATGAGCTAGGTGGGAAGGAGCGGGCTGCCACCTCACAGCGCGGGCCCTCGAAGGCA